>NW_028318376.1:3993864-4301084 GCF_062004578.1 Staurois parvus | reverse complement strand
GAATTGAAATTGTACCTGAAATCTGATCTAATGAATGTGGATGTGAGTGTCTTAACGTAAGCGATTTGCTGCAGCACAATTTCAAAAGTAGTTCTCGTCTAACTTTCAGCATTTTGTAGCGATTTCACATATAGACTACAATAGAAATCGCAATGCAAAACACAATTGAAAACGCAATAACTCATTGGTAAATCTACAGAAAACACGGTGAAATTGCCAACAAAAAGCACAATTTTAAATCACATCTCGTTTGAACTAAGCAGGCAATTCAACAAAGGAAATAAATCTTTGAAGGCATGCGGTATCTGCATGCTCAGATAAGGGTCTGTTATGGATTTGGGGGGGGGACTCCATGCCATTATTTTATTATTTTTTTTTAATCCTTTTTATTCTCTTGCTCACTCTTCTCATGGTTTGACAAACTTTCCCAAAAGGAGGTGGAGTGCAAACCAGCATTATCCAATCAATCATTAGTCCAGGCCCTTATCTCATCCCATCACTTGACATTCACATAAGGTGCTACTTTAAAGGTGTTTGAACAGACAAGGCCTCATTCTAATTCACATTGTAGGGATCATTTAAACAGAAAGCAAAGATGCTGCCACCAGCACATGTATGTTAGGGTAGTCACACAGAGATCATGCAAATTCATTGCTGTGGTTGAGATTCAAACCAACAATCCTAGCATTGTGAGGCAGTAGTGCTAACCACTAATCCACAGAGCTGTTGAACACTAATCCTGCCTGTATTTCTGTGGTGTGAATCAACCCTAAGTCCCTGGGCAAGGTCAGTGTAACTAGCCAGATATCTCAAATGTGACCCAAATGTTGTGCTATGCTGCCAATTCAGATATATGTTGGTTCTATGTATCCCAATACAAAGGATTGCAATACTAATACAGGCGTACCTCAGTTTACCAACGCCTCGGTTAACGTAATTTTCGGTTTACAAATGAAAATCCATTGAAAATAATGCCTCGGTTTATACAATTGTTAAAAAAATTTTTGGCAATACAAAAGTGTATGTCGGCGCTGATTTTCAAATGCAAATGCCAGCCTTTTTTTTTCTTCACTAAAGTTCACAAGCTTAGAAGTCACTTTCCCCGAAGTTACAGAAAACTTTGTATCCTTTAATAAACTCAAAGTAAACATTGTTTCCTTTAGGGATATAAATTCCAAGAAAACTTTCTCTTTTAGCTGGGGGAAGTGACAGGTGAATTTCTGAGCTATAGTGAAGAAGAAAAAAGGGAAAATTACATTACATTTAAAAACCAGCACCATAATAAATAAAAAACAGCATGGGGTCCCCCCTCCCATCCACACCAAGCCCTTCGAGTCTGGTATGTATCTTAAGGGGTAACTCCACACCAAAATGTAAAAAAAAAACGGCATGGGGTCCCCCCTCCCATCCACACCAAGCCCCTCGGGTCTGGTATGGATATTAAGGGGTAACTCCATGCCGAAATTAAATAAAAAACAGCTTGGGGCTCCCCCCAAAATCCATACCAGACCCTTATCCGATGCAGCGTGGCAGGTCAGGAAAGGGCGGGGGAGAGCGAGTGCCCCCCCCTCCTGGACCCTTCCAGGCCACATGCCCTCAACATGGTGGGGTGCTTTGGGGCAGGGGGGCTACCCCCCAAAGCACCTTGTCCCCATGTTAATGGGGACAAGGGCCTCTTCCGTTAGTGAGATAATTGGTCGGCCGTTTTTCGGGATTTTGGCACATTTTGTTTATCAGTAAAGTTGGAAATATTTTTTCAAAATTTACTGATAAAAAAAAGTGCCAAAATCCCGAAAAACGTCCAACCAATTAACCCACTAACGGCCCGAAAATCGTTCAATTTCTTTTTCGGCAGAAAAATTGACCGATATTAGACCCATCTATGGCCTGCTTTAGATGGGTCTAAAATTGTCCGAAAAAAAAATCGGCTGATTTTCGGGCCATTAGTGGGTTAATTGGTCAGCCATTTTTTAGGATTTTGCCACTTCTTTTAATCGGTAAATTTGGATAAAAATCGGCCGATTTTGCAGATTGGCTGATCTTTTTACAGATAAAAAATCTGCGCATGAGCCATGACCTGCAAGAAAAAGAAGAAAAAGAAGAAGAAGAAAATGAAAAAGAAGAATAAAAAAAAGAATAAGAAAAAGAAAAATGCAGGTCATAGATGGGGCGAAAACTGGCCGTTTAAAAAAAAAAAATAAACGAAAAATCGGTTGTTCAATGGGCTGACCTTACCACCAACAGTTAAAAAAATTGTCAGATTTTCGCCCCGTCTACGGCTGGCAAATATAATAGTGAAGTAATTACTTCTGTCCCTGCAGAGAGCTGCGCTATTATATTTGACATTAAAAAGTATAAAGGTTGCAACATTGTATCTATATGTATCCAAATAAAACCATCTATATCCGAAATGGATACAAATAGATACAATGTTGCAGTCTCTATACTTTTTAATGTCAAATATAATAGCGGAGCTCTCTGCAGGGACAGAAGGAATGTTTCAGCTGTCATCGGGGTTTCCCACTGACAGCTGAATTTTAAATTATTTCCGTGAATTAAATAAATAATTAAAAAAACAGCGTGGGGTCCCCCCTCCCATCTATACCAAGCCCTTCGGGTCTGGTATGGATGTTAAGGGGTAACTTCACGCCAAAAATTAATACCAGACCCTTATCCGATGCAGCCCGGCAGGTCAGGAAAGGGGGGGAGACGAGCGAACGTCCCCCCCCTCCTGAACTATACCAGGCCACCTGCCCTTAACATGGGGGGTGCTTTGGGGCAGGGGGGTTCCCCCCCAAAGCACCTTGTCCCCATGTTGATGGGGACAAGGGCCTCTTCCCCACAACCCTGGCCGGTGGTTGTGGGGGTCTGCGGGTGAGGGGCTTATCAGAATCTGGAATCCCCCTTTAACAAGGGGGGCCCCAGATCCCAGCACCCCCTACGTGAATGAGTCTGCAGTACATGGTCCCACTACTCATTCACAAAAAAACAAAGTGTTGTGTAAAAAAAACACAGTACAGGGTCTTTGACAAGTCCTTTATTAAAACAATGTCCCCCGAAGTAGATCCAACGTCAATCACGGCGGCTGCGGCAGTCCGAAAAAAGAAAAAAAAAAGTTCCGGTTCCGTCGGAGGCTTTCAGCCTTATGAAAAAAAGTCTCGCTGACAGCTCTTAAAAAGGTTAGGGGTGGGGCCAGCCGGGGACATCATCCGAGTGACCCTGCCCCATGTCACATGCTTGCTGTCCCCGGCTGGCCCCGCCCCTTACCTATATAAGAACTGTCAGACTGTCTCCTGCATAAAGCTAGTTAGCCTCAGTGGAGACAGGGTGACAGTTCTTAAATAGGTAAGGGGCGGGGCCAGCCGGGGACATCATCTGAGAAACCCGGACTTGGACGATGTCCCCGGCTGGCCCCGCCCCTAACCTATTTAAGAGCTGTCAGCGAGACTTTTTTTCATACGGCTGGAAGCCTCCGACGGGAACGGAACTTTTTTTTTTCTTTTTTCGGATCGCCGCCGTGATTGGCGTTGGATCTACTTCGGGGGACATTGTTTTATTAAAGGACTTGTCAAAGACCCTGTACTGTGGTTTTTTTACACAACACTTTGTTTTTTTGTGAATGAGTAGTGGGACCATGTACCGCAGACTCATTCATGTGGGGGGGGGGGCGCGGGATCTGGGGGCCCCCTTGTTAAAGGGGGCTTCCAGATTCCAGATTCTGATAAGCCCCTCGCCCGCAGACCCCCACAACCACCGACCAGGGTTGTGGGGAAGAGGCCCTTGTCCCCATCAACATGGGGACAAGGTGCTTTGCTTTGGGGGGGGAGCCCCCCTGTCCCAAAGCACCCCCCCATGTTGAGGGTATGTAGCCTGGTATGGTTCAGGAGGGGGGGCACTCGCTCATCCCCCCCCCTTTCCTGACCTGCCGGGCTGCATGCTCAGATAAGGGTCTGGTATGGATATTGGTGGGTATTCCACGCCATTTTTTTTTAAATTTCAGTGTGGAATTCTCCCTTAATATCCATACCAGACCTGAAGGGCTTGGTATGGATAAGAGGGGGGACCCACGCTGTTTTTTTTTTTTTTTTATTGGGGACCTTTATTTTTACATTCAGCTGTCAAAATAAATATTATCTAGACCTTCGAAATAAGTAAAATCATTACAGAAATAATTATAAAGGATAAGAAACAAAAATAGAATCACTAGAACTAAGGAAATCAAATTAGAATACATAAAGATATGCCGAGTGCTGTTTGTTAAACACAGTAGATGTGACCGAGTGCTGGCTGTCAGAGGAATCCACACTGAGATTTACTATTGAGCAGTGGCTAAAAAGCAAGCGCCCACAGAGGACGTCTAAAATGTGTTTTGCACATGCGCATTTGTACCAGCCAAATAAGCTGCACGAGTGTCTAGTTTTTCACTGTGTCGATTTGCTTAAAAAAATTTTTTTTAACACATTTTAATTTTTTTTTTAAATGGCAGATATTGTTTAAAGTGAAGTCCTGATATTTGGCAAAGCAAATTTCAAAGTGAACATGTCTCTGCAGTGATTTTTCATGGTGTTAGACATACCTCTTACCAAGTCTGCTTTGTGAGTCTGATTCCTGGCGTGTGTCTCGTTAGTAAATTCGATTGGGCGTCTACTTGTTGACACTGTTCAATAGTAAATCTCTTATCGGGGTAAAAGTAAACGGTCGCTCATAAAAATTAGACGTTCGCCCACGGAAATGCGCCCAGGCACAATAGTAAATCAGGGTCATGGAGACTGCACACTGCAGAGTAGGTTTTTGTAAAGAACACCAGACCTGAAGGGCTTGGTATGGACTTGTTTACATATGCACATTAATAATTTTTTTTTATGTTAACCATGCCTATAGAAGTCCCAGAAGTAGCATGTTTCTGAGATAGCTCTATTATCCATTCTCCCTGGCTCCTTCTGGCTTATCAGAAAGGATATATCATGGTACCAGGAGCGGACTGACCATTTGGAAACTGCCTGAGGGCCCGGGGATAGTAGGGAGCCCCATGAGATGCCCCTGGTACCTTTTTCATAGGCTTTTTTGAGTTTGGGCAAGGACACAGGGGCCCCATGATCCCCTATTGCCCGGGAGCCCCATGAGTTGTCAGTCTGCCCCTGTATGGCACTGTCATATGGCTGCACTTAAGATACTGGAAATCATCAGGCACAACATCTCTGGCATCCTGGGCTTTAATTAAGAATTATTTAGTGTACATAGAGACCCTGGTAGCTTATGCCTCTTAGATTCTAAGCTCCAAGGAGTAGGACCCTTCTAACCCTCTTGTATTGAACTGTATCATTGCAGTATTGTCTCCCTTTATATTTTAAACCGCTGAGCAAACTGTTGGCGCTATATAAATCCTGTATAATAATAATAATAATAATAATGTCTTTTCTCCTAATATGGACATGCTGATCTTTATTCCAAGCATCTAATCACTTCAAAAGTCTATGACTTCAAAAGTCTATGAACTGTAGGAAGCTGACATTGCCCTTCCCCTCCTTGCACATATATACTCAAATTTAGTTTAATGGTTACTCATACTCAAAGGTCGAGACCTCTGTCAGCCACTTTCTTTCCTAACATATATCCCCCTATTTGCATTCAGAACCCCCTTTTCCTTCACCGCCTACAGAATCTTTTATCCTTTTTACCCTCTGCTGGTTTACCCATTAGGAAAATTAAATATTTACATGGCTTTATTCCTGAATGGACATTTCTCATCTGGATACACAGCCACATGTGTTTTTCTATACCTTACTGTTATTTTGTGCAGTAAAACTTTTTTTTAATTTTTAGATACAGTCAGGGGTGGACTGACAACTCATGGGGCCCCCGGGCAATAGGGGATCATGGGGCCCCTGTGTCCTTGCCCAAACTCAAAAAAGCCTATGAAAAAGTTACCAGGGGCATCTCATGGGGCTCCCTACTGACCCCGGGCCCTCGGGCAGTGCTTGAGTTTCCAAATGGTCAGTCCACCCCTGGATACAGCCTAAAACTAGTATTTTGGTTTATGCAATTCAGTTAGCTTAGTTTTCTTTTGGTGGTTTGAATGCTGAGACAATACAGTATGTGTGTATGTATAATATACAGATATATATTTATATTTAACTACTTTTACTGCTTCTGACATTCTCAATTCGGCAGGCACAGTTTCAAGAGAAAAAAAATTAGCTTTCACCCACCAACTTCTGTCAATTATCTAGCTGTAGTGATAATTACAGCCTGGTAAATACAAATGAACATTTTCAAATACAAATGACATAGGCATCATTTCAGATTATTTTTTTTTCAGTTTTATGGTTTTCAAAATTTGACATTTAAAATCCAGAAAATAATGTTGCCTTGTATTTCAAAAAAAAGTATACAAGGTTATTAAATTTTGTCTGTACTTAATATAATAAAAATCCTTCTAGGCAAATGGCACTTGACCTTTATTCAAGGTCAGTGAAGAGATGGGGCAAAGGTTATAATAATCACTATGCTAGATATTTGATCGACAACATTAGCAATCCCACTTAGCTGCTGCCTTGAATTGTTTTAGTTCCTTGTCAAGCAAAGAGATAATAAATGTTGTCTGTCATTTTAATGTAATATATTTTCTGTGTAATATGTATTCATCACAGTTATAAGCCATTTTTTCTCTATTTATATAAGCCTTTCAGTAGATCAGATATCTGTTCCTATTTTGTTTTTTTTTAATTATTAAAAAAGTCCACATCCCAAGCAATAAAAAAAAAAAAAAAATATATATATATATATATATATATATATATACATACCAGTAAAATGTATTGTAACCTCATTGCCTACTATTTGTAAAAAAAAAAGTACATCTTTGCAATACATTTACACTGTCCCATGCTTTATCCCTTTAAGAACATTGCAAGTACAGAAAATCATCTGGTAATCTTTCAAAAATCTAGTGTTCTCTTAACTTCATGTTTGAGCTGCCAATACAGTGCCTCTGTTGTATTGAAGTCCCAGCCAACATTGCCAGTAGATATGTGCATAGTGGAAAAATTAGTTTTGTTTAGTTTCTGAATCATTTGTTAAGTCACTTATTTCATTTCATCATATTCATTATGTTATAGTGTTTGTTTATTCGGATTCATTTATAGTGTTTGTATATTCAGATTCATTTTGTATATTCATTATTCTGATCGATTCATATTTTAGGAAGCTACAAGTATTTCAGAAGATTTTGATTAATTTGTTCTGTTTCCAGTGTGACTTACTTGCTACTTTGATGCTTGCTACTTGCTTGCGATTTAAATGTGACTTGCTTGTGATTTTTATGCAACTTGGATGCCTTGTGACTTGCATGCTACTTGCTTGCAATTTTGATGTGACTTGCTTGTGACTTTAATGCGTTACAACTTGGCTTTGGCTTTGGCCAATCATAAGAATACAGAGTGTGACACATATTATTGAACTTACAAAACCCTTTGGAGACGCAAATGAATGAAACAAATGAATACGAATGAATTTGTTTTTTTCATTATCATTTATTTTGGATTCATTGAAATTTATTTTTATTGTGATTTGGAGATTCAGATACATCTGATCTATGAATAATGAAAATTTTATATTTCAATTCATAACAAAACTAATTGCATATTGCCAGTCCTGCTTGCTGGACTACAGAACTCTGCCTATTCCTTATTCCTTTCTGTTTCACTCTAAATGCATACATTGATTTGTTTCTCATTAAAACCATTCTGCCTTGACTCTCAAAAGCCTGCCCACACAGTGTATAAAGAAAGAGAATTTGGAAGACGTGAGTCAGGGTGCATGCTATAGTGCATGCCTACGTTAACAGGAGCTAATCTCCAAGCAGCTACCACTTCAAGAATTTTACAAGACTGATGATGATGTCAAAGGCAGTAATAAAAAAATGAAAAAGGTAATAGGAAAAAATATTCATGCTGGGACATGATCTAAAGGTATAGAGGGAGGTTTTGGGGTAAACTTTGGTAATGTCTGGATATATACTTTAACTAAAATATTTGTTATTGACAGTGCAAGAAATTATGGAGAAGCATACATTGTTATAACATGCGATTGGTACCACTGGAATATAGAACACTGCTTTAAAGAGTACTTACATTTGATACTAGGTCAGTATGTACATAACTACAGCATGATATAAGTTTGGATGTATAATTGTTGCTGTAAAGGTCATTGTACAAGGATTGAATGGATCCTAGAAGCCAGTAAAAGCCTAATTCATTCTTTCAACAATCAAGAATAAAAAAATAAATTATTTTTACTTAAACATGTCACAGACACACATGGGATGTCAGGCACCACACCACAAGCCTTTTGCATTAACTATATTATTTCATCACGTTTGAAAGAATAATTCATGTTAATGTTACACATGCTGTGCCTGAAATAAGTACGGGCAAGATTTATTAATCTTGTCAACTCATAAATATAAAGCATTAATAGAGAACTTTGATTGACTTGTGTCACACGCAGGGACTCCTGCAAATATAAAATTGCTTGTTTTCACTTATTAAGAAAACTACCAATTGACATGTCACCTAGATGTACTCTTTATTGTGCTACCTATGGTAATGTTAGCCATCACTGTCAACATATCCGCATGCCATTATAAATCTTGCTTTGTCTTGTCTGGAACTAATGTGAAGTTTAAAATATTGCAATTCTTTCCAATAATAAAAAAAGGTCTTTGTAGTCTGTAAGGGCAGTATAATACACAATAATGGGATTGTTTCTTTAAATAACAACAGGGTTTCCACTGAATAAATTCTTCTAAATACCAAATGCAATCCAAATTAGGAACATGAATGCCGTATAGCACACGATAATATACTCCAAACGTCTTTGGCTTTTGTGTTTTTTGAGATGCAGAGTTGTTACATTCAAAGACAACAAATTACAGTCTCTGCAAAACAGAACATTATAATTCACTGTCCATTGGTATAGCAAACAAATATCAGGCAGCATATTTCACTCTATACAACACATATGTGCTCTCAGCTTTGTCTATGTGACCATACAATTATTTCAGGCTGATTTCAAATCTTATGTATTTTTCAAGCGGGGTTTACTGGTTGTGCTATGCAAAAAAAGCATTGCTTTTGACATCACTAATTATTGCAATTGCACAGTACAGCAATTTTAAAAGTGGACAAGCTTTGCTTGCAGGTCAGCGCTCCCATATACCAAGGGAAGTGTACAGGATTTATAACCAGCAGGAAGAATTAATCACATCACTACACTGGATAAACTTGGATGAGGAATTACAATGTTTTTGCAAGTTTATGATTTACTGTGTGTTATTATCTGTGAACAATATATGATAGTTAATTCCTTTTTTCTGTTCTTTAGTTAAACAATGAATGAATCAAAAATATTTTAAATGCGAAAGTTTTGCTTCCAATTGCATCTAAAGCAAATATCTTTTTCCACTTTTTAGTCCCGTTGGCAAATATTTCAACACAACAATCTCCCTATTTCACCTTTGCCACTGATTATGTCTGAATTTATATGTCATGTGAATGTTTCTAAATCATGCAACATTAGGCACACCTATCTAAAAGTTGACAAAATAAACGAGGAGGTTTCTCACCAACAGCAATTTCCTTGTAGCCATCAAGAATAAAACACTGCTAACAGGCTGCCGTTCCCAATTCTGTAACTCAGGTTAGGAGACATGTAACTTCTTGTGAAAACAAATATGTAAACCGCGCTTTGGTGAAAATACAGTGTCCAAATAAATAAATAAAATGCAGAAAACACACTATGAGATATTATAATAGTACAAGAATGCATCAAATACGTGTTGCGGTAATTAAAAAGTAATCAAGTGCAAAGTAAGCAAATATGTGCACATCCAATACCAAGGTGCAAAGAAAACCAAAACAATAAAGTCCAAAATAAATATGTGATGATAGATAGAATGTCAGTCCAAATAATATTAGCAAAGTGGCAATATCCCTCAGAAGATCAAATAGGAGTCCTCCACCAGGTAATAATATACAAGGCTTACCAGATGAATGTGACTGATCTGGTTAAAGAAAGGTCAACATGCTCATTTCATTTAAATCCTGGTAGCGATCCTCAGCAGACAAGGAATATCACAAAGCATGCTTTTAGAGAGCCTTCACTCCCAATCCATTGGAAATATCTCAGAAATAAAATCAAGAACTCCACATGATGTGTATCACTTTAAAAATAACTTTATTATTAAAACATAATCTACTCACATAAAACGTAGTGTAAGCACTTAACAAATAGGGTTGGTCTTCATGCACCTTGACAGTGCATTGTGATTGGCCAAAGTAATGCACCTGACCACAGGTTAAGTACAATGCTTTGGCCAATCACAGCACATGATGATGTCACAAGGGGCGTGGTGACCCTGCCCTCTTGTGACATCACCATAGTATTTAAGAACTGTCATCCCAGCACATCTGTCAGACTGCGGGAGCCAGCGTCGAGAGCAGAGCGTTTTTTGTTTTTTGGGGGTTGGCAGTGGCAGCAGGCATTGTGATTGATGTTGTAAGCATTTCAGGGGACATTTTTTTTATTTTTGTTTTTAATAAAGGACTTGTCAAAGACTGTCTCCTGTCATTTTTCCACTACACTTTTTTTTTGTGAATGGGTAGTGGTACCATGTACCCCATACTCATTCACATGGGGGAGTGGGGTCTTGGGCACCCTTGTTAAAGGGAGCTTCCCAATGCCAATAAGCCTGGCTGTGGTTGTGGGGAAGAGGTCCTTGTTCCCATCAACATGGGGACAAGGTGCCTTTGGGGGGACCAGACCTGAAGGGCTTGATATGAATGGGGAGGACCCCACTCAATTTATAAAAAAAAAATGTTTAACTGCCGAGCTATGCCGGCAATTCTTTTTATATTCAGCTGCCAGTGGGGAACGCTGCTGACAGCTGAAACATTAATGAATGTCTTCACTACTAAAATACTGCATGACTTAATATTATTCAAGTGGTATTTTAGTATCTGTGTGGTATCTTACTGCATACTCAGATGTGGGAAGATACCGTTTAGTGAACTGTCCCTGTTTGAAGTTCACAATAAAACTTTTGGGAGGCTCAAGTGTTCGACTGCAAACCCAACAGGAGGGTTTTCGGCCCATCACTATTAACGAATATTGGCCAATAAACAGACAAGATGGCTTCCCAAGATCTTCCGGTTTAGACGATTATGTCAAAGCCTGGCTCCGCAGAGCCACACTTTTGGCCAGTGGCACTTTTGATACCCTCACTAATAGGACAATAGGACTAATGTGAAGAAAGAAACCAGGGGGATTTGCATTTCAAATATATTTAGTGTTTTTCCTTGTCTTCACTGTAATGATTGTGCGCAATAGAGGTATGGAAGCTGTATGCGTCAGCCATCTTAATAAAGTCTCAGCCATGTTGTTTTTCATTTACAGTCATTTCTCTCCCTCCTCCCTCCTCTAGAAAATTGAAATTGTAGCTGTAATTGTAACAAAACTTCAAAAGAGCCTTTTATCTTAAATAAAACACAAATAGAGGCCAACTCCAGAGTTGTAAACCGCTAATTAGGCTTAGCAGGATGTCTATATGGCAAAGACACTTTCCTCTGCCCTATCATAAAACAATAACTCATTCAGCCATCACACATGACCTGTTAGGATATAAAAGCTCTAGGAATGCAGAGCGTGCCATAAAACATCCATTCTACATGTCACAATTTCACATATAGTTCATAGCATCCAACAGGAACTGGGAACATTAATATTAGCTACATACTTGGAGAGATCATTTCAGGCCGAACAGATCCAGGTCATACATGACTATGTTGGCACATGGGAAGGGGGAGAGGGCAGTCTCTTCCCTCCTGGGTGACAAAGGTACACTGTGTTTGGTTTCCCTGGGTTTGAAATATAATTCTGAATATTAATCTGCAGGTTGCTAGAATGCCACCTGCGCGTATTGGAAGTTATTAATATTAGTATGAAAGTGTAGTTGCGACTTGGTCATAAACTTGGTGGCCTCCACGAACCCATCCCCAAACTGGATGATTGATCAGTAGTTCTCAGGCGACACCCCTTTAATATCATAGAAAAGGACTGACAGGCCTGGAGAAGGAATCTCTCTTTTAACATCAATCAAGAAACTTCTAATAGACTTGAGATCCAAGGCAACCTTTTTGCTCGGACAATTGGACTCTGATAAAACCAGGACTTTGCAAATATTCTGCCGTCTTAACTCCTTTCTTTTATTTCTCTGTTGCATTATTGTTCTCTTTATATCTTTGTAACATCTTTTTCTGTAAATATTTTAATTGCAGCATTTTGAACTTTTTTTTGAAAAATGTTGAAACTGTCCTAAAGCTTTTAATGCAAACTAAAGAATCCCTGTCTCTTGAAGAGTGCTACTGTATGTAATAATCCTCTGAATATACCTGTCTGTGGTGACAGTGTGTGTTACAGACGCTTATGCTAATATCATAGTGTTATTGCTAGGATTTGTGAGTTTCCTCCTTCCTTGTAAAAAAGGTGGTGGTGGCAGTGTGAAGGGTTAATTGCATAATTAACTTAACCCAGTATCAATCACTCTTAGGCTACTGGCACATAGATTTTGGTCCTGCGAGCTGGAAAATCTTTGTGCAGGGTGCAGCTGAGAGTGGCATTATTACACAAGTGACAGCATGGTGTGAGATCAGCTGGTCCTTTGTCACGAGCTGGTGAGAAGGGCAGGGGTTGGGCACCACATACCATCACATCCACATTTACTGAAGCCTGAGAAAAAGCCTTTCTTAACAGTAATAAATCTAAGATCTGTCTTAATTAAACTTTCTGTGATGTGCCTTCATGTATATGAGCAGTATTATTTTTGTTATGTTTCAATGTAAACATTATTTTTAAAAGAAATTAAAATAAAGAATGTTTAAAAAATTTGATAAACCTAATAAAAGTAGACTGGTGTGCTGTCAATGTCTGTAAGCAAAGCTAAAATAACAATGGCTAGCATGATTGCTCTAAGCTGTTGTATTGCTTTGGAATACAGTATATGCAAGGGCTTATTCCAGGTGCGGATCATTTCCATTTCCATTTTATAGGATACCAGTTGACAGAAGCCTTTCTGAGCATCAGCGATTCTCTGCAGCCTTAATTGGAGTAATGCCTTTTTGGCTTGGTTTAAACAAAGCTAATGCTTACAAAGTATGCTGTTGCATATGCTGTCTGAAAATTGTAGTGGTTCCACAACACCACATATAACATTAACGTATCCCTTATACCTATGATTTTAAAGATTTCTGTATTTCAAATGGTTTTAAAATGTCAGTATTGAAACCATATGAAAAGTTCCATTACCCATACCATTGTTCCTCTTTCTTTTGTGCGTTAACAAAATCCCATGCCATTTTAGGTGATAATAGCATTTTTAGCAGCCTTCCAAAGGACTACGTTTGAACATCAAAAACCGTCTCTTGTTGACTTCAATGCAATTAGAAATTTGAATTAGAAAAATGTAACCTAGATTCAAATTTTAGCTTTAATGATTCTTCTTATGAATGTTTCACTATGCATTGAAGTGGGTTTTTAATTTAAGTAGAAGTATTTACCCAGATTTTAAACCTTCTTTTGATCGTTTGCACATACAGTGAGGAACAGAAGTATTTGAACACCGTGAGATGTTGTATGTTCTCCCACTTAGAAATCATGGAGGGGTCTGAAATTCACATTGTAGGTGCATTCCCACTCTGAGAGACAGAATTAAAAAAAAAATTCAGGAAATCACATTGTATGATTTTTAAAGAATTTATTTGTCTTGCACTGCTGAACATAATTATTTGAACACCTGAGAAAATCAGTGTTAATATTTGGTACAGAAGCCTTTGTTTGCAATTACAGAGGTCAAACGTTTCCTGTAGTTCTTGACCAGGTTTGCACACACTGCAACAGGGATTTTGGCCCACTCCTCCACACAGATCTCCTCTAGATCTGTCAGGTTTCGGGGCTGTCACTGAGCGACACGGAGTTTCAGCTCCCTCCAAAGATGTTCTATTGGATTTAGGTCTGGAGACTGGCTAGGCCACTCCAGAACCTTAATATGCTTCTTACGGAGACACTCCTTGGTTATCCTGGCTGTATGCTTCATGTCATTGTCATGTTGGAAGACCCAGCCACGACCCATCTTCAATGCTCTGACTGAGGGAAGGAGGTTGTTGCTCAAAATCTCACAATAAATGGCCCCATTCATCTTCTCCTTAATACAGTGCAGTCGTCATGTCCCCTTTGCAGAAAAGCACCCCCAAAGCATGATGTTACCACCCCCATGCTTCACAGTAGGGATGGTGTTCTTGGGATGCAACTCATCCTTCTTTTTCCTCCAAACACGATGAGTGAAGTTTTGACCAAAAAGTTCTACTTTAGTCTCATCTGACCACATGACTTTCTCCCATGCCTCCTCTGGATCATCCAGATGGTCATTGGCAAACTTCAGACGGGCCTGGACATGTGATGACTTGAGCAGGGGAACCTTCCGTGCAATGCATGATTTGAAACCATGACGGCGTAGTGTTCTACCGACAGTGTCCTTTGAAACTGTGGTCCCAGGTCTCTTCATGTCATTGACCAGCTCCTCCCTTGTAGTTCTGGGCTGTTTCCTCACCTTTCTTATCATCAGTGATACCCCATGCGGTGAGATCTTGCATGGAGCCCCAGTCCGAGGGAGACTGACAGTCGTCTTTAGCCTCTTCCATTTTCTAACAATTGCTCCAATTTTCACCAAGCTACTTGGCAATTGCCCTGCAGCCCTTTCCAGCCTTGTGGAGGTCCACAATTTTGTCTATGGTGTCTTTTGACAGCTCTTTGGTCTTGCCCATGGTAGTAGTTGGCGTCTGACTGACTGTGGGGTGAACAGGTGTCTTTAAAGAGCTCAGACAGGTGCTACTAAGTTAGATTAATGAGTGGAGTAGAGGTGGACTTTTTAAAGGCACAGTAACAGGTCTTTGAGAGCCAGAATTCTTGCTGTTTCTTAGGTGTTCAAATACTTATGTTCAGCAGTGCAAGATAAATAAATTCTTTAAAATTCATACAATGTGATTTCCTGAATTTTTTTTTAAATTCTGTCTCTCAGAGTGGGAATGCACCTACAATGTGAATTTCAGACCCCTCCATGATTTCTAAGTGGGAGAACTTGCAAAATCGCAGGGTGTTCAAATACTTCTGTTCCTCACTGTATGCTGCTTCACTGAAGGGGGTCTTCTTCCCTGGGGCTGCATATGTGCATACCTGTGTTTGTGCTGGGACTGTCAGCAGTCACCAACAGGTTTGGGTCTCATACTAATGATCAGGATCAGGATCTGGGAGGACTGGCAATTGATCATATGATTGCTGTGATAGCCTCTGTATGGCTATCACAGTGATCAGTAACTGAACAGTTCACCCCTGTAAATAGAAAAGTCTGTGTAACAAACAAACAAAAAAAAAACTTTAAAGATAAGTTGGCTAGATTAAAGTTTCATTTAGGTCAGTATCAGGGTCAAAGACAGTGAAAAGGTCAGTGTCAAAGTCTACAGCCAGGGTCATAGATCAGGGATGGGGTCAATATGTTTTAGGTAGGAATACAAAAACAGATCTTTTAATTTAGTGTCAGTTAGTGTCAGTATGTTTTAGGTAGGATAAAAATGCAAAAGTCACAATATTGCATGTATTAAACACACATGTGGAATCCTTGGGATCAACAGGAGTAGAATAATAGCAACAATATGAATTTACATTTCAAAAACATTTTTTTTTATTATTTTGAGTCAGTTTTCCTTTGATAATAAAAAAACAGTAGATATCTATTTCAATTTACCACCAAGCGGAGGCCCAATTTGTCTAAAACATACCAAAATCTGAAAACTGGTTTGCATTTGTGAGATGGGGAAACAGCTCTCATTGTTTGAACACTGTTTGTGTGCAGTAAATTATTGTGTGGAGTAAATTAAATGTTCTGGAATGACATTCTGCGGTTTAGCCACAAGATGCCACTTTTTTCCTAACACATCCTCAGACTGCATAGATATTTCTATATTCATGAAGAGGTGGGGTTTTTCACACAGAGTTTAGAGAACAGGAAGGAGAGACAGCAGCCATGTTTTGGAGGATGGTGAATGCAGGAGCCGTGCGAGCAGAGAATCTGATGGCATCCAGGTTTGAGAACATCCCTCAGTAACCAGAGCTGCAGCTAAGTGAAGCTGATCGTGTCCAAGACCCTGATCCTGGTCAGAGAAAGGAAGATTTCTGCCAGGAATGCTGATGAGAGAGGAACAAAGCAATATACACTGCGATACCTCATGCTTGTTGGAGAGACATTTGTTCTCTTCAGAGTCACCAGCGGATGCAAAGCAGACCCGGGTCAGTAAGATTGTGCATGCACCTCATTTCAGTGTTGGCGCCTAGAGACTGAGTCCAGGCCTATAGTTAGTTAGTTAGGGTCTCTGTTTGTGTCAGGCCACAAGTGGTATTACTGATCATTGGAAGGACTCCATAACTTAAACACATTGGAGAGCTGATAACATCCCACAAACTCAAGCCAGACTGGCGTTTTGCTCAGAAGGAATACTCAGGCAAATGCAATAGGACCAGTTATAAGAGGGGGAATACTGTAGATTTGTGTAAGATTGTAAGCTGTTGTGCTGCACCGCAGGCTAGCCCATACCGTACACCCATACACTGATTCCTGCTCTTTAAGGGTAATAACGGGTAAGGTGTGGCAGCTTAGTTGTGCCCACCAGTAGGTAAGTTACTACACCTTCTACCTTCATCCATCAGGATGCGCCGTGCTGTGCAGCACAAGGGTCTCAGCCTTTGGGCTGGGTGTATGTAAATTTATTGCATGTTCTCAGAATTTGTGGTTGTGTTTATTTGCCACACCTAAGTAAAATTCTGTTGTGGCAAAAGCTGGTGTTGGGGTTGCTTTCCTCGTTCGTGACTTCACTGCATCCTGGGGAGCCCACCAAAGTACACGGCTTATACATTGAGATTTGTTATCTTTTGTTAAGGGGTGAAAAAATGATGGGTAGTTCTCCAATCTTCATATTCAAATTACATCAGTATTTTTGCATAAAAAATGTTTTTTTTTTTTTAGTTCACATACAGTCCAGTACATGTTTAAGTTACAACTTGTGCCTATTTGCCTCATATTGGCAGCATATCCACAGCATTTGCATTTTGCAGAGCAGAGTAGGAACTGGTCAGATAGGGGTTACTTTGATGCAGTTGCCCAGATTAAACATGTATTGCAATATAAGTGAACTGAAAATCCCTGTTTTTGTGGTATGTTTGCTAAAAAGAGCATATAGCAGTGTTCTGGGGGCTCACTTAGAATTTATACAAGTTTAAAATATACATAGAACATAGAAATAGTCCAATATGACTAACATGGCAAGCTGTGTGTAAATAATACTGTCTTTTATAAGCCACATAACTCTACCAGGAGTTAAAATTGTTGGAAATACATGAATATTTGAGTGTTCAAGGAAAATGTGCAGGTTGCCTTTGCTGACCACCTTCTGAGAATTCTAGTTGCCTAGCTGTCGCTGGCTTCAGAATTTTTTTAATTAATTACTTCTAACAAGTGTATAGCAAATTAAATCAGAAATACTGCTCTTGATACTTGTTTTGAGTGAGTGGCTCAACATGCTTTTGGATTAGAAAGACAGCCTCACAAATCACACTTTCTTGAAGTGGTAGTAAACACAGCTTGGTGACTTGTACCTACAGGTAAGCTTATAATAAAACTTACCTATAGGTACAAGGAATATCTCCTAAATGTGCACCATTGAGGAGATATTCACTATATCTGCAGCTGGTGACATCATTGGTACATGCGCACAGCCCTCTAAAGGGACTGCATACTGAGCATGCTGTCCCTCCAGAGCTCTGTTCCGCAGCTGTGACTCCCGTGTGCATGCGTGGGGGTGTTGTAATTGGGCGATGTATTCGCTGCTCAGCCATTCAAACAGCTGGAGCCCTTAAATCCGGAAGGAAGACCAGATCAAGATGGAAGCCTTGTATACGGTGACGGCATGCCAATGGAGGGCTTCATTTTTAGGTAAGTCTTCCACAATGCGCTGATATGCATTACATACTACCAGATTATGCTCTCAACTTGCGCGGGGGGGTAGTTTTTTTTTCTATGCCAAGTTTACTACCACTCTAAGTAGAGTTAATCATCAACAGCCTGCATATTTTTCTTTGCACAGACTACCTATAATTTGCAATGGTTTATCTAATTTAGTACAGTTGTATTTAAAATATAAAACAGACAATGGTTCAACTCCTTCTGTGACTTGGTTATTTGTTTGTTTTTCTGTTTCTTTCCCAATGGAAACTTTTACTTTCATTTCCTGCTCTGGAGACACAACAGGAAATGTGAAAAAAAATTAGAAGCACCCCCAATTGTCATTGAATTAAGTGCCCCCATTGGAATGCTTCTCCTAATCTTCTGTTCCAGTGACAGCTGCAAAAGTTTCAAATTGCCATTGCATTTTACCCAGAGACAATGCTCATTAAAATAAATGAAGAGGTTGAATCATTCTAGCGGGGACACAGCAATAAAAACCTTGACAGAAGTTTTAACACTTCCATCCAAAACAAAAGAACACATAACATTAAAAACAAAAGAAATGTTTTGGTGTTAGAAACATTTTAGGGAATATAACCTTCATATTTCTTTATTACCTATCTTCGATAAATTGTTTTTTGCATAACAAGTAAGATGTTAAACTCTACAAGAGTGTCAGTGAAGTTTTATTCTATTCTGTGACAATTTACACAGCCATTGTTAAACAATTAAAAATGAAGATAAGTGTGACAGTGTCCTTACTGCATTGATCATCAGTTTAGGTATTGATCATCTAAGTGCATTTTTATAGCATAAAACATCTTAGTCCTAATTTTTATATTTCAGTCTGTTGGAAGAGCTTTTATAACTATTAATTGAATTTAATAGAATTTGTGTTGACATGAGCAGTATTTCATGGATTATAATCATTAAAGGTTGCCAGGAAATGCACCATGTTTGTGCTTCAAAGACAATTCTATGTGAGTTATCAGTTTAATGTCAGTTTAGTAACCTTACTGGTGACCGGTGTTTAGCTGATAAAGCCCATCCCTCCTCCTCACCTTCCCCTGCTTCCCTTACACTCCCTATTCTTTTAAAACATTTTTTTTAATAAACTTAAACTTGTTACATGGCTCACATTGTATGTTAGTAGCACTCAACTTGGCAAATTTTGTTTGAAAAACTGAAGGATCCAATCAGATGCAGTCACTGTTCAGGTATCCAAACAGTCATGAATGCCAGCTCTTTGAAACAATATATTGGCTGAATATATAAACACGGAATATAATGACACTGACTGTCATTCAACTTGGAAATTGAATAGCTGCAAGATGATAGAGTGGAGCTTCTGTGTGAGACACCACAGGCTGGAAGATTTTTAATTTAGTGAAAGTTGCACTTTCGATCTTTTTTTTGTGTCAAGTTTATTTTTTCAAAGTGGAGTTCTACTTCAATCCACAGAATACAGTTCAAATACTTCTTGATTTCTATTATCTATTGTGTGTTTGGTTTCCGCCACTGTACTAGTAGGTTAGGTTTCCGTGACAGCCCCATCGGGGGATTTTTTGTTAAACTTACCCAAGCAGTGGGGTCCCCCCTAGGCTAAATGCTCAATTGGCTAGGGGGAAAGGAATAATTACAAATTATTACTATATTCCTCATTTCTCCACAAAGCTCGCACCCTCCTCCACTGTCCAACACTCTGGAATGTGGGAGGGCCCTAACCATCCTCCTGATGGTCCTACATTGTGCACAATGACATCAGAGAGCTGCAACCATACATGAAGTTAAATGAAGCTGCTTCAGGGGACCAGTTGCACAGAGAGGAGGAGGTATTTTTACTTATTCCTTCATCTACTAAGCAAATGAGCATTTAACCTATGCAGTGCAAAGGGGGAATCACACTGCATGGTTACATTTTAAAGCAACCTGGAGTTAAATGGTTAGTTCACCTTTGCTAACATGTTACCAAAGAGCACCTGCCTGCGCCCCTTCTGTCCCCCACTGTGAAAACGGGCAAAGGGACTTCTTCTTGCACCTGTTGTAATAATTTAAAAAGAATGTGGCCATGTGGAGCTCAGCCCACATGGCCGCATCATTCATTCACAGAGCCCTATGAATGAATGAATTACAACTACCATTTGCCACTGTGTCAGACGGCTTGTAGTTCTCAATGAGCAAGGGTGCTGGTGAGCAATCTTGTTGTTCATTGATCTTCCTGCTCTCCAGTAACTGTTTGCCCATATGGGAGGTGCAGGCAGACATACAGTATATATGCTGATCATAGGTGCAATGCTTTTCAGGCTCCAGGGGAAAAAAAATAATAAATGCACATGTATTTATCTGCAAAAATATGTGAATGTATTATTTTTGTTTAAAAGATGAACTTAGTCTTTAAGCTTTAAAATATTGGGTTAAAAGCACTGGTCAAAAATTAAAGTAACTGAGAGAATTATTAAGAGAGTAAACTTGATGATAGACTTGTCACCTTTTTCTAGTTTTTGTTTCCCTCAGCTTGAAATGTGTAAATTGGGCATATGTATGTTGTTTCCTTTGCCCTTCAACATCCCTGGACCACAGTTATAAATGTACATCTCTCTCTTTAGTACCTCACTCTCACAGCTTAAAAATGAATGCGGTCAAACAATGAATTTTCAAGATTTTGAAATATCTGAGTTCAAAAATTTAATTTTGTTTTTTTTTGGGGGGGGGGGGTGTAAATATTTTTATTTCACAGGAGAACACAGAAAGTCTAACTTTAAAATGAGTAAAAGTGCCTAATTAAGTCCCGTCCCTTAGCATAACACATTCGGCCTACCCACAAAATCCTCCCAAATCCATTTGACTGTTTGCATACCCATATTCTGTTTTTGTTGTAATAACTGAATACAAATAATAGTAGGGGGTACAATGCATCACATAGACCCCTTTACAAATTATAAGGTAAAGATATTTAGGTTATATATATTCAAATCAAAGCTATATAAACTACAATCTGCAATATGATAAATATATTACTGTAAATGAATTACTTTAAGCCACTCTCCAAAAAAAAAGCATGAAGATGTCAAGTAATAGATATAAATAATTAACAAATGGAATTTTATTGCAGGTTGTGGTACTATGTTAATAGACTGGGGGAAATAACTGAATTCAAAATATTTAATTGCACAACTGTATTTTGTCAAGGTCATTAAAACAACACTTTACTGGAAGCAAAGCATCAGATTTACCATTACCAAAACTATAAGCATATTGGATCTTATGTATCAATGGATTCTTACTAAGAACTGGAGGTATTCCCCACAGTTACAGTCTTCAATTAAATTTAAACTTTCAGGCATATTTGAACGTAATTGGTCTCTAAAGGAATGTCACTCTAATTTATAGTAAGAACACGTTGATGTATCAGTCCTACAGAGGGATTTAAAAAACCTGTATTGTCTATATCTTGTCTTCTATGTCACAACTTCCAACGGAATAGAGAATTTTGTTCATAAAAAAAGAATATATTGTTCTAAAGCAGAGGTACACATTATTTAGCTCTCCAGCTGTGGCAAAGTAATCTGGAAATCACTGCTGTTACCAAAAAAGTGTGCCACATGTCTCAAAGTATTATAGTTGTGCAGCACCACTTGAGCTCCCACACCTAATTTTTTTAGCATTATAGTTATGGATGTACTTTTTTCACCAATAACTTCGTAATAACTTCTTATACCATAGTAATACATATATAATTTTAGGATGGCAAAGAATGCTTTCTTTTGGTGTTATTGTCTTAGAAAAAATATTTTACTTTCTTTATATTCTGAAGATAAAAAAAGTTGTCTGAAGAAGTCTGAAGAAAAAAAATTAAAGAATACACTGTTAGACCACTTTTAGTTTTAAAACTACTAAAGATCTTACAACAAAATGCTATTTTTTAAGACTTTGATTTGCATAACAGTTACTTATAAATTCAATTCAAGTCTTTAAAGGGGAACTGACCTCTGGAATATGTTCCTAAAAAGGCAGGAAAAGGTAAGATGATTAGTCACCAGCTTTGCACGTGGTTTCCATGCAGCTGACAAGGAATACTGACAGTGTGTCTTTTGTGGAGGTGGCCTTGTTGGTAGAATGAGGGCTTTTTCAGGTCAGAACATCCAGCAAGGAGAATAGTAAGCAACACAGTAGATATATAACCAAATATCACTCACAATCTCATGAGATTAACAGTCAGAAGCATCAGAGCCTTAAAACTCCAGGAATGCCTAGGCAAACTCACACACCAAGATGTGTACTACTATATTTCAGGAGGAATTAATGAAAAGTTTAAAATTTTCAGTGAATAACTTTGAGTACAACTTTATTTTTAAAGCAAAATTCACAAAACAAAGGAGAAAAAAGTTTTCATACTAATGAAAAAAGAAAAACAAGAACATCAGCTAGAAAACTGCAGTAATGCAGAGGAGGAAAGAATTAATTAGGGCTAATTAGTGTTAACAAATGGTTAATCAAAATAAAAAAAAAATATCTTTTATTTATAAAAAAAAAAACTTTTTTTAACATGTGATGTTGCTGAAGTTTAGATTTAAGAATATACATTAAACAAAACACATTTTACGATATTATTACAATCTTTTATGAGCAAAGCCTTTGAGCACTGTTTTCAGGTTTATTTTTCCAGCATGAACTTTTATTGCAATATATCTGAACCAAGAATCCTTGCTTTTATGCAAAAAAAATTGCTGGAAATATCTAAGGGTTTATTTTTTCTTTTCAATAAGTTTTTATTAAATTGTAACATTAGAAAGGAAAATAACATTGTGATGCTTACAAACATGAGGATAAAAAAACTCAATAATTTATGGATTATCCAGAATTGTTTAATTTAGGAAAGTCCCACCAGATGTGTAAGCATCTGAAAGAGAAACCATAGATGCACACTTGTTTTGAGTCTCTGCTGTAGTCCTTATTGGTTCTGTTTGTCCTGCTCAGCTTTGCTTTTATTCTATGATTTGGCTCCTGATTTGGTTCTCTCTGAAACTCAGGTTTATTTGCTTTTCTGGCTTCCCATTTGTTCATGTTATGTATGTTATGTATTCTAGCTGGCCAACACCTTGTTGACATCCCAAGGAAGACCACAGGTGACACTTGTACTCTACTCATCCAAACCTGCTCTACTCATCCTATTCCTTGCCATCTGCTGCCTGTTACATTAAACTATGGGCACAAAGTAACATGCACTGTGACTGTTAAAGTGTATCTCTAGCCAAGTTTTTTAAGCTTTGGGAATAGTTAGACCCCCTGTTAGCTTTTTATTGCTGTGCCTCTGTTGATAAAATTTAACTCCTCTATTAATACTGGTGACTTTTGCCAATGAAAAAGAAAGTCATTCTCACAGGAATTCTGGCTGGATATACACCTTTGTCTGTAGCCCATATCATTAGCGCATCACTATTCAATTGCTGCTAACTCTAAGAGACATCTTTAATTGTGTTTTTTTTTTAATTTGCCTTTATCTCTAGAGATGGATATAAAATAGTTTCTACATAAGCACAATATTAGAATTTGTAATACAATATTGAGTTCCCAAAGTGATTTCAGATTACAGACAAAGTTCTTGCCTCTGGCCATTTTAATAATCCTTTGTCATGCTCAACCCTTTATATTCATGTGGCAAGGTTCTCATCTCTTAAGCTGGCCATAGATGGATCAAAATTTAGCAGGTTAATTTCTCTCGAATGGGACCATTGAAAATTTTTCACTTGATCAATGTATGTAGCCAATTGGCTTGGATTGGTGTATTGTGCTATCCTATTGCAGTAACTCTTTGCAGTCAGATTCACATTTTTATTGATTTTAGGCTCTTGCTCTCATACAAAGAGAATATTAGGATCCAGAATACTTGCTCCAGTCTAATTTATTATCTATGTGAACCCCAGATAATTATAATTCTCTACTACATTCACACATACTCCATGGATAAGACAGGGGTCACTGATGTCTACCTCCTTCTCATGACCACAACCAGAAACTTTGTTTTAGTCACATTTAGATACAGATGATTATCCTTACACCATGTGACAAGGTTCTCCACCATAGTCCTCTACCCAGTCTCTTCCTCTTCCCTGATACATTCCACTACTGCAGATTCAACAGAATACTGAAGATAGCAAGACTCTTCCTCGTAGTAGAAATCAGTAGTATTGACAGTGAGCAGAAAGGGAGAGAGAACTGTCTACTTTGAAACCCCAATGTTGCTAAACATCCTATCCAACACATGGGGTCATTTGTCCTCATGGGGACAAGGTGCTTTTGGAAGGAGCGCCCCTGCCCCAAAGCTCCCCCCATGTTAAGAACATGTAGTCAGGCATGGTTCAGGAGGGGAAGAGAGCTTGCTCGTTCCCCCCTCCTTTCCTGACCTGCCAGGAGGCTTCATGCTTGGATAAGGGTCTGGTAAGGATTGGGGGAGGGCACGCCATTTAAAAAAAAAAATCAGTGGGGTTTCCCTCAGACTTCATTGTGTACCCCTACTCATCATTCACATGGGGGAGGGGCCTGGGTGTCACCTTGTTAAGCCCCCACCCACAGACTCTCACAACCACTGGCCAGGGTTGTGGGGAAGAGGCCCTTGTCCTGGGGACAAGGTGCTTTGTAGGGGTAGACCCTCTGCCCCATTGCACCCCCCATGTTGAGGGCATGTGACCTGATATGGTTCAGGGGGGCCTGCACTCATCCCCCTGCTTTCCTGACCTGCCGGGCCGCATGCTCGGATAAGGGTCTGGTATGGATTTTGGAGGGATCCCACAATGTTTTTTTAAAATAATGCCATGGGGTTCCCCTTAAAATCCCCACCAGACCCAAAGGGCCTGGTATGGATTGGGGGAACCCCTTGTAATTTTTTTCCAGTAATTTTTAAATGCCAGCTAAACTTTACCTTCAGCTGTTAGCGGGGAACCCTGATGACAGCTGATTGCTCATCAATTGACAAGGACGCGGGGGCTGCCCGCTCTTTAACATACATGTTGTTTGCTGGTTGTTAAGGATGCTGGCTCCTGGCCGCTCCTTAACTAGTTAAAATCATACACAATCCCTAAATACTGTATAACTGGACCACTACTAATTACACCATGCATGTTTTTTAGCGTTCCGCGGTAAAATACTGAATTGACAGTTTCAGATTGCTTGTGATATTTAGGCAAAATGTGTCTGGACACCTAAATACTGCATGTGAAATGCTTTTGTTTTTGTATTTTTACTTTTTTTATATAGTTATTTGGTGCACATTAGATTTTTTTTTACATTGTGTTGACATCCAGTCAAAAGCTCTCTGCTGGTACAATTAGGCTTTGCCATGTTAAATTATTTCACTTGTTTTAGAGATTAGAATTCAATGGTGTGAAAGATTCAGACAACTTAAATTCTGTATTATATGTGTTCATAAAAGAAGTGAAAAAAATGTTTTAGTGAAATTTCTGGTTTTACTTCACACTAAAAGGTGTTTGGCATCCAGAATGACAACATAGCATTTTGTTTTTGTCTCTTTCTACATTAAAAAGTATTCCCATAAATCAGTTTTCTTCACCATCCTTCCCTGACCCCATCAATAGGGCAGGCACTGAGGAACAATTTCCCTAAAGGCCATTTCATACTTCTCTGTACAGCTGTGTATAAGATAAACACAGCTCTCCACAAGGGCAGACAAATAAACAATGTTTTTTGGTGTATCCTGTTCACACTTCTTTCTGTAGCTGCTGACTTTTAAAAAAAAGGACACTTATCTGTCCCTCGATCCTGCAGTGTCCCCCCCGCAGCCCGTTTCACCGGCCGCCCTGTGTTCCCAGCGCCGGCATCTTCATTGTGGGCACCCAGCTGTGACAACTTGTGGCTTCACAGCCAGGTGCTCATTGTGCATGTGTGAGTAGCGCTGTGCTTTGTGGATGGTCCTGTAGTCTTCTGGAACCTGTCACGTGTCCCAGAAGACTATGGACAGGGAAGGGAGGAGGACAAGTTCTGCTTCCAATCGCCTAGGCGATCGCAATGGAAGTGGGAGTGGGTACCTGTCAATTTCGGGTACCCGCGCCCCCTTGCTCCCCAAAGGTGCCAATCCTTAATGGGGAGCAGGGGAGCAGTCCTTAAAGCAGAACTTCCCCTTTTGGGTGGTCCATATCAAATCTCAGAACACCAATTTCACAATAGCTATTAGGATAAGGTCAAATTAATTAGAATGACATGTCAAAATGTATGGTATGTAATAGAGATTATATCATTTTCATGTTGTGCTACCAAGCAATAAATCTGTTTAACCCCTTCCCCACAATGTTTGGTGCTGGTGCTACTGTGCTATGTAAATATATGCCCTTCTTTTGATAGATACCAGCTGACACTGTGCTGGTTCCTAATCATGTTATTGCTATTTTTTGCATTTTCGGCCATTTATTAGTCTATAATAATAAAAAATACAGTGAACGTACCAAGCAATGTGTTACCCCCCCCAAGACATTCTGTGTCACCCCACCAGGGCATTGTGTGTCCCCCCAATACAGTAGGTGTCACCCCCCAGGGTATTGTGTGTCACCCCCAATACAGTAGATGTCACTTCCCAGGGTATTGTGTGTCACCCCCAGGACATTTTGTGGCACCAACCCCCCAGTTTATGTGTCACCCCCCTGTGAGATTGTGTGTCACCCCCCACTAGGGCATTGTGTGTCACTTCCAGGTCATTGGATGTCACCCCCCAGGGTGTTGTGTGTTACCCCCAGGACAATTTGTGGCACCAATCCCCCCCCCCCAGTTCATTGTGTGTCACTCCCAGAGTATTGTGTGTGACCTCCCAGGGTTTTGTGTATCACCCCCCAGGGTTTTGTGTGTCACCCCACGGGGCATTGTGTGTCACTAACCCCCAAGTTCATTGTATTTCACCTCCCTAGAACATTGTGTGTCACCCCTTGCCCAGGGTATTGTATGTCACCCCTTGCCCAGGGCATTGTGTGTCACTCCACCCTAGGATATTGTGTCCTCCTCAGGTATTGTGTCACCCCTCCCCCAGAGCACTGAATATTATCCACCACCCCCAGAGCATTGTGCGTCACCCATCCTCTCTGCAGAATTGTGTGGCACCTATCCCCACCAGCAGCATTGCATGTAACCCATCCCCACCTGTATAATTAAATGTCACCCATCCCCACCAGCAGCATTGCATGTCACCCATCTCCACCTGCATCATTGCGTGTCACCCATTCCCACTTAAAGCATTGTGTGCCACCCATTTCCACCTGTATCATTGCATGTTACCCATCCCCACCAGCAGTATTGCATGTCACCCATCCCCATTTGTATCATTGCATGTCACCCATCCCCATTTGTATCACTGCATGTCACCCATCCCCACCAGCAGCATTGCATGTCACCCATCTCCACCTGCATCATTACATGTCACCCATTCCCACTTACAAAATTGTGTGCCACCCATTCCCACCTGTATTGTTGCATGTCACCCATCCCCACCAGCAGCATTGCATGTCACCCATCTCCACCTGCATCATTGCGTGTCACCCATTCCCACTTACAGCATTGTGTGCCACCCATTTCCACCTGTATCATTGCATGTCACCCATCCCCACCAGCAGTATTGCATGTCACCCATCTGCATCATTGTGTGTCACCCATTCCCACTTACAGAATTGTGTGTCACCCATTCCCACCTGTATCATTGCATGTCACTCATCCCCACCCACAACATTGCGTGTCACTTATCCCCACCCACAACATTGCGTGTCACTTATCCCTGCCAACAACATTGCGTGTCACCCATCCCCACCAGCAGCACTGCATGTCACACATCCCCACTTGCATCATTGAGTGTCACCTATCCCCACCTGCATCATTGCATGTCACCCATCCCAACCTGCAGCACTACGTGCCATCCATACCTACACACTGTATTGCATGTCTCCAATCCCCACCTGCAGCATTGCATGTCACCCATCTGCAGCATTCAATGTCACAAAGCAGCATTGCATGTCACCTATCCCCACCTGCAGCAGTGAGTGCCACCCATCCCCACCCGCAGAATTGTATGCCACCCATCCCTCCCTACAGCATTCTATGTCACCCATACCCACCTACATCATTCTGTGACACCCATTCCCACTGCATGGGGATGGTCTCAGTAGGGCAGTGTACAGTGTCAGGAGGGCAGTGGATGATGTCAGTAGAGCAGTGGACTATGTCATTATGGCAGTGTATGGTGTCAGTATGGCAGTATACAGTGTCAGGAGGGCAGTAAATGATGTCAGTAGAGCAGTGGACAATATCAGAATGGCTGGGGGCAGTGTTGGTAGGCCAGTGGATGAAGTCATTAGAGCAGTGGACGGTGTCAGTAGGACAGTATATGGTGTCAGCAGGGGATTGTGTGGTGTCAGCAGAGCAATGAACAGTGTCAGTAGGCAGTGAATGGTGTCAGTAGGGCAGAGGGTGGAGTCAGCAGAGCAGAGGTTGGAATCAGTAGGACAGTAGATGCTGTCAGTAGTTTTTTATATAGTTAATTTTGTAATTTTTTTTCATTTTTAATTTTTTTTTTCAACTCTGTTGGGGGTCCTTTTTGCTGAAATAATAGGGTTCTAAAAAGACCCTTGATGTCTCACTTTTGAGACAGATAAAGAGACTGAGGACAGATTCCCCAGTCCCTTTATCTGTAGCCTCAGCTGCACTGGACAGTGAATGAATGAGAATTGCTTTGTGCTGAGCAGCTTCCTGTTCATTCACAAACTGAAGCATACTAAACACAGTTTTCTAGGCTTCAGCTAGAAATTAACAAAGTGATTTATTGGCACCGAACACTCATTCAGAAAAGGTAAGTGTCATTAATTTACATTTTAACAGGTCTCTTCCCCTTATCTCCTTCCTTAAACATCCCCCACAGCAGCCGGCTGAAGAGGTGAGCCATCAGCACTGGGGGAAGAAGGGGGACAGTTAGCAGAAAGAAGTAGAACCAGAACAGCAGAAGAGGCATGGTGAAATTTACTAGAACCTATACCCTATATTTTCCTCCACTTGCAGCAGCTGAAATTATGGTGGGTGAGGGAGAGAAGGAAAAGCTGGCTTTCAGCTTCTGCCAGTCAAGACAAATACAGCATTTCTAGTAAATGCTGTCCCAGCTGCCCTCCTGGTGTTACAGGAAGGCCTCATAGTCCACCTGGAGCAAGGAAGGGGTGCCGTTGTGAGACCTGCAGCTATGCCCATGCCTACTCCAAACACCTATTATAAAATTATTTTATCTACCTTATAAAAGGAAAGATGTTTATACTTACTTATTCTAAAGTTGCATGTAACATGATCTGATCCAAGCGCCGGCTTTAGTGTAGAGGAGGGACAACTAGCAAAGGATGCCATATATTAAGCCTATACGTAATGTTATTGCCCAGGCTATGCAGGCCATATTGCTTCCTCTCTTCTACACTAAAGCCGGTGATGGGTTTCCATCATGTAACAGTACTGCAGCAGCTTCAGAATTTGTAAAAATAGAAATCTTGTCTTTTAAAAGGTACATTGAATAGTCTTTGAATGGTGGTGGGAGTAGGTTTAGACTTACTTAGCATTTGACTGGAAATACATTTTAATATATACATGGGTCTGTTATGAGTTGTAGGGGGACTTCATTGTCAAAAATAACAAGAACAAAATGCTGTGGGGTCCCTCCAAATTCCATAGCAGGGACTTTTGGTCTGGTATGTATTTTAAGACTGATCCCACACAAAAAAAGCACGCGGTTCCCCACAAAATCCACACCAGACCCTTATCCTAAAAAGAAGGCTGGCAAGCTTGGAAAGGGTGGGGGCAAGTGTGTTCCCCCCCATCCTGATCCATACCAGCCCACATACCCTCAACACGGGGGCATTCTCTGCTGGGGGAACAAACCCCCCGGGAAAGCATCTTGCCCCAATGTTGATGAGGAAAAGAACCTCTTCCCCACAACTCTGACCCAGTGATTGTGGGAGTCTGCGGGTGGGGGCTTATCTGGATCTGGAATCACCATTAATAATAAATTGGTCCACAGATACTGCCTCCCACCCTTGTGAATTAGTAAGGGGTACATAATACCCCAACTCATTCATCAAAAAAGTCAAGTAAAAAACTCCTTTATTTAAAAATGTATTTTTAAAAGTCACCCTATTATCAATCACGGTGTCCAGCAACATCACCCACATCAATCACAGCATCCAGAAAAGTCATGTGCCCTACTTAAGGCATCTACCGAAGTCCACATCAATCATGGTGTCCACCAATATTCGCGTCAATTGAAGTCCAGCAAAGTCATCTGCACCACTTCTGGCATTCTCAGAAATCCAACTTGATGAGGGTGCATATTGCTCCATACCACAGAACCACCTGGATAAAACTTAACCTTTATTTCAATAATGTCAAAGTATGCTTATGACCATAAATATAAATTCCTGTAGGATGAGGTTAAATGAGAAATATTGCACCGATCATGAATCTGTGTGGATGTGGATGTCATTATACGCAATTATTAGGTGACCATTCAGAGCAGAGACCTTACCACATATAAAGACTAATTTCCATATGGTTATGTTTTACCAGAATATTTTTTGTTTTACAAGAGTATTTTTATGCAGTATGTAAGTACCAGAACTAAGCAGATTGTAATACACGTTTGCATAATTACATTATGTAAATTTAGCTATAAGATATAGGTGAATTTTTAATGGACCAATGGACCAATATGTTTTATCTTTTTTAACCTTGGGAAATCCTCAGACTGTACCTTCTCTGTCCAGCAGCATGACATGTTTTAAAGATATGTAAGTCACTCCTTGTCAGCACATATTTTATTACTACTTTGTGAGAGTTCCTATTAAAGTCTCAGTAAATATTTTGTACTTTTGCTGCCTATTAGAGTGGGATTCAAATTTAAAAATGTTTCCTGATTTTTGGGCTCCTCCAGTATTAGAAAAATATACTAGCATTATGTTCCAATACTTTCCCCAGCTTCATCCAGTCCAGTGTTGCTAGTCATATTTGGACAGAAAGATATTCACCTCCTTCTGCCCATTTCTTGTGGAACCAACCTATCAATGACAGACCCCTTGGGTGTGTGTCATCACAATACTCCAGGACTTCAATCCCAGAGGAAGGCCCACCTGCCACTGCCACCAATAAAGAAGAGGAAGTACTATTGATGTCACCAGACTGGCTAAAATAATGCAGGGTAAAATATATATGTACAGTGTAGGGTTTTTTCATTTTGAAAAAAACAACTGGGTGCTTTCGGGGGTGGGTCCTTTCAATCCACATAGCTAAAGAACTGTTTCAAAAGTAAGGGATTCAAACATTTAGAAAAGAGGTTTCATGACACATCTGACTCAAACTACTGTAATCACTGTCATTAACAAGTATATACAATAACTCCTTTCTTTTTTCTTCAGGAAAAGGACTCTTTAGGAACAGTGCAAGATTAATAAATGAGAGGGCTTATAGGAAAGTAGACAGTATAGTATAGCGAGGGAGGAGTAAAGTGTTTAGAGCTTTGTAGAAGCTGCTCCTGTTTGATGTGGATATACATATCAGAAAATATTCATTGCTGGTTGGGCCCTGTGGAGCTGGGTAATCATCACAAAAGGTCTAAATAAAAGCTCTTCTGGACTCAGGGAGTATGCTTGGTGCAGGTGGTTCTGTGGCCAAAACACTTTGGGTCGTCTGCATCCATGGAGATACAAGGACTTAACCACTAATGTCAGATTCCACTACCATGATCCGTGGCAGTGGTAAATACAAGGTGAAAGTGGTACTAAATCTGGTACACCCAGTAACTGTGAAATGTGACTTTCCCAGATTCTGACAACTGTGACACACTATGGGGGAAAAGGCTTCCAAGCAGATGGTTAGATCAAATCTCTGAGAGTCAAATTACTTTGTTATAGACACGCCAGATGAGTATGTGACTTAAAACATGGGGAAGGGTCTCCCTACCTATTTCAAAAGCAAAAAGATGCTAATACTGGGGAAGAAAGTCCTGAAATGTAACTGTTCTTTTGTTGGGAGACTTCCCTGTAGCAAACTAGCTCATCAGAGTTGGACGCGGAGTTCCCCCTTTTTCTTTTCTTTGTATTGGAAGTTATCCTCTCATTCCCTACCCCCTCCCTTCCTGAGAGGCAAACATTATCTCCTGACAGATGGTGTGGGTCAACCAGGTTAAGACATCCTGAGTCCAGGTGCCGGGCAGTCCGCTGAAGTGTAACCTTCGTCACCCAAAACTGTGTAGGCCCACACATCATAAAACTGACCAGCAATTAATTCAACATTCCTCAGGTCAACTGTATGTTTCATATCATGGAGTATGAAGCTGTTAGTTTTAATTCAGAGTTCCACTGACTCCTCCCAAAACAGCGTAGTCAGAGCAACCCCCCTTTCAGAGGGATTTTTTTTAAAAGGAGACAGGCTAGCAAGCCTGCAAGTTGCAGCTTAACACACATCTCCTGAGTGTAACATCGTAACAGAGGAGATCAAAGACCCTTCCTGCTCTGCACTTGGATCTGCTTACAAACCAAGGCATATTGGCAAGTAACTTAACTCTTTAATTTCCTTCCTATTATCTCTTTGCTGTACCTTTATATGCATATATATATATATTAGTGACATCCCTTTGCAAATATTGTATTGCACCTGTTTGATTCTTTTAGTAATAAATCTTTCTTTCTGAAAGTGTTAAACTGTTTTTAAGCGCTTATTCGCAATTTACGAATTCCTGCCTTTTGAAGAGACGCTACTGTGTTTGTTTAATCCTCTGCCCAATCGGCCTGCGGTGACTGTATTGGACAGGTGACTTTTCAATAATTATAGTGTATATTTGATAACGGGAGTTTCCCAGTCTCCGACAAAAGTGGTGGTGGCAGTTTGAAAGGGTTATTTGCGTAATTAACGTGACCCAGTAACAAGTGCATTCAGGCTTCAGGCACCGATTGTGGCCCATTAGCTGGACAATCGCTGTGCAGGGTGCAGCTGGGTGTGGCCTTGTTACGCACGTCACACCGCGGTTTTAGATCGGCCGGTCCTTCGGTTACGAGTTGGGTGAGAAGGTCTGGGGTCTGACGCCACGGGCGGAACGTATTACTGTTAGTCGCGGTTGTGCAATTGTCGCATGTTGGTGGCGGCGACCGTGCGATCGTGACATTCCCTGTTATAGGTCATGCTTGGGGAGGATACCAACGAGGCCACCTCTAGTTCTGCCCTCCCTGACCTGGAGCTGTCCAAGGGGTATTCAGTATTGCCCATATGTCAGAACCTACTCTGGCTAGGGCCAGAGAAGCGATTGTTTCATAAAAGGGGATCACTAGGAATTGAGTGTCAATAAGTGGTGGTCTCATTTTTCAGTCAATAATGACCTAATTTATCAGGTCACTAGTCTCCATGAATAAATCATTGAACACCTGTTGCTGCCACATCCCTACAGATGGATGATCCTCAGTCTTGCACATAATGATGTTTGGAGAGGGCACCAGAGCTTGTAGCCAGCTGCTTGCAACTGATGTTTCATTTCAACATGTAGGCATGGATTTGGTAGGCCCATTGTAAAATCCACTCAAGGTCACCAATACATATTGGTAATCCTCCACTATACCCTGAAACCAATACCCCAAGGAATGCCTTGTCCAAAATAATCACTTGGATGGGTTTCCCCTAACAAAGTCTAACTGCTCAGGGTATTCTGTTCATGTCAAGGGTTATAGCAGATGTGTGCAAACTCTTTGAGTTTAGGAAGCAGCATACCATCTGCAGACAGATTGTCTGGTTAAACAAGACCATATAAAAATAATGAGCTTCCTAGTGCCACATGCAAAATGTAGTAAAGAAAAGCGTGCCAGACAAAGATTGTATGGCCAAAATGGCAGATATTTTAGGCACAGTGACAGGGCAAACTATCATATTAAAAAATTATAATTTTATTTACATAATGACCATAACAAACAAGATAAAAGATAATATCCAGGACACCCTGTCAAAGAGGGAGATGTTTCCTGGCATTACCACTTTACATATTATGTAGTACACATAGCCATATTGTATAAATACTATTATCAAAAAATGTTACCATGCAACTATGAACGGTCAAAGTGTTTCGCCTTTGCGTATCATATGTGACCAAAGTGACCAAAATAAATGAAAAAAAAGTGAGAAAGACACAATCCACAATGTGTCTGAATACAAGCACTAACAACAGATTAAAAATGTAGATGAGCTAACTTTAGCAATATTTGACCAAATATGTAAATAAAATTCAACACACTATATCATATACAAAATTATATATACACATTTGTGAGTGAAGCAAGTCTCCTCCAGCCTGTTCACAACTACTTCACTTAAAAAAAACCTCTGAATATAAATGTGCAACAATAAGAAACATAACTCTATCCCATACATTGTGCAAAATATATACCATAATATATAAAATCATTATTACTAAAAGTTCATAGTGAAAGGGAGTAGATTTGATGCAACCACTTCACCGCTATGTCCACTTCAATCACCATAAAAGTGACTTGAGCAATTAAACAAAGTTGTCAAATTCAAAAAGTTCATCCAAACATCAGTGCCGATCAATCGCCACCTCTTAGGAGCTACTTTGATGAACTTCCATCGCACCAGTGAGCAAACAGGTCACTTACCAGATGGTTTGGCCCCACCAGCCAGGCCAAAACACATTTGTTTTATTCCCTTGACAATGTTAGTCCACTGACACTAGCCTCTGGTGAAGATAAACTACGCCTCGGGAATTAAGATCTCAATCACTCCGGTATCTGCTATCACATCACATTAGCACATGAAAGAAAAGATCTCATAGTGCATAACTCTTTAAAAATGTATTAAATCACAGATTGTGAACTTACATGTGAATGAATCTACAAAGAGCTCAAATAGGGCACGCCGCTATAATGTGATAAGATCACTGCATGGACTCCTCCCCCCCGACGTTTTGTACATTGGCGTCTTCAGGGGAATGCATAAAATCTTTGTATAATATAGGGGATAGAGTTATGTTTGTTGTTTTTGCACATATATATGCAGAGTTTTTAAAAAGTGAAACTAGCTGTGAACAAATTGGAGGAGACTTTCTTTATTCACACATGAGTATATATAATTTGATAATGATATACTGTGTTGAATTTTATTTACAAACTATATTTGGTCAAATGTTGGTGGAGTTAGTGCATCTACATTTTTAATATGATCTCTGACAATCTGACAAAACCCCACTGATTGCAAATCTGACATGGGTGTAACAAAATAGGGAAAACAGATGCCAGTGTGACCTAAAGGTTTCTGCCACTCTATGAATTAAGGTTTGTGGTAAAGCACTGAATCAAATTATTGATGCTATTGTCCAAGTACTTTACTTTGACTTCACTGGGGCCTCCAACTCCTGTAGGTTGAGGTAGAATGTATAAGCCAAAAGGGATATGTTCTGTCTCCTTCTCATTTTCTTCAGGCAATAGGCTTTTTAAAGTGATATTGGAGGTTCAGATTAAACAAAAAGTATGTCATACTTACCTACTCTGTGCCATGGTTTAGCACACAGCAGCCCTGATCCTCCTCTTCTCGGGTCCCCTTCTGGTACCCCTGGCTCCTCCCCATTGGCAATGCTCCTGCTGCTGTGTCTCAGCCAATGTGGAGGGAGGGAGAGATCCAGGAGAGCCACTGCTCTCATGCACATCGTTGTATTGGAGAGGTGGGGGGGGAGATGCACAGAGCATGCATGAAGGCAAAAAACCTTCAGCCTTTAGAACCCCTTTTAGAGCCAATGCAAGTTTAATCAACGAGAAGACCAATAAGAAATTTGAAGATGAGTAAGGAGGAGTAAAATGATGGAATCTGTTCCTGTCTGATGTAGTTATACATATCAGAAAGCTCCTTTTCTGCCTGAGACCTGTGGTGGTACTGTGTTGGTTTCTGTTCTGTTGAAGTTTTCTTAGCTGAAGTAAGCATATTTCTTAATGTCATTTTGTTTTTTGTAAATGTGGACTTCTGTTTGCTGATAAGACTTTTGAGTTAAATGAAGGACTATGTTGTTCTAAAAAAAGCCAGTGTCCTATGATACAGTAACCCCCCCAACTGCAAGGGTGGCACATTATGCTTCATTCTGCACTCATTGTATATTTTTGTAAATATATACTGTATATATACAGTATCCTGCTCTTTCTGATTGTACGGTTTCATGTTAAATGTCCTTAGCTGATAATTAGAGATGAGCGAATCGAACATGGCGACATGTGTGGCGACGGAGCGGGGATCTCTGGGAAGGCGCGCAGACAAGGCGCGCTGACCCATAATGCATTCATTCATGACATGTGATCGCATTAGCCAATCAGCAGCCAGCCAGCCAGCACTGTGTAATGGTGGAGCTATAAATTGCGGCCATCTTAGAATTCTCCATTAGCCTCCGGTCATTTAAGAGAGACAGACCTGTCTGTATTAGGGACAGAGTTAGGGCCACAGAGACTTTAGGGCCACAGAATCGTTACTCAGGGACACAGAATCGTTACTCAGGGACACAGAATCGTTACTCAGGGACACAGGATTGTTACTCAGGGACACAGAATAGTTACTCAGGGACAGACACAGAATTGTTACTCAGGGACACAGAATCGTTACTCAGGGACACAGAATCGTTACTCAGGGACACAGAATCGTTACTCAGGGACACAGAATCGTTACTCAGGGACACAGAATCGTTACTCAGGGACACAGAATCGTTACTCAGGGACACAGAATCGTTACTCAGGGACACAGAATCGTTACTGAGGGACACAGAATCGTTACTCAGGGACACAGAATCGTTACTCAGGGACACAGAATCGTTACTCAGGGACACAGAATCGTTACTCAGGGACACAGAATCGTTACTCAGGGACACAGAATTGTTACTCAGGGACAAAGAATCGTTACTCAGGGACACAGAATCGTTACTCAGGGACACAGAATTGTTACTCAGGGACACAGAATCGTTACTCAGGGACAGACACAGAATTGTTACTCAGGGACACAGAATTGTTACTCAGGGACACAGAATTGTTACTCAGGGACACAGAATCGTTACTCAGGGACACAGAATTGTTATTCAGGGACACAGAATCGTTACTCAGGGACACAGAATCGTTACTGAGGGACACAGAATCGTTACTCAGGGACACAGAATTGTTACTCAGGGACACAGAATCGTTACTCAGGGACACAGAATCGTTACTCAGGGACACAGAATCGTTACTGAGGGACACAGAATTGTTACTCAGGGACACAGAATCGTTACTCAGGGACACAGAATCGTTACTGAGGGAAACAGAATTGTTACTCAGGGACACAGAATTGTTACTGAGGGACACAGAATCGTTACTCAGGGACACAGAATCGTTACTCAGGGACACAGAATCGTTACTTTGGGACACAGAATCTTTACTCAGGGACACAGAATTGTTACTCAGGAATACAGAATCGTTACTCAGGGACACAGAATCGTTACTCGGGGACACAGAATCGTTACTCAGGGACACAGAATCGTTACTCGGGGACACAGAATTGTTACTCAGGGACACAGAATCGTTACTTTCTGCTTCACAACCACTATTGAATTAAAGAGTATGTCAGACAACACGCAGAGGAGTGGCAGAGGAGGCAATGTTTCAGGAGCGAGCAGACGTGGCAGCAGAGGAAGGGGTCGAGGCAGCACTAGTCGCAGCCAGAGGCCAGTGCTCCCGGTGTCATCCAGCGGTCGTGTCTCCACCGACAACCCTGCCGTCATCGATTGGTTGACTCGGTCGTCTTCCTCTTCCCAGGTCACCTCTGACACCTACAGCCAACGGTCGGTGGGTACGTCAGACACAACCGTTAGTTGGCATGGCCCGGGAGCAAGCCCACTGAAATCACGTGTCCTCTACCTGCCCCTGTCCTTTGGTGTTCCCTCACCAAGCAAAGTATCGCATGCTGTGGGCTCAGCCCCACTGTACAGTGAGGAAGAGCTAACAGAGGGCGGTCAGGAACGGGGGGAGACATCCGCCTCTTCAGCAGCCAGGCGAAGAAGTACTGGCGAGGAGAGTGGCTCGGTAGCCGGTCTAGAGATAGGTCTGTCTCCTGACCCACACGCAGCCGAGGGGGCTAGTAGTGAGGCGGAGACCCTAATTGATGATGATGAGGCTGATCGCACTTGGCAGCCTCGTCGTCATCAGGCTATTGCTTCCGCATCATCAGGAGAAGAGGGTGCCAGCTTGGCAGCGAGCAAAACAGTCGGTGGGTTGCCCAGGAGGCAGCAGGGTCGCAGCAGTGTTAGTGGAGCCAAACGGCCACGGAGTAGAGCACCAGCTCCACTGCAGCCTACCACCACGGCCAGTAGTGGTGCCGGTGTGCACGGAGGAAGTAGCAGTCAGCCAGTGAGGAGTATCGGGGGCAAAGTTTCCTACTCGGCGGTGTGGCAATTTTTCGTCAAGCCGCTCAAGGAAGTAAACGTAGCCGTATGTCGACTATGTGGCCAGAAAGTCAAGCGTGGCCAGGGGGCCCATGTTGGGGCTACAGCGTTGCGTCAGCATATGCAGCGTCGCCATTCGGTGGCCTGGGAAAACCGTGATAAAGATACGGCGGTTCTGCCTGCCCCAGCCCCCGCTCCATCACCCGCTCCGTTACTTGCTCCGTCACCCGACGTCAATCGCCCTCTATCAGCCAGTCAAGGCTCCAACACCTCTGCTGAGGGGAGTTGTCGCTCGTTGGCATCTTCCGCTCGTTCAGATGCTCCTTCTCCTGCTACTCCTCTTCACGGATTCCGTCAGCAGTCTTTCTTGGAATCCGTTTCCAAGAGACAACAGTTTGCGAGCACGCACCTGACGGTGCAGAAGCTGAACGTCCTCCTGTCCAAGTTGCTGGTGCTGCAGTCCCTCCCTTTCCAAGTGGTGGACTCAGCACCTTTCAGAGAAATGATGGCTTGTGCCGAGCCGCGGTGGAGAGTGCCAAGCCGGCATTTCTTCGCCAAAAAGGCAGTGCCAGCCCTGCATTCACATGTAGAAGAGATGGTGGGCCAGTCTTTGAGCATGTCGGTCTCTGCCAAAGTGCACAGCAGCGCCGACGTGTGGAGCTGTAACTACGGTCAGGGACAGTACATGTCATTTACGGCCCACTGGGTGAACGTGGTGCCGGCACAGCCGCACCAGCAACTTGGACAGGTCACGCCGCTTTTGCCTCCACGTTTGCACGTCCTTGGTCCAGCAAAGATGTCCGCCTCTACCACCTCTTCTTCCGCCGTGTCCTCAGCCGCCAGCCCCGTGCCAAGTCCCATTACCCGACCGGCATATCACATGTGCAGGGCGCAACGGTGTCACGCTGTGCTGCACCTGGTATGCCTTGGCGAACGTAGTCACACAGGGGAGGAACTTCTGAGTGTAGTGAACAGAGAAATCGACAGATGGCTTTCTTCGCGCAAACTGAAAATCGGAACCATGTTGACCGACAACGGAAAGAACATGGTGTCTGCTCTGCGTCAAGGAAGGTTGTGCCATGCGCCATGCATGGCTCACGTGTTCAATCTGGTTGTCAAGCGGTTCCTAAAATCCACCATCCCACTGCAAGACATCCTTAAAATGTCACGTAAACTTTGCATGCATTTCAGCCATTCCTACACCGCAAAGCACACCCTCCTTGAGCTGCAGCGGCAGAACGGAATTCCACAGCATCGCCTGATCTGCGACTTTGCAACAAGGTGGAATTCAACCCTACATATGTTAGACCGCCTTTACGAACAGCGAAAGGCCATCACCGATTTCCTGATGTTACAAGCGGATAAAGGTACTCCCCTGTGTAACTTAGATGTCAGCCATTGGCAGCTCAAGCGTGACACCTGCCGCTTGCTCAGGCCCTTTGAGGAGGCCACGCTATTCGTGAGTCGGCAGGACTATGGGATGAACGACGTCATTCCTCTGTTGCACGTCCTGGAACAAATGCTGTTAACAATGGCTGGTCAGGGTGCGGTAGACGTGGCGCACAGATCTCAACGCCACATGACCCCTGTGGGGGCAGGACAGGAAGAAGAGGAGGAGGTAGAGGAGGACATTTGTGCTCAGGAATTATTGAGTGAAATGGGTGGTTTTTCCACTCAGCGGACAGGAGTGGAGGAGCAGGAGCATCTGATAGAGGAGGAGGAGGAGGAGACAGAGGACCCAGATGCACCGTGGCAGTATGCTGTGGAGATGGAGGCAGGGAGTCCCTCGCATTCCTTGGCACAAATGGCCCATAGCATGCTCGGTTGCTTGCGTAGCGACAGCCGAATAATAACCATCAGACAGAGGGATGACTTTTGGCTGTCCACCTTGTTGGACCCTCGCTACCGTTCAAAAATGGTGGCCTTTTTCACACCTGCTGAGAGGGAGGCCAAAATAAAGTACTATAAAAACCACCTATGTAGTCAGTTGGTCTCTGCCTTTCTGCGCCAACGTCCATCCTCAGACACTGTGGGCCCTGTGCGCTCGCGTTCCGCTGCCATGGCAGCAGGGGAGGGGTGGGGTGGTAGGAGCAGTGGCAGCTCCACCAGCAGCGGCTGCCTCAGTCTGCAGTCGATGATGAGTAGCTTTCTTCACCAGCGCAGTGAGGAAACTACTAACCAGCCGCAGCAGCAGCAGCATCAGGTGGACCTGGAGCAGGACCTCAAACAACAGGCTCGGGCCTACTTGGACAGCACCCTGCCAACCGAGGTAGACAATCCCCTTGACTACTGGGCAATGAAACTTGACCTTTGGCCCCAACTAGCTGAATTTTCCCTTGAAAGGCTGTCATGCCCGGCCAGTAGCGTGGCATCGGAGCGCGTGTTTAGTGCGGCAGGAGGTATTGTAACTCCGCGGAGGACACGACTGTCCACCCAAAGTGTGGAGAGACTCACGTTTGTGAAAATGAATCAGGCGTGGATTAGTCTGGATTTCAAACCACCAGTTCCTGACACAACTGACTAAATTCGCCATGAATCATGCCCCAAACATGTTATTATTTTTAACATAGGCCTCTGTATGGCCTTCAATTTAAGCTGCTTACGCTTCGCCACTCTGCCATGGGCCCCTGTACCGCCTCTTCTTGCTGCTGCCAGGTCCAGAGTGTGTCATGGGTCCCTGTACGGCCTCCCATTGCTGCTGACTTCATCGCCAGACTCTGCCATGTGCCACTTTCAGGTCTCCTTACACTGTTGGTGGGTTCCATTTTGTGATAGGGTGCTGTATGGCCTTCCATTGCTGCTGCCTCCACCGCCACCCTGCGCCATGTGCCTCTGTCATCTGCTCACGCTGCTGACGGCTTCCGCTTTTTAACCGAGGCCTGTGTTTGGCTTCCGAATACTGCTGCATCCACCGCCACCCTGCGCCATGTGTCTCTGTCGTCTGCTCACGCTGCTGACGGCTTCCGCTTTTTAACCTAGGCCTGTGTATGGCTTCAGAATAATGCTGCCTACACCGCCACCCTGCGCCATGTGCCTCTGTCGTCTGCTCACGCTGCTGCCAGGTCCATACTGATTCATGGCCCCCTGTACCGGCTCCTCATGAACGTGGTTCAGCGGGTTTGCATCACTTAACGGCAAATCGTTGACAAACGCTGGGACGTTCAGTGTTGTGCGCATTAAGCCAGACACCAAAGGGCAGCACAGACCTGTTATTACTCGCTCAAGCATGGCTGAACAAAACCAGTCTCTACCACAAATTGGACCCAGACCTGCCCAGGGTCTCGTAAGTAGATTGCCTGGAGGAGTAGAGTTCGTTATTGGAATTAACTGTGAGGGACTTTTAAACCTAGGCCTGTGTATGGCCTTCAATTGAAGCTGCTTCTGCTCCGCCACTCTGCCATTGGACTCTTGATAGTCGACTCCTCATGCTGCTGCCAGGCCCGTAATCTGTCATGGGCCCCTGTACCGCCTCCTCATGCTGCTGCCAGGTCCAGAGTGTGTCATGGGTCCCTGTACGGCCTCCCATTGCTGCTGCCAGGCCCGTAATCTGCCATGGGCCCCCGTACCGACTCCTCATGCTGCTGCCAGGCCCGTAATCTGTCATGGGCCCCTGTACCGCCTCCTCATGCTGCTGCCAGGTCCAGAGTGTGTCATGGGTCCCTGTACGGCCTCCCATTGCTGCTGTCTCCATCGCCAGACTCTGCCATGTGCCACTTTCAGGTCTCCTCACACTGCTGGTGGGTTCCATTTTGTCATAGGGTGCTGTATGGCCTCCCATTGCTGCTGCCAGGCCCGTAATCTGCCATGGGCCCCCGTACCGACTCCTCATGCTGCTGCCAGGCCCGTAATCTGTCATGGGCCCCTGTACCGCCTCCTCATGCTGCTGCCAGGTCCAGAGTGTGTCATGGGTCCCTGTACGGCCTCCCATTGCTGCTGTCTCCATCGCCACACTCCGCCATGTGCCACTTTCAGGTCTCCTCACACTGCTGGTGGGTTCCATTTTGTCATAGGGTGCTGTATGGCCTCCCATTGCTGCTGCCTCCACCGCCACACTGTGGCTCCACACTCTGGTTTTGGCCCCGTGACTGCCCAAATGAGTGAAGTGTGCGGTGATTCTAAGATCGACGGCACTCATCTGCATGTCATACTGACTGACAGTATTATTTCTCTTCCCCAGCAGACTCCAAGGGCATTTAAATTAGATGTACAGTGTTCTGCACTAATATAAAGGCTCTCTGAAGCCTAGAAACACCCTTTTTACACGTTAAATTCGCAGCGAATATATTCGCCTCGAATCGAATTTATTCCGCGAATTCGGCGAATCAGCCGAATCGAATTTTTGAATAATTCGCTCATCTCTACTGATAATATTGTCGGATTTTGTATTTAAATTATTATATTAATACGAACATAAGCGAATTAAGAATCATATATTTTAACAATCTAATTCTGGTGTGCACAGCGTAGTTATATACCCAAATCTTAATAGGTTATTTTATGTAGTTGTTATTTATTACATATTTACATATTGGGTTTGCCTTCCTTATCCAAACTCCAAGAATATATCCTGCAACATTTTCATTCTAGTATCTACAAAGGCTCCATTGGAAATGACTCTTTCTGATCTTTGCAAACAAAAGAGCATAAAATGACATCTGTTCGTCACCATGACAAATGTGTAATGGTTGCAGCAAGTCAATAAAAGTCCCATTAAACAAAGGAACCTCAGAACTTAATGTGTCTCACTTAGATGATTTTAAAGATGTATGATGAAGACTCAATTGCCTTTTGTCTCCCTAAAGAACAAATATATTGAACAGAATGATTTGCGGTATCTATTTCAAGAAGGGTTTTTTCCAATTTAAAGATAATGTGTAAAGTGAACCCATGTGACCCAAATGCCACCTGCATACAAGCAGAATACTGTCTTTCTAAGGCTGAATAGATACTTTTATGCAGTTGCAAGGACATGTTGCCAGATGTGAGAATTTCCACCTTCTGTTCCAAAAAAATTGAATGTAGAAACAGACGTTATAAGCAGCATTTGGAAAATTATGGTGATGAAATTTTCCTCTCATGTTTAGTTGCCTTGAGCTTTTTACGCAACTGATTTTTACCTTTGTTCTGTAAGCAAAACACATGTTCCTGTCATAGATCATTCAAAAATCTCATACATTCAAAGCACACACACACACTATATCACTATATATCTTTATCTATATCTATATATACAGTATAGTTTTTTTTTGTTTTGTTTTGTAAGAAAAATGTGGTTACAATCTTTGAATTGAATCATACACAAGACTATAACAGATTGTGGGCATGCAAGATTAACAGAGCAAGCGAAAGCAAGACAAGAGGTGAAAAAAGTAAATACTTGCAGTCCTTGGTTTTAGCAGAGTTCAGTCAAGGAAGAGCAAGGTGATATCAGCTCTCGTAACTTGACAGATGTTCCTTGGTTGTTGGTACACAAGAGATGTCAACTTTTGGAGCAGTCTCTTTTTCTCTGGTATCATGGGGGTGTTGTCAGAGACCATCAGACCAATTAAGTGATTGAGGAGTAGCCACGGGGGTATCACTGTGTTTATGACTGTATAGTGGCCCTCCCTTATATACAGTTTTCTACTAATATTTATATCTTCCACTATGTACAGGCTGCATTCTGGAAACAGGTAGATTATTGTTCAGCATTATATTTTGTGTCCAGAGATACCAAATACAGAGTATTTTGAATGGCCCTGTCACCCAAGACCTATCTGACTGCTATCTAACCATCTGCATACTATAGCTTAGCCATGTATAATCTCAATTTGCTTGGTATGATATTACCCCACTCAAATATACTGTCTGCTTAATATTGGTGTGTCTTGGTCCTGTCTGATTTTATGAATTGAGTGTAGTTTTGAAATGTTCAGATGGGCAAGGCAGGAGGTCTCCAAAAGGTCACTGCAAGCCAGACTTTCATGGTATGCTATGTGTTCCTAGGGTTTTAATTGCCTTACAAACCATGGGCAACAGAACTGAAGGATTCTTTCATAGTTTTACGATAGGTCATAGGGAAGTGCTGATCTGTAGCTTTTTTGTGGTCAGCTGAAACTAACAGACATCATGCTGTTTACAGTTCTGGCAAAGGCCTGTGTGCTGGTGTCTACTATTCCTAAGTTGAGATAACAGGCTCTTTTGAAGTGTGTTAAGGGTTAAGGCTATGAATTCAATGAATTGCAGGTTGAGGGAGGAAGTAAACTGTAAACTGGGCTATGCCTCCTCTCAGCAAAAGAGACCTGAACAAAATACATATCGCCTATAGAGAGCTTGAGAGCAGGAGGTCTTGGGAGAAGCAGAGATGACAGTTTAGCTAATATTTGGAGACAGGATTGGTGATGTAGCTTGGAACAGAAGTGAAATATCTAAAATAGACGCTACCAACTAACACTACTAGGACTTTAAAGGTACCACACAAATTTGTATAATAAAGATGACATTTTTATTTTAGAAAACTTTTAAAAGATTATCTATTAAAAATAGCATTTCAATGGCATATGTATTACATAAAACTGCAGTAGATGTAATTAGCATTTTGTAAATAGCTATAAACCCAGATGATCATAATTTTATGCAGGTATCTCCAATGCATTTTGCACGAACAATGCCCGCTTCTTCAGGAAGAGCTGCTACAGGGCTATATGAATTATAAACAAAATACAAAATAAGAAAGGTACAATACCAATATCCATTCAATACATCCATAGACAGGCAAAAGTATTCACTTTATTGTATACATATCACAATACTGTCATTAAAATTACCTGTCAGAAATGCATAACCTTAAGGGAATCTGGCTCAGAGGGACAAAACTGCAGCCACTATATTGTGGAGGAACCACAGAACACCTTAAATGATGTATACATTTTAACTTTCAAAAAAGGTTTATTCAGTTTTTACAAAATGGCAGTAATAAGAAGGCAGAGAACATACAGTCAGCCAGAATATACAGGAAGATAACAGGAAGATAACATTGTAATTACCTTCAGTGGTAAGGCACAACACATGGAGAACCATATATATATATATATATATATATATATATATATATATATATTTCTCAATTAACAGTCAGGTGCTAGGGATACAGGAAGTACCAAGGGCAAAGCCCAGGAACAGGTCTTGGGGAGTTGTCACCTGGCATGTATTACAATACATCACTCATGGAGGAGTACCTTAATTGTTTAAGGGCTGTCCATCAACTTATACACATACAATAAGGGAACAGAGAAATAAAGAACTAATAAAAAGGAGAAAAATGAAAAAAAAAAAAGGGTTTTCCCCCCCAAGGGGTCAAAAAGAAGAAAGGTGGGAGACCAAAAAAAGGGAGAGAGAAAGGAGAGTAGAGCAAGAGGAGACCTAGGATTTCCAAGGAGGGAAGGTAGTACATAAACAAGTTTGGGAGGAAGGCAAGGCTATCTTAATAAAGGATGTCCATGGTTCCCAGGTGTATTCAAACATTGCTTGTTTATCATTGATCACACTAGCAACCTTTTCATGGATCATAATCCTGGATATCTTATGTTTCATATGGTTTATGGATACAGAGTGTTTCTTCCATGACCCCGCAATGGTGATTTTGGCTGCTAGCAGGACAAAATAGACCAAACAGAGCATAGGGCATAGTAAGCCTGGTGGAGGTTAGTTTAACAGTGCAAACAGAACCTGCTGTTCAATTGGGGCTCCTGTTAACTTGTGAAGCATGGAAAAGACCTTGTTCCAAAAACTATGTATCCTAGGGCACTTCCAACAAATATGGAGCATGGTACCATGCAAACAGCAACCCCTGAAACACTCTGCTGACGGTGTTGAGTACATTCTAGCCAAGCAAGTTGCGACTAAATGTCACCTTGTGATAACTTTGACACCAACTTCTATTAGAGAGACAGATGCCCTTGTAGGAGTTTTGAATCCTAGAATACGAAACCTCCAGTTCTACATCACAGTCTAGGTCCCTTTCCCATCCCAGCATATAGGGATGTTGTTGGATGTTGTTGGGGAGAAGCAAGCAAAGAAGTATATGCCATGCAGATACCTCCCCTAGAACACTGGTTTTTAGTACACCACTTTTGATAAGTTGTGAGGAAGGGAGGATCCACAGTAAAGAGTCCCCAAAAAAATTAGCAATCTGGGCAAACAGTAGGAGGCATTTCCAGGTTAGCTGTACAATGGGAGAGTGTAAAAGAGGCATGAAAAAGTGTCCTGTGCGATACAGATCCTTATCAGTCCACCACTTAAAAGCTAGTGTGGGGTTATGTTGTAAACTATCCCAAAGAGCAAAAGAGTGGGACAATGCAGGCACCATTATGGGGGGTCTATCCACGGGTTAACTCCACAACAAAACGTCAATAGTGTAGGAAGGGACTGCCTGACGCTCCATATGTACCTAATCAGGTCATTCATGTCGGGAGTACACCACCAAGAGTTGCATTAATTGGGCCACCTTATAATAGGCCCAAAGGTCAGGAACTCCAAGCCCTTCTTTACTTCTAGGAAAGTACAAGGTAGAGTGGGTTAGCCTATGGCCTTTAGCGCCCCAAATAAATTTAAGAATTTTAGATTGTAATGGTGTGATATCCATTTTATGAAGGGGTACAGGTAACACATGAAACAGAGTATTGTGGTCAATAATGTAATTATGACCGCATGTAGTTTCCCAAACTACAAAAGGTAATGCATGTGCCCACTCTGACAAAAGACCATCCAAATGGCAAAAGAAGGGAGGGTAATTAACTTTATATAATGATACATAAATGCGAAGAGGCGGTCTCCTAGGTAGGGTAAAGCCGCATCCTGCCACGAAAACAGGAAAGCGCCACGTATGGTCTGATAAAACAGGTTGGGAATATTGATGTTAAGGGCAGAAGACATAGCCTCATTTACTTGACGTCCCGAGTGTACGCCGAATTCCCGTAGTGTCTGCATAACATTATGAAGGGAGGTGAGAGGAGAAATGAGGAAAAGGAGAACATCATCTGCAAATAATGCGCATGTATGCCACACATGACTCCTTTGATGTCAGGGTTGTCAAGTATAGCTATTGCAACTGTTTTGATTGCAATTGCAAAAATAAGAGGAGACAGGGGACAGTGGTGTACTTTACGAGCACCCCTTACAATCTCAATGCGGTCAGAGTGGTAACCTGCAAGCCTAACCTTAGCCTTTGGGTGTGAGTACAAAGATCCCAAAATCCTGAGAAAGTAGGGCCCAAATCCCTAGGCTTTCAATGCTTGAAACATGTATGTCCAAGACACAGAATCAAAAACCTTCTGAAAGTTGATAGATAATAACAATCCTGTCTAAAGTACACACCCATTCTCTTTTTCATTAGCTCCCCTTATCTGATCTGGGCCTTGCCTGCCAGGGATAAATCCCACCTGGTCCTTGTGCACATAACCTTGAATGAAGGAAGAGAATCTGGTGGCTAATACTTTTGTGAACAATTTTAGATTATTTGTCAATCAAAGAAATTGGGCGATAATTTCCCACTTCACCTGTGTCTTTAGTAGGCTTAGGCACAACTAAGATGTATACTAAATATGAACAAGGATCCAAGTGGGCACCATCCCATAAAGCATTAAAGAACCCGGTCATATGGGGGACCAGTACCTATTGAAACTTGTGATAATATAAAGGCTGAACCTGTTTTCATAGATTTAATCGCTGCCAGTATTTTAGGCAAAGTAAAGGGAGCTTCCATTCATTTCCTATGATCAGTGGATATCTTAGGCAATTGGATGCCCTTAAAGTAGCAAGCACAAGATTGGTGATCTCTCCCTACCGGGGCTTTATACAATGAGGAGTACAACTAAACACTTCTAGTACCTTTTGGGGATTTTGAGAGTAAGAACCATCTGGGCAACTGATTCTAGGTATCACATTCACATGAATTTTAGGATTAAGCTTATGAGCTAAAAGGAAGCCAGTCTTATCTTTGTGCACATAAAAATGGGTAGAGGCCCAGCAAATGATTTTTTTGCAGCCTGTGTAGTCAGCGCTACATTAAGCTCAAGCCATGTCCGTCTAATTCATTGGAGAATAGAAGGACTTGGGGACCACTTATGAGTCTTGGGCAAGGACTGCAATTCCAGCTCAAGAGCCTGAGTGTGTTTCAGTCATACCTGAGCAAGTTAAGAGGAGATTATGAAAAAAAAAATAATTCAATGTAGCTCAGGGTGTGGTTGCCATCATACCTATTTATATAATATAAAGGATTTTTTCTTACATTTGGTGGGATTAAAGGCAACCTCCCACATGAAAGACACCTATACAGAATAATTACAAAACATACCAAAAATTGTCATATAATCTGGACAGTACATCACATTATGTGATGTACTGTCCGGATTGCATGACAATTTTTTGGTATGTTTTGTAAATATTCTGTATAGGTATCTCTCATGTGGGAGTTTTGGTTGCCTTTTTTTGTTGGGACTGTCTTTAATTGGTGTACCTGGCTTGGAAAGGGTCTCTTTTATCCATGGTCTAAGGAGGGGGACCCGTTAATGGCCTTGAAGATCGATGGGGGAGGTAATATTTTCTTCCCTATTGTACTCATGCACATTTTTGTGCAAGCCTTATCTTTCCATGTCAGTGGCAGTCTCCAATACGTTATTCCAGAGCCAGATGTGACGTCAATGCGCATGCTCAGTTTTGGGGAACACCGGGTTCCTCCCCTTACATCTAGCGGACTTGGTCTGCTCAAGGGAGAAAATAGGTAGCACCGCACCCACCATTTATCAGAACTCAGTTGGAGTGACCTTTTCATGTTGCTGGATGTCTAAAAGGAATGCCATTTTACTTTATTGCAATCATTTGGGAGTTGGGAAACAGGCATGGGCACTGTTTGCTGACATTCATAGCAACTTTTTTGCACTTTAGTAGATAAACATATAAAGTTTGAGCTTGTATGTCTTACTTTTTGGCATTTTATAAATTATCTTTGATGTCTCCTTGGGCAGTACCAATTGATGGGAAGAACAAAATTAGTTGGAACGTATGCCCTTAATAATATCTAATAAAGGGATTTCTTACATGGATAAGAACAATTTGATATTAACCTTTATTGATTTACTGTATATGCATTACTTGCTGATGATGATGCTACTTGTGCTCCTAGCTATTTATTATTCAGTATTTTATATAGCACCATATATATCTTTCATTATGGCAGTGTTGTGCAGCACCTGTGGTCTTTGCACACCAAAATGATGGCTTCATTCCTGTTGGGGGATTTACCTCTTGACATGTTGGGACCCATTTTCAGAATCTCTATGGTGGTTATGTAAGTTTTCTTTACCTCATATGGCTTGGTCTTGTATTAACAATTTACAATTCTATATGAAAAGAAAACTTTTGTTAGACCTGGTTATCAATTATCATTTATATTTTAGAATGGTATCATATCCCCGAAGAAGAATTTATGATAAATATTCAAAACTAAAATGTTGATTCTTTTAAAAAAGTATTTTTTTGTGTATAAATCAAGGTTGCCTTTAAAATTCCACCAAATGAAAGAAAAATCCTTTATATTAGTTGAGAAGAGAATTGGACTACCACTAAATTAAAATCATGCATAAGTTTAGTCACACGAGTGCCCGCTTTAAGAGCCTTTTTAAGAACAGAATGCTTGGGATTTGACTTATCCAAACTTAGGCCAAGAGCTAGGTTAGTGTCACCCCCACATATAATTTGTCCCTCCAGGTAGGGAGCCAGAGCCCACATTATTCTACCGATGAATGTGGCTTTGCCACTGTTTGGGGCATAGTAAGAAATAAAAGTGCAGAGCTGTTTGCCTGGATCCCTAATTTATTGAAGTAACATGAAGGAGATAAGTTTGGCGAAACAGATAGCAACACCTTTAGTTTTGGCTGGGGCATTTGCCAAGAAAAACACAGGGTAAAGTTTGTGCAAAAAGGAGGATCTGTAGGAATGGGGAAAATGTGTCTTCTATAACAGAAGAATAACCACACGACATGTGTGATAATGTTGGAATGCCTTACGGCACTTGACAGGGGAGTTAAGACCCTGTGTGTTGTGGGAGACCACCCTACAAGGGGTCGATGAGACAAGAGGCATATTCATGATATTAAAACATGATCTCCATGGCATATTACAGCACTTACCTTCTCCCAAAAAGAGCTCATCCTACTCAGTCCTAATGCACCCTGATGTGGATAAAAAGGAGCAAACTTGATCCTAGATCTTTGAAGAAATAGACCTGCTGCATACTCTGCCTGCCCCTCCAGCTCTCCGACTTCAGCACCCATGGCAGGGATGTGGTCCCACCCCTCTGCTGAAACTCCGAGGAGGAGAGGTGTCTGAAGTGCCTTTTTATGATGTCTTACACTTCAGTCAAAGATATTGACTCCAGTTTTTGTCCATTTGTTTTGTTGTGCATTTTCCGGTTTCAAGGCATATTGATTTAAGTTTTCTATCTTGACACTTTGATGTCTTCCTTGGTCTACCAGTACGCTTTCCTTATACAACCTTCCCATTTGATTTGTACTTAGCCCAGATTTTAAACACAGCTGACTGAGAACAACCAACATCTTTTGCAACATTTCGTGAAGATTTAAAGAAGTTTTATAATCTCCTTTGTTTCAACTGACATCTCTGGTGTTGGTGCTATACGCTGATATATGTCAATCAGCTTGGCGCAACAGTTCACCAAGGTGTGCAAGCACTCGTTTTTAACTGCAGGCTAATTAGCAGATGTAATCGGATGCAAATGTTTGTTTTAGAACTGCAGAGTACATGGTGATTCCATAATATTTTCCTCAGAATTGAGTGATTCCACATTTTTTTCCTCTGCTTGATCTGCAAAAACAGTTGCAATTGACTACGGTTTTCTTTCTTTATTTTTTTAAGTGTTTCTTAAAGCCAGAAGGTTGGAATGTTATATGAAAATAATTTTGAGGCATGTCTGTGAGTGTTTTTTTTTCTACACAAACAATTGAATGAACACTTCCCAAGAGTGGTGATTCCATACTTTTTTCCAGGGGTTGTACATTAATTATCTTCCCTTACTCAAGGTAGCCACAACTAGAAATGCTAGGGGGTTGTTTTTAAAGTGACTTCTCAATAAAATAAAGCATGGAGACATGTATGGATGGGTGTGTTTTCTTTTAATATTAAAAATGAATTAAATGGCGACCACTAGACAGGATTAACTCCGGACCACCGCTCTGACACTGGGCTATTTTATAACTACGACCACCTCTTGCAGGGCTGAAACACTACCGCACGACTTTACGGACATCTAAAATCCCGCTCTACCTTGGGGTATGCAGTAACGCCGGAAAGGACAAGCCCCTGTGAAGAAATATCTAGTTTCTTCTCGACCAAGCACCCCGGACCACACCAAAATGGCAGCTGAGACCTGGACGTCTAGAGGATGCCCCGGCAATGCAGCCAGAGCCAGAGATCAGCATGGGACTGGCGCTGGGTTCCCAACAATCAAGCCACTCTACCCCATTCACGCAAAGCCCAGCCAAATCATGTCCCAGATGGGACACAGGTTTAGGGCTACACAGTGATGGAGGTAAGCGGACCAGCACTCACGCTGCAGTCTGCTAAGACAAGACATGAGCCAATAGCAGTTTTCCCGACTTCAGGTCAACCAGTTTCAGATACAACACTAAAGAACATGTTAATTTCTCTACAGGAATCATTGCAGTCAGACATTATATTGTCTATCCATTATTTTAAAGCTGATATACAGGAACTGAGAGACAGAGTGGGAAATCTGGAGGACAAAATGTGCGAGATCACATCTTCATTTAATGTACTGGTTGATTCACACACTTCTCAGCAGGAAGACATATCCTATCTTAAGGCAAAATTGGCCGACTTGGAATCGGGAAAACTAGAATCTATACAAACACAGCAACTGTCCCACTTTGTTCAGGATTTATGCCGAGTGGTGCTACCAAATCTCACCTCAGCTGAACTCACTACTGATAGGGTGCATAGAATCCCAAAACCAGCCTTCCTCCCTTGAGAGGTGCCAAGTGATGTCCTTTTATGATTTCATTTCTTTCAGGTGAAGGAGAAATTATTGGAGGCCTTCCACCGGGTGGATCACCTTCCAGCACAGGCTGATAACCTTCAAGTTCTTTCAGACCACTCTCAATTCACCTTACAGCTCAGCCGCAATCTGAATACCATCACCAAAACCCTGTGGAACAACAAAATCATGAACAAATGGAAATATCCAGCCAAGCTAAGTGTCACCTACAAGGGTAAGTCATACTTAATCTCTTAGATGAGGGACTCAAACTCCTCAAGGCGTGGGGAATCATACCTGAGTAGCAGCCATTCCAGAGCTGACCCCAACGTCAGCTACCTGGCCATGTTATTCAAAACTGGCAAAAGATATCGAAAAAACTCTCCACTTCGAGAAAGCACTAGAGGTTATATCCTTACTACACAGCCTAGTTTATGATCTAGAACTTTGGAGACAAAAGGAGTACTGTACACCGTACTCACTACCCCACAAATTTTTTTGCAGTACTTACTGCTCCATTCGGTTCCTCATGAACCCTGTTTTTATTTCTGTTTCACTTGGCTTCTGGTTAGTAACAATTTTTTGCACTTATTTTATAAAGTTGGAGAAGCCTTCCTCACACACAACCATACATTGTTCTACTGAATATTTGCAAAGATCACTTTTATTTGCACATCGTTTATGATGAGCACTTTTTTCTGTACTCGGTTATGGTTATGAAGCACTTTGATATCATCCTTCAAGATTGATAATATGACTCTTCCCTCTCCATTAGGCACGACTACTATTACCTCACTTTCAAACTTCCCTGAAGACATCAGCAATATTATCTTCTAGATCTCTATTACTGCATTACATATCAACCAGGATTACCACCATGGGATTTAATATAATGTCATTAAATGTCTGAGGCCTGAACCATCTGGCAAAAAGGCACTCACTTTGGATAGAAGCAGTCTTCAATAAAGCTGATGTAATTGTTATACAAGAAACCATTTCCACAGGGATTTCACGCCACGCTGTGCACCTAAGAGCTTCCCTCATATATTCTTGGCCTCACCCCTTGCAAAAAAGGGGAGTAATTCTTGCTATAAAGGACTCAATATCCTTTTCTTTAATAGTTGTAATTTTAGATCAAAATGGTAGATATATTATACAAAAATTGTACTTATACTTTGGCCAATGTTTATGTCCCAAATTCACATCAATTGAGATTTATATGTAAATTGTTTGGTAAAATCTCAAGGGTGAAAAATGGAAACTTAATTGTCAGTGGAAACATTAATCTTGTAGTAGAGCCACTCCTGGACACCTCCTCATGAGTAATGAGCCACTCCCAGTCTTTGGAGGGACTTTTGCATGCAGAAGATGTACATGATGTCTGGCACCATCGACATGCAAACAAACGAGATTTTACTTATTTTTCCCCAAGACATAATTCATACACACATGTAGATATGTTCCTGATAGACAAATGGCTGCTATGGAGAATGTCTTTATCAACTTTCTCTAACTTCGCTTGATCAGACCATGCTGTTATCTTTATGACAATCATGGAGGAAAACACTTGTCCAACAGTGTTTATGTGGAGATGTAATAATTATTTGCTTCAAAATCCTGAACAGCAAAAATGTCTAACTGAAAAACTCCAGGAATTCTTATCACTTAACGACCTTCCCGAAACTAATGCATTCACAGTCTGGAATGCCTATAAGGCTTGCATGAAAGGTTTACTAATACAAATAGGATATAAAGCCAAAAAACAATATTCAGATAAACACAACACTCTTTTAGAGGATATACACTCCCTAGATACTCTAAAACAAATCCTCTCACTCCTCCAAACTTGCAACAGATCTATTGCACTTACAGAACAAATTGAGAAGGTTGTTGGGTGAACAACATGATAAGTATCTACATAATTTAAAAATGAACTATTATGCTCACAACAACAGAGCGGGCAAATTTTTGGCGAATAGGCAACAGGCTCAGAGAGTAAAGACCAGAATACACTTTATTATTCATTCTATCACTAAAGAAACAACTAGAAATCCCAAAGCAATTGCAGATGCCTTTACTGACTAGTATGAGTCACTATATAATTTAATCACTGATTTACAAAACCCTTAACCTTCACAGAAGGATATACAACATTTTTTGGGAAAACTAAATCTCCCTACATTGTCTACGACCCAACTAAAGTTCCATAACACTCCCTTTACCACAGAAGAGATAAGTAATATTATGCCTTCATTACCTCTAGGGAAATCACCTGGACCAGATGGTCTAACCAATGAATATTTCAAAACATTTAGAGACCTTCTCACTCCTCACTTAAAATCAGTTTATACAAAAGCAATTGAAACTGCTTCTTTCCCCTCTGAAATGCTCATAGCACATGTCATAACTCTCCCTAAACCAGGGAAAGATACTAACACCCCGGCAAATTTTTGCCCAATCTCCCTACTTAACTCTGATGTTAAAATCTATGCAAAATGTCTGTCTTTGAGACTCATGAACATACTTCCCATTCTAATCAATCCTGTTCAGATGGTCTTTATCAAAGGGAGACACCAATGCCACCAGATGAATTAACATCATTCACCATACAGTGACAAACCAAGTGCCTTCCATCCTTCTCTCCTTAAATGCAGAGAAGGCATTCAATCGTGTACACTGGGGTTACATGTCTGCAGTATTATCCAAATTTGGATTTGAAGAATCCCCGCTCAGTCTTTTACATTTGGTCTTCTCTCTAAGCCCTTTGCTATCTCAAACAGCACAAGCCAGGAATGCCCTTTATCCCCATCAATATTCAACTAAATGACTGAACCCTTAGCTGAAACCATTCGAACTCATCCTCATATCTCCAGGTTCAAATTCAATCATAGACCACGTTATAAATCTCCTTGCAGATGATGTAATCCTTATTCCAACATCACCTCTTATATTCACATATATCATACACCATACCGCACTTAAATAGGTCAATTGGTATCCTTAATGAATATCTGTATAGCGTCTCTGTTTCAAAGAAGAAACAGGTATTCCACAATATTACAAATTGGTGATGAATCGTGACAATATATTAGATTATCGTATGGTGACTTTGGTGGTAAGTATAGCTGTAGAATGCACTAACCAGATAGCGCTTAGTATTGCGCATATAGTAGATGGAATTAGGTCATCTGAGGTTGGACATCTAGTATTCGAATCTGTTGATAAACACCTCCAGGTATTGCAGCCAGTATAACCCGAGTGATGCGATCCAAATCCACCAGGGGGAGCCGGCGGTCAAGATGTCATCAGAGATCCACAGTTCAAAATCACAAGAATGTAAAGTGTAGCAGGAATCTCCCAGAAGGTGCCACTGGTTAGTATGTCATACTCAGGACTCTTAAAAAGGTGGGCTCAAAGGAAAAAGAGCCCAAGCACAAAAAGTTCCATAGTGCAACACTGTTTTATTAGAATTGTGAATAAAAATATACAATAGTAACACTTACACTATCTATTGCCAATTGTCATCTGGCAAGATGAAGCATCCACGTGGAGAGGTCACTGAGAGCAACTTCCTGACATGTTTCGTGCGATAGCACGTTATCAAAGGAAAGATTTCCTTTGTATATTTTTATTCACAATTCTAATAAAACAGTTATATTGCTTCCTTTTTCTCATCAAGTCTTACAAGACTTTAGTAACGTATTCTATTATAAGGTCAATTTTACAAAATTCCTAATATTAGACCTTGGTATCCATAAGGAAACACGTAATAATTTACTTTCACAGCTACCCTATACATGGGCAGAACGCAGCATCCCATATCTAGGAATTAACTTGACATCCTCCGCCACAAACCTCCCAGAAGCCAACAACAAACCGCTAATCACCACATTAAGACAGGACATCCAACATCACACCAACGTAGACCTTTCATGGGCTGGAAGACTAGCTACATCTAAAATGCAAATACTCCTAAAAATCCCTTATATATTCTGCACTTTACTGACTCATCCAACCTCCCTATTCATCTCTAAACTAAAATTTCCATTAAAGTCCTTTGTTTGGAAAGGCAAAAGGGCAAGAAGTGCCTATCACAACCTTATTAAACATATCGAGTTGGTGGTTTCAGACTTACTGATATGGAAGACTATTTTCATGCTTCGCAACTAGTTCCTCTCAGAAAGTGGTTTCATTTACAAGATATATTGTGGACAAATATCGAATCCACACTTACACATTCCCAGAACTTATACCTTCTACTCTTAGCAGACTCCTGGCGACCCTAATGCAGGCTATAGACGGGGAGAAAAGCGGCCAATTTTTCTTTTAAAAAACGAAAAATCGGTCGTTCAAGCGGCCGACGTTACCAGCAATGGTAAAAAAAATCGGCCGATTTTCATCCCTTCTACAGCCGGCAAAAAGTGTCCCTGCAGAGAGCTCTGCTATTTCTTTGACAGTTCCTTGACATTTACAGTGGTTGCAACATTGTATCTATTTGTATCCATTTAGGATACAGATGTTTTTATTCGGAAATAAATAGATACAATGTTGCAACCGCTGTAAATGTCAAGGAACTATCAAAGAAATAGCGGAGCTCACTGCAGGGACACTTTTTGCCGTACTGGAATTCCTCTTATTTTTCATCCTTCTTCTTCCTCTTCTTCATCATCATCCTCTTCTTCTTCTTCACCATCATCATCATCCTCTTCTTCTTCTTCTTCTTCATCATCCTCTTCTTCATCATCAGCCTCTTCTTCTTCATCATCATCATCATCATCCTCTTCTTCTTCTTCTTCTTCTTCATCCTCTTCTTCTTCATCATCATCATCCTCTTCTTCTTCTTCTTCTTCATCATCCTCATCTTCTTCTTCATCATCATCATCATCATCATCATCATCATCTTCTTCTTCTTCTTCATCATCATCATCATCCTTTTCTTCTTCATCATCAGCCTCTTCTTCTTCATCATCATCATCCTCTTCTTCTCCTTCATCATCATCCTCTTCTTCTTCATCATCATCATCCTCTTCTTCTTCTTCTTCTTCTTCTTCTTCATCATCATCATCTTCTTCATCATCATCATCTTCTTCTTCTTCATCATCATCATCCTTTTCTTCTTCTTCATCATCATCCTCTTCTTCTTCTTCATCATCATCCTCTTCTTCTTCATCATCATCATCCTCTTCTTCTTCTTCATCATCATCCTCTTCTTCTTATTCATCATCATCCTCTTCTTCTTCTTCTTCTTCTTCTTCTTCTTCTTCATCATCATCCTTTTCTTCTTCATCATCATCATCCTCATCTTCTTCATCATCTCCCTCTTCTTCATCATCATCATCATCATCCTCTTCTTCTTCTTCGTCATCATCCTCTTCTTCTTCATCATCATCATCATCATCTTCTTCTTCATCACCATCCTCTTCTTCTTCTTCTTCTTTTTCATCATCATCATCATCATCCTCTTCTTCTTCATCATCCTCTTCTTCTTCATCATTATCATCCTCTTCTTCTTCTTCTTCTTCTTCTTCTTCTTCTTCATCATCATCATCCTCTTCTTCTTCATCATCATCATCATCCTCTTCTTCTTCATCATCATCATCATCATCCTCTTCTTCTTCATCATCATCATCATAATCCTCTTCTTCATCATCATCCTCTTCTTCTTCATCATCCTCTTCTTCTTCTTCTTCATCATCATCCTCTTCTTCTTCATCATCATCCTCTTCTTCTTCTTCTTCATCATCATCCTCTTCTTCTTCTTCATCATCATCCTCTTCTTCTTCTTCATCATCCTCCTCCTCTTCTTCTTCTTCATCCTCTTCTTCTTCCTCTTCTTCTTTTTCTTCTTTTTGTCTTCCTCTTGCAGGTCACTGCTCATGCCCAGATTTTTTATTGGTAAAAAATCGGCCGATTTGCCCATCATTGCCGCTAAAATTGGCCGATCGGCAAAATCGGCCAATTTTTTTCCAACTTTACAGATAAAAAAAATCTGCCAAAATACCGAAAAAAGGCCGAACAAATAGCCCACTAACGATCCGAAAATCGGCTGATTTTATTTTCGGACGAAAAATCGGCCGATTTTCGACCCATCTATGGCCTGCATAAGTCTTAGCACCCTTCCCATTTCAACCCACATTTCCATCTTATCATGAAGAAAACTATTATCTCAACCTTTCCAGGGTACCCACAACCACTGCATTCACTTTCCAATAGAGACCTTAAAAATTCTCATACTTTATTTTTCCCTCAAAAGATGGAGAGAACTGGGTATACAGTGGGTTGATGATGTTCTTCATAACAACCATATAAAACCAATGGACTTATTGATAACTGAATATGATGTGCCTAAATCTATGATATACATTCATACAAGGCTACTTAGCTTTTTTCATAAAAATCCCCCTCCATGCATAATGATACCAGAAAATATCTGGCAATTTCTATCCTCCCTGACACCCAAATCCAAAGACATCTCTCTTTTTTATAATGCCCTATAAATAAGCTGAGTTTCCTGAAAATACCCTATATCCAGAAGTGAGAAACAGACCTCCAGAACTCCTACTCCTACAATGGAGTGTAGCAATTAGATCTATTTATACTTTATCACATAACATATCTCACTGGGGACAATTCCAAAAACTGCTTACTGTTGGTACCTGATGCCCTACCAATTAGCAAAATTCTCACAATCCTGCTCTCCCTGCTGCTGGAGAAGATTTGACCAGGTGGGAAACCTGATTCATATCTTCTGGTCTTGTAAAAACTTTATCAGCTTTTAGAGAAAAATCTTTTCAATTATTTCAGAGACAACAGGAATTCTGATGAGACCTGACCCGGCCCTAGCTATCCTACACCTAGGTATTGATATATTCCACCACAATTTGAGAACAGTTACATTACACATCCTGGTGGCAGCCAAAACCGATCATTGGACTTGCAACTTAGCTCCTAATCCCTCTGAAGTTATAGATCTGGTTAACACTCATTATTCTTACGACAAAATGTTTTCAAATAAAACAGCCTCTTGTAAAATGTTTGATAAATGTTGGAAAATATGGGTAGATAGCAAATTTTATGTGTTTGCACTTTCTTCACAATGTTACGTTGTTACTTTCTTGTTGACCTTTGACTTGTAATGTCACAATTCACAATAAAAAGCATTGAAATTAAAAAAAAAAATGAATGAAATAGTTTTTTGGTATTGGTATTGGTGGGACAGAGCTCACACTCACATGTCTAACCCATAAGGCGCTGGACCAAGAAGTCTTTTATTATGCTTTATTAGAAATAATAGATTATCAGTACCTAATTTATTTACTACTTTATTTATATTATTTATATTGTGTAGACTATGAATGAAGTAAAAAGAAAACCCATATTAAAGATCATTTTTGAAAAGAAACTATTGTATATAGCAGATGACCATATTTCTGCAAATAATATGGTGCCAGTCAACCAGAAGGTACAGTAGAAAATATAACAACATATGTTTTAATGATAGAACTCCAGTTATATGCAGTATTTTTTTCTATTTCATGCTAAATATTTGAATTATCATTACCATAAAGACATAATTTAAAATGTTTAAGTGTCTTGGTGTCAATCTGAACTGCTGTTGTCAAACAAACAAGGATAGGGTATGTTATGTCAAATGTTTGTACTATTATATGCAACTATGATGGTTACAGATCATATACTGTTTTCCTGAAGTGATCATTTATAATATCTGAAACATTATTATGACCCTTCTTTTCAGTGCATGTTGTACGGAGGCTTGCTCCATCTTGCTGGAAACCATAGTAGCTTGGACTCAAAGACAGTGAAAGGATAATAAAATCCTGTTCTGATCAGCTTTAAGAAGATCATCCTGTTCATAGGCTGATAGATACACAGAATAGAATTTTGTAGCATGCCAATAATTACCTGTTGAATTTCAGTCGTACCATTACTGAGCATGGCTATTATTGTTGGGTAATGCATTATTCAGAATTATAATAATTGGATGCTTACAAATCACAAAGAAATCAGCTATCTATTCATGGATCTAAAAAAGCCGTGTATTCATAAACAATTCAGAGAAAGCAATGCTATGTCCAAAAGAACTTCCTATTATAAAAGAAACGGCTTACCAGGTTATTTACTACTCCGGGCATCGATTTCTAAAAATTAATTTTAATGTATTTATTCAAAGCAAAATTACATAAAGGAGAGCACAGATGACCATTTTTTTGGCCTAACAACATTTAAGAAGATAGAGATCCAGTAGGTGGACACTATCCCTTTTTTTTTTTAATTAAAGTCTAAGGTCACTTTTAAAAAAAGATAATAAATGCACATGATTTTGCAAGATAAAAAAATTTAATTTATTATTTTTTTACAGCAGCCTACAGAGCACTGCACCTGCCATCAGCAGATCATGGGTGCAATATCATGTTCCTGCACAGATTCCTCTGAATGAATTAAATTCCTGTTTGACCTGACAACACAGTTGCACTGAAACCTTAGCAGTGTTGTAAGCCCTTCCCAGTTCTCCTCTGATATGCATATGAAGAGGAGGTGGCCATAGTAATCCTATTAAAGCTTAAAGTGTATCTAAATCCAAAATTTTTCTCAATTTGAGTTGAGCAGGGAATTGCTAAAACCCCTGTCATTTCTTTTTCTTGCCATCTGCATCTCGTTGGGTAGATTTCCTTGAATGTCTTATCCAGTAGACTCAACAAAAAGGAGGAGGAAATTCCTTCAAAGAGAACGTTATCACAAAAAGAACTGTCACCATTTTAAAATATTTGAAATTCTTGTTTTGAGTATTTTGGTAACCACACAAAATATGTTTTTTCCCACCACTTAGGATCCAGTAAGAATAGTCACCAGGACAATTTGAAAGAGTGATTTTCTCTATCAGGGACACATACAGAAATAAAAACTTAAAAAAAAATGACAGACCTCTTTAATATATTGATATGCAATGGGTTTCATACTAGGCAAATCTAATTAATACACTTTCAGGAAAACACAGGTGCATACAGTATATTGTGATAACAATAGTGGTAGTGTTTCTTGATGTTGATGATTTCATTGAGTGGGTATTTTCATGGAGATGTACAGTATAATCCAATTCAGGTTTCCCCCAAATGCAGTGAAATACTTTTCTAGATGACTGTGCCACTACCAGAAACTATCTTGGAATTTTTTTTCCAAAATGCTGCGCAATATTTTTTTTTCAGGATACTTGATATCTGGAATGTCATCAAATCTGTGTTCTTTTAAGGCATTTTTAAAATTTTGGATACAACCAAAAGTCACAGGGTGCTAAATCAGGGAAATGGTGGGAAAAGTTTTGGAATGGTTGTGGTGGAGAATCCACTTGTCAGGCCAGATTTCTGGTCTTTTACGCCAAACAGATTCCCATAACCTTCTTCATTTGCATCTGTCTTTTGTGTTTTTGGTTGCCCACTTCTTGCATCATCTTGGACATCTCTTGCCCCTCCCTAAACTGCCTATGCCATTGAAAAACTCTTGATTTCTTCATGGAATGCTCCCAATAAACCTGTTGTAACAGCACTGAAGTTTCATTAGCATTTTTGCGAGATGATAGCTGCTCCAGATGCATGTCACTCATTTTCCATCAACAGTGCAGTACACACATGTTATTTCTTCAACTAGTCTACAACCATGTCAGAACATGCTTGAATGCGAATGACTATCCACCATAGTGCTATGTCACGCGCATTCCGGGAATTAAATGATCACACCATATATATATATTTATTAGATGGGTCATTATCCCTTGTAAAACTTATTAATAATACTTAAAAAAGCCAGTATATTATTCTATATATAACAAAACAAATCCAGTCAGTGTCATCAAATATTCTGTGAATCAATATCAATATAGCAAAGTGGACACTCAAGCTAAAATCCACAATATCTAAATCAATAAGAAAAATATATACTGTAGTGTGCAGCGCAATAATCAAACGTATAATTCAAGGTTTAATAAGTCCTATACAGAGTTCATATAACATGAGCATAAGCCACCAAAGATCAACCAGTGAGTCAAAATTGTGCCATGTTATGCATCCAGGTGTGAAGGTGCTCAATCCCACCACCAAATGTAACTATGACCGCTCACCATACCAATATGACCTCTAAACTAGTAGGAAAGTCATAGCGTGCATTCCCACATGGGGGTCACAATTGGATGAAGACTCTGCTGTTCCATAATGTACTCACATCAATATGTCCCACATATATATGTAATCAAAAAAAGGGAGATAAATAGTACTCTCTGCTAAAAAGTTTTCCTAATGTGAAAAATATCTTTCAAAGGGAAAGGGTGTCTTCATGCAGCTTAGAGGGTAAATCCCTTTATTGACATGTAGATAATGTCCCTTGATATGAATCCTTTGTTAATCACATCATCCAGCAATGTAAATTCATCATTATTCATGGCATCCAATGATCATGGCAATCCATATCTAGTATGTATATATGCATATATGCTTTATATATGCATATGTCTATATACATCTATTTACTTTTTGTGTTTATTCTGTTCAAACAATAATAATTTATTAGTACAGTTAATATATTGTAAGAACAAAAGACAAATGAGTTCATTAGAAATCACAGCACTTAAAATTACTGCATACACGAAAACTAGCAAAATAAACAAAGATAAATCATAATGATAAATTTAAACTAATCTTACTTTGCTATCAATTTTAATCAGCTGCCTTTGGGCGTTTAACTTCAGTGCTATCTCTATCACAAACATAGTTGTACAAGGTCCAATGACTGCAATCATTTTACCACAATATAGAGATTGTATTTTTATATGTAACCAACTACAGTACAAATATAGTTTATTTTACTTTGAAAAAAATATAATACTAGTTGCTGATTATGTAACCATTGTGACCGATAAAAAAAATCCAAAACTCACAATGCTACCTTTTTAATACCCCTCTTACCAATAAAACAAATCTAGCATGATAAAAAAAGACATATAGGGGTTGATTTACTAAAACAGGAGTGCAAAATCTGGTGCAGCTGTGCATGGTAGCCAATCAACTTCTAACTTCATCTTGTTCATTTAAGCTTTAAAAAAAACCTGAAAGCTGATTGGTTTCTATGCAGAGCTGCCGCAGATTTTGCACTCTAGTTTTAGCAAATCAACCCCGTAGTGTCCAAATTAATATTCAAAATCAAGGGTGTGATGGGAGTCACTTTGGGTGGGGGGCCCATGGAACCCAGTTCACTTTGGAGAGGTGTGGAGACCCCTGTCTCAGCTCCTCATATCCCTCTTATGTGTAAATGACCCTGTGACTGTTAGGGGTACAGGGTGATCTGTCCTAATATTGTGCGGGCTTTGTCTCAGACTGTGTAGACATGTTTAGGAGATAGATGGGGTGGGGGGTTGTTGATTGTTTAATGTTATGTGTATTAGCTTAGTGGGGGGGTGTCTCCAGCAGCCCTCCCTCCTGATGGGACTATCTGCTGGTGTGAAGTTTGAATACCTGTGTGTCTCTTGTTACTAAATGTAGATTACAGGGAGGAGGGATTGTCCCCTGAGTGTATATATCTTGTATCTGTGTTAAAATAAACTAGCCTACGTCCTGGTTTACTTCAAGACTGGTGTCGTCTAGTCTTGTATAGTCGGCTGTAGTGTCTGTTGTCAGTGTTCAGATGGGGAAGCTATATTCTAACGGATGTACTCAAGCGCAGACTGGGTCAGTTCTGTTACAAAAGGTGTCCATAATTATCTTCTACACCATCATGTTGAAAAATATAACTTTTTGCTTTCTCTCATCCACTTCTCCTTATGTGCAGCTACTCCTCCGTGTCTTGTGTATGAATCACCAAGATGAACCCTCTGATGTTCACGCACTCACCAAACTCTGTGGACTCTATGCAAATCATAAAAAGTCATAAGCAGTTGTGTTCAGATGCCTCTGGGACATCTATCGACTTCCTGGATATGCATTCCTCTGGTCCTCTGCTCCTTCTGAGTTTCTCCAGTGAAGTATCAGAGCACTGTCATTTGTATTTCTCCCTCATATGAAAGGACAGACAAAGGGAATCCACATAGCGTAAATCCACTTTATTAAAAATTGCACAAAAATTGGTTGCACTTACTGAAAAGCTACTATGGATAGATAAATCTGCCAGACCTGGAAGTGATGTCACAGGCTGACTCCACCTAATGCATTTCACCCCTCCCACAGGACGTCTTCATGACCGATAGTCACAGTCATTGCATGGTCTGAAGCCCATCTTTATGGCTCCTGATCATTGCTATGTGGCCTGGAGCTGTTACTTTGAGTATTATCACAGTGCTGGGGCTGTGCAAATAAGTGCACTCCCAGCACAAGACTCATTAAAGTGTTACTAATCCCAGGACCCTGCATTCACTATATCTGTTCTCCCACAGGACACAGAACATGGAAATGCAATTATTTTAGTAAATATAAACTGCTAAATACCTTTTCTCATCAGCAGTTAGAGCAGTCTTGTGACTTCAGCTGAGCACTGGTTAAAGCTTATAGGAGGAGTTTTCTTTCTGCTTTAGGAGGATGTGAAACCATTGACCCTCTGTCTGGACAGTGCTGATTGGCCCTGTGCTGATCACATGCACTCTCCCAAGAAAAAAAAAAACCTCTCTAGCAATACACACCAAACTGAGCATGCACATGTGATTACGGATTCAGTCTGTATCAGGTGGTCATTTCAACAAGAGAAGGGGCAGAAAAGAAAGGATCAAACAGCCTTTTTACACAATGCAAAGGGTTAACCCCTTAGGTTCCACAGTGAGTATAACAAGCATGCTTTACAACATATATAGACTGATTTTACTGGTGTGGATTTAATAACACTTTAAAGTGTATATATAAAGTGTATATAAACCTAAAAAACTAAATTTCATATTTTGGAGCTGAGCTTACCAATACTTAAAGGAATTATAAACCTTCCTAACTGTACCTGTTTAGGATGTGCATTCATTATATAGTTTCATGGTGTCATGTGCTGCCCTGTAAGCACAGTCTATAGTAGAGTGAATCTTCACATTTCAGTTAACAGCTTCTTTTTGTGTTAAAACACGAGACATGCAGCATGGCAATGCACAGGTTAATGCAGCAGGGGTGGACTGACCATTTGGAAACTCGGGCACTGCCCGAGGGCCTGGGGTCAGTAGGGGGCCCCATGAGATGCCCCTGGTACCTTTTTCATAGGCTTTTTTGAGTTTGGGCAAGGACACAGGGGTCCCATGATCCCCTATTGCCCGGGAGCCCCATGAGTTGTCAGTCCGCCCCTGTGCATGACCGCTGTCTGTAGTGTGAGAACTGGATTTTTCTGTGAATAAACTACATATCCCACAATCCCTGGGTCTCTCAGTCTTGTGCCAGTGCATGTGAAGGCTACACAGTAATTAGATCTGATACACAGAGAGCTCACTGATGCAGCTGGAAACTTTTTTTTTTATCACATGGAAATGCATGCAATGGAGGTTGAGTGACCAGGAAGTTGTTTTGTCTCTTTTGTACAAGCTAAGTGAATTAATACATGGACATAGGGAAATCGATCAGCCATGACACTGCAAACTGCAGCCATGTGAGCCCTTTTACAGGGTAAAGCAAACTAATGACACATAGGAGAAGTTTTACTAAAACTGGTGCACTCAGAATCTGGTGCAGCTGTGCATAGTAACCAATCAGCTTCAAACTTCAGCTTGTTCAAGTAAGCTTTGAAGCTAAAACCCAGACACTGATAGGTTTCTATGCAGAGCTTCACCAGATTTCACACCTTGCAGTTTTAGTAAAAAAAACCCATAGTATATAACTCTAACACTAATGCCTAGTTAAAACAACAAAAACATTTGAAAGTGTAGAATACTTTTAAATGTGGAGACTGCATTAGTTTTATTTTTTAGGGTTATGTTTCCATTATTTTTACATAATGATCCAGCCAATAACACTTCATGCCTTAAAGTGACTTCACTTCATGGAGGAGCATTTAAGCAATTAAACTAACAATGAAAGATAAGCTTCAGCCAACACTTTAATTTCAGCAGTTACAGCAACATTGTTTTTCCTTTTAAAGATTTTATGTAAACAAATAAAAACTGATCATTGGAAGTACCCATGTGAGTGTTAACTGGTTTGTCTCAACCCTTTAACTGTCACTTTTGCTGGACGGCTTGTTATGCTAAAGAGAGTTGGAAAATAATAGGCTTACTGGTCAGATCACCAGCTGAAAATAAAGGAAACAGACAAAAACAGACAAAAAAAAGAAAGCTAATGCAGCCACCACATTTAGGAATTAGTAAGCTGCAATATATTAAATTATATTAAATTATATATTAAATTGCCCCACCCATGCTAATTCCCCCACCATGCTAAGAGCCAAGAAGACCTGGTACTTAGTAAGCTGTAATATATGAAATGTTTGCTTTTGGGTTTAGATATGCTCAATGAGTAATTTTCCCCAAAAGATTTTTAAAAAATTTAAAAAAAATTACAATAAACAAACTTACAATAAACCTGTGCAATGCAGGTCTCATTTATTCTCTCCACCCCCAGCAACATTTACTTATCTTTCCTTTTCTCCTCACACCACGCTAAGAGCTAAGAAGAAATATCTGGTACTTCTGAGTATGAAGGATCATTTGACTCACTTTATGTAACAGCATTGGGCCAATCCTCGCTGTCATATGAGAAGTCCATTCTGTATATACATGCCCTGTATGGAAAAAGTATATTTAAGGCCACCATAGACATCAGAGGTATGATGTTACCACCATGAAGTATCTCTCCTGACCTTTGGTATCTAAACATGAATGGCTGAACAGTATGTGTGTACCCTTGAAGACAACTCTAGCACCATCTTTTTGTAAGAAATCTCGACGTGATCCCCAAAGGTTTCCAAAGGATTATGGTTCCACCTAATAATTGTTGATTTGTGATGTGTGCTGGGCTCACAAGCTAGCCAAAAATGGTTTGGGCACCTTTATCCAGTCCAATAATGTTTTCTTTTTATTTAAGGCCACATTCATATCCATTTTATTTCTAATCAAGTTAACAATAAGGTTAATGAATATGGGTATTTTTTTATTTTTTGCCTCTACTTTCTAAGCAAAAAAGCTTAAGGTCAAGCTTCATAGTGCAAAGTACATATTTTGTCTCTGTGATGTTCCAATTAAAAAACAAAACCATAGCTAATTATATGTAGAATGCACACAAACACAAAGACATCATTTTACTATAATGCATTAAAATAAAGGTGAATCTTAATCTTTCTTTAACCACTTGCCGCCCTGCCACTGTATATATACGTGTGCAGGGCGGCACTGGGGCGCAAAACCACGTTTTAAAATGGGCTCCGCGCTCCCGACGTTTTCGCCGGCAGGGGGCGTGCGCGCGCGCTCCCGCCGACCCGTGGGTGACACCATTCGATCCCAGAGGGATCAATCATTCGATTTTAGCCAGTGATGTCTGGCTGAAATCAGATGATCGGTCCCTGCCCTATCCTGTCCTGTGTTGACATTTACACAGGACAGGATATGATGTCATTCTGCTCAGCCTGGACACATTACGTTCCAGACAGAGAAGAAGACATCCAAACAGTGAGTAAAACAGCACATACCCACAGTTGGAACACACCTAGGACACATTTAACCCCCTGATCGCCCCCCCCAGTTAACCCCTTCACTGCCCTGTCACCAGTGTCACTGATCAGTGAATTGATTTTTACTGATCACTGTATCAGTGTCGCTGGCGACTTCTGATAGTGTTAGCGCCCCTCCCAGATAGTGCCAGATTGCCCGCCAGTACACCAGTAATCCCGTTTAACCCCTTGATCGCCCCCCCTCCCAGTTAACCCTTTCACTGCCCTGTCACCAGTGTCACTGATCAGTGAACCGATTTTTACTGATCACTGTATCAGTGTCACTGGTGACTTCCGATAGTGTTAGTGCCCCTCCCAGATAGCGCCAGTTTGCCCGCTAGTACACCAGTAATCCCATTTAACCCCTAAATCCCCCCCCAGTTAACCCCTTCATTGCCCTGTCACCAGTGTCACTGATCAGTGAACCGATTTTTACTGATCACTGTATCAGTGTCGCTGGTGACTTCCGATAGTGTTAGCGCCCCTCCCAGATAGCGCAAGATTCCCGCTAATACACCAGTAATCCCGTCTAACCCCTTGATCGCCCCCCCCCCGAGTTAACCCCTTCACTGCCCTGTCACCAGTGTCATTGATCAGTGAACAGATTTTTACTGATCACTGTATCAGTGTCGCTGGCGACTTCCAATAGTGTTAGCGCCCCTCACAGATAGCGCCAGTTTGCCCGCCAGTACACTAGTAATCCCATTTAACCCCTTGATCGCCCCCCCCCAGTTAACCCCTTCACTGCCCTGTCACCAGTGTCATTGATTACAGTGAACAGATTTTTACTGATCACTGTATTAGTGTCACTGGTGACCTCCGATAGTGTTAGCGCCCCTCCCATATAGCGCCAGTTTGCCCACTAATGCACGGGATTTTTTTTTACCAAAAACATGTAGCAGAATACATTTTGGCTTAAATTTATGACTAACTTTGAGTTTACAATATATTTTTTATAGCTGAAAGTAGAAAATATTGCTTTTTTTTCAAAATTTTCGTGTTTTTTTTGTTTATAGCGAAAAAAAAAGCACACAGGTGATAAAATACCACCAAAAGCTCTATTTGTGTGAAAAAAAGGACGTAAATTTCATTTGGGTACAGCATTGCATGACCGCGCAATTATCATTTGAATTAGTGCAGCGCTGTATAGCAAAAAAGGCATAAATTACAGTATCTATACCACAGTTTGTAGACGCTATAACTTTCACACAAAGCAATCAATATACACTTATTGGAATTTTTTTTTACCAAAAACATGTAGCAGAATACATTTTGGCTTAAATTTATGACTAACTTTGAGTTTACGATATATTTTTTATAGCTGAAAGTAGAAAATATTGTTTTTTTTCAACATTTTCGTGTTTTTTTTGTTTATAGCGCAAAAAATATAAAGCGCACAGATGATAAAATACCATCAAAAGAAAGCTCTATTTGTGTGAAAAAAAGGACGTAAATTTTGTTTGGGTACAGCATTGCATGACCGCGCAATTATCAGTTGAATTAGTGCAGTGCCAAACAGCAAAAAAAGGCCTGGTCATTAAGGGGGGTAAATCCTCAGGAGCTCAAGTGGTTAAGTGTAAGTAGGAGTCTCAAGATTGACAGTAATTAATGAAGCTAATATGGTTTGTCTATTAGTGTGTTTATTGCTTCATTTATAAATAACATGTTCTGTGTACAGTATATAATGAGGAGTGAACTGATTTTATATTCAATATTCAGTGTTAATATAAAAGGAAATATCTGAAATGTATAGTTCTTAGAAAGTACTTAAATCTGTTTACTAAGTTGCTTGCAAAGTTACAGTAAAAAATATAGTTCATATTCCACAATATTATTTCTGTTCTAATTCCTGAGTTGAAATATTCTCTGTTGTTATTTCAAAGTATTTTTGGCATTACTCAACTAATGCAAAACCTCTAAGGTGTTTATAAAGCGTCAATAGTTCGCTCAGCGCTGTACATTACAAAGGGGGGCAGAACATGTGACAGAACAATACCAATACAATGCAAAACATGAGGGGATCGAGGGCCCTGCTCCTTCGAGCTTACAATCTAGGAGGGAGGGGATAGTGGTACAGGAGGAGATAGCTGTGGGGGATGGAGTGGTAGGAAGAGTGGAGGAGGTCGGCAGGTTAGCAGGGGGTGGGGTAGGCTTCCCTGAAGAGATGGGTTTTCAGGGTGTGCCTAAAGGAGAGGAGAGGAGAGTAGGTGATAATCTGATGGGTTAGGGCAGGGAGTTCCAGAGGATGGGTGACACCCTGGAGAAGTCCTGGAGGCGGGCATGGGAGGAGGAGACCAGGGAACTAGAGAGAAGGAGTTCTTGTGAGGAGCGGAGTGTGCGTGCTGGGCAGTACTTGGATGTTAGGTCAGAGATGTAGTACGGGGCAGTATGGTGGACAGCGTCAGTGTTAGGATTTTGAATTTGATCCGTTGCGCAATCGGAAGCCAGTGGAGGGATTGGCAGAGGGGGGTGGCGGAAATGGAGTGGTTGGAAAGATGAATGAGTCTGGCAGCCGTATTCAGGATCGACTGAAGCGGGGATAGCCAGCGGCGAGGCAGGCCAGTGAGGAGGGAGTTGCAGTAGTCGAGTCGTGATATGATGAGGGAGTGGATGAGCTGTTTAGTGGTTTCTGGGGTTAGGAACGTGCGTATTTTGGTGATGTTGCGGAGGTGGAGTCTGCACGAGTTTGTTAAAGATTGGACTTGGGGCTGGAAGGATAGGTTGGAGTCCAGAATGACACCCAGTACTCTGGCCTGCGGGGCGGGTTTGATGGTGGCGTTGTTGGATGTGACGGAGAAGTCAATGGGGGGTGGTGTCCGGGCTGGGGGGAAGACAAGAAACTCGGTTTTGGAGAGGTTCAGTTTAAGGAAGTGGAGCGACATCCAGTCTGATATGTCGCTCAGTAGGTGTGTGATTCGGGCACAGACCGAGGGGGTGAGGTGGGGGGTTGAGAGATAGATTTGTGTGTCGTCGGCATAGAGGAGGTAGTTGAAGCCGTGAGAGTGTATGAGTTGGCCAAGGGAGGAGGTGTAGATGGAGAAGAGAAGGGGCCCGAGGACAGAGCCTTGAGGGACCCCAACAGAGAGGGGGAGTGAGGGGGAGGTGGTAGCATTATAGGTAACGCTGAAAGAGCGTTGTGACAGGTAAGATGAGAGCCAGGAGAGAGCAGAATCTCTGAGGCCGAGGGAGTGTAGTTTTTTCAGGAGGAGGGGGTGGTCGACTGTGTCGAAGGCCACAGAGAGGTCAAGGAGTAGGAGCACTAAATAGTGGCCATTAGCTTTGGCGGTTATCAGGTCGTTGGTGAGTTTGAGTAAGGCAGTTTTGGTGAAGTGTAGGGGACGGAAGCCAGACTGTAGGGGATCGAGGAGGTTGTTGTCATTGAGGTGAGAGCTTAGGCGGGTATAGACTAGGCGCTCGAGGAGTTTAGATGTAAATGGGAGCAGGGAGATGGGTCTGAGGTTGTTTGGGTCATTGGGGTCCAGGGAGGGCTTTTTAAGTATGGGGGTGATGTGTGCATGTTTCAGAGGGGAGGGGAAAGTGCCGGAGGAGAGGGAGAGATTAAAGATGTGGGTGAGGGAGTGTAGGATGGAGGGGGAGGGAGGTTGTAGGAGTTGTGAGGGAATAGGGTCAAGGGGGCAGGTGGTGAGGCGGGCATCAGAGAGGATCTTGGAGACTTCCTCAATGGTAGTAAGGTCAAAGGTGCGGAGTGTTGGGGGGGCTTCAGTATGAGGAATGTAGGGTGGGGTGGAAGTGGAGGTCAGAGCAGTGGTGGGGCCGTGGGAGAGGGGTGATCAGGGGGTAGCTGAGTGAGGGGGAACGGGGTTGGAGGGAGTTTGAGCAGCGACAAAGTCCCTGCGGGTTATGTCGAGGGAGAGGCGGGATGAGGGGGTAGCTGTGTGAGAGGGGACGGGTTGAAAGGGCATGTGAGTTGCGGCGATGTCCTTGCGAATTGTGTCAATCTTGTTTTTGAAGTGATTGGCAATCTCAAGGGCGGTGAGTGAGGTGCTGGGTGGAGGTGGGGGTGGAGAGAGTAGAGAGTTGAAGGTGGAGAAGAATCGGCGAGGATTGGAGGAGAGGGCCTTGATGAGGGTCAAGAAGTAGGCTTGTTTGGCTGCGTGGAGGGGGGAGGTGTAGGTGTGGAAGGCAGATTTGTAGCGGGTGAAGGCTTGTTGGGATTTGGTTTTGCGCCATAGTCGCTCCAGGGCACGACTGTGTCGTTTGAGGGTTTTGGTGTGATCAGTCTGCCAGGGCTGGAGCGGTCGGGGTCTGATGTTGCGTTTGGTTAAAGGCGCTAGTGAGTCAAGGGCTGTTGACAGCGCGTTGTTGTAGGCAGTCATAGCCAAGTCGGGGCAGGACAGGGGTAGGATGCTGTCGTGAAGTTGATCAGCTGCAGAGTGGAGGGGGGCAGGGTTAAGGTTGCGGAGGTTACGGCTGGTAGTAGTGTGACATTTGGAGGGGTAGGCGTTGGAGAACGAGGAGATAGAGAAGGTAATCAGGTTGTGGTCAGAGAGAGGGAAGGGGGTGTTAGTGAGGTTGTGGGGAGCGCAGCGGTTGGAGAAGACGAGATCAAGGAAATTACCGTTGGAGTGGGTGGTGGATTGTATGCACTGTGCAAGTGCAAAGGAGGAGGTTAAGTGGAGGAGATGGGATGTGTCCGGGTTGTCGAGGTTGACAGGGATGTTGAAATCCCCAAGGCTGATGGTGGGCAGCTCAGAAGAGAAGAAGAAGGGTAGCCAGGAGGAAAAGTCATCCAGGAAGCGAGATATGGATCCAGGAGGCCGGTATATCACAGCAATCTTCAGGGGGGTTGGGGAGAATAGTTGGACGCAGTGGGCCTCGAAGGAGGAGAAGGATAGGGAGGGGGGGTTTGGGAGGACTCGGAAGGTGCTCTGCGGTGACAGGAGCAGACCAACCCCACCACCTTTACGACCATTAGGCCTGGGTGAGTGGGTCCAGGTGAGACCTCCGTAGGAGAGTGCAGCAGGGAAGGTAGAGTCAGTGGGCCGGATCCAGGTTTATGTGATCGCTAGGAGGTTGAGGGAGCGGGAAACAAAGAGGTCGTGGATGGCGGTAAGCTTGTTGCACACCGAGCGGGCGGTCAGGAGTGCACATGAAAACGGGGGGGGAGATTTTAGGGAGCAGGGGGACAGATACTAAGTTACGGGGGTTGTGGCAGGACGTGGAGGCGGGAGGGTGTTGTGCGGGTGAGGGAGGTGGTGGAGGGCCAGGATTCGGGGAGATGTCCCCCGTGGTTAGGAGGAGGAGAAGGGTGAGGAAGGTGGCATGGGAGCGGGATGTGCAGGAGCGTGAGAAACTACTAATGGAGGTGTTCGGGTCAGAGGGAGAGTGGAGTAATAGGAGGAGGTGGTGGGTGCCATAGAGGGGCAAAGGAAGTAGTGAGGACACAATATACAAATGTTTGGGAGGAGCAGAGGGATATAGTGAATGGATTTTGGGAACGGAGGAGAGGAAAATGAGAAGGAGGAGTGGAAGAGGCATTTTGGGGAGGTGATGAGAGCAGTAGTAGGGAGATGATAGCAATGAAGGGGAGATGTACAAGTTTTGGGGTGGAGCAGAGGGGTAAAGAAATGAGATTTGGGAACAGAGGATAGTAATAAGATAAGGAGAACAGGGGGCGTATTATATAAAGGTACTCATCAACCTTCATCCCTTAGTCCAACGCTAACGCTTAGTCTTTGGGATTCTATTAAATATTCCACTGGTCTCATCTCTGCCCACCTACTGTTACTACGTTTGCTACATAACCCATTATTCCCCCCGGGTCGTGATAACCCTGGACAGTTTGCTTGGTGGCAAGCACATGGCTTCCATGATGTACATTCGATGCTATCTCCCACTCGAATACTCACCTTTGAAACTCTGCGCTCCTCTCATGATATCTCATTGCGGGAACATTATGGCTATCTTCAAATCTACCACTTTATCAATACATTAATACAGACACACTCGGGACCCTACAGGTTTCCCCCCTTTGAAAATCAATGTAGACATACAGTATACCCCATGCTCCGGGCTTAATTTCTCTGGTCTATTCTTCTATTACTTCTTCTAGAACTCCCCCGGTCCGTTCTTATCATCAGCGTTGGCAGTCGGCACTCTGGATCAACAGGATTGGCGGACCATGACCCAAGCATTATCTAAATGCTCTAGGAATGTTATCATACTAGAAAATGCTTATAAGGTTCTTTATAGATGGTATTACACACCTGCTCATCTGGCTTGTTTTATCCCTAAATATTCCCCGACTTGTTTTCGGGGCTGTCAACAAATGGGTACTATGGTCCATATTTGGTGGACTTGTCCTAAGGTTTGCAGATTGTGGATCAGAGTTTATGCCCTTCTCCGTACTATGTTTCACACAGACATTAAGCGCAACCCATATGAAACGCTTTTATTTAAACCATTAGTGGACCTACTTCGTCCCGAACGGCAGCTGGCATCACACCTGTTTATGGCTACCAAGCTGACGATCGCAAGGGCTTGGAAGATTCCCCTCCTCAGCTTCAAAGCTGTCAAAAGCCGGATGAACTTCATAATGGTCAATGAAAAACGGACGGCTGTACTGTTAGACACCCACACAAAATTCCTGCAGACATGGCGTCCCTGGCTTGATATAGCCCAACCATCGAGATTTGACCAGTCTCTTTTGTAGATATAAAATTTACATATCAGTTTATTTTTCTTTTTTTTTCTACCCTTTTTTTTTTTCCTCTTTCTGTACTCGGCACTTAAGTATGCTGTTTATTTCTATGTCTCTCCATCAGTACGTATTTTGTAATATTCATCGAATACCTTGTATGTTTTATTCCTGTTGGTCAATGTATCTGTTTTTTACTGATTCGCTGCTCCTATCTATTCTATAATAAAATTCTTTGTAAAAGAAGGTACGTATCTAGCACATAGAAGGTACCATTCATCTTTAATGTCCAAGGATTCCCAAATCACAGGCTATTGTTTGTAGCCTATACTGACAGCTTGGCAGTAAGAGGTGGTAGGGAAACTCAGGAAACTGAACTGATGTTTAAATGCCAGATAGGTGCAGCATATACAGTAGGGGTCCTTAGACCCCTATGATAAAGAGCAAACCTAAGTGCAAGCATCTGGACATGTCTGCAATATGTTACCAGCAGAAGTTCAGAAAAGTAATTTAAATTCAGCATTGCTTTTATTCTCATTTCTGTACAGTTACAATTTATTTGGCTTCATTCTGATTATTAAGGACACAGTAATATCAATGTACCTTTAGGCTCTATGCCTTTTAAAGGATAAGTTCACCCTTGAGAACATGTTACATTTTCCAACCGTTTTTAGGGCGGAGCTTGTAACATGTTTTCATAGCCACAGCCGCTGCCCCCCCCTCCCTCTGACAGATAGTATGGGGAGAAAATTCCCCATACTATTTGTCAATTTTGAAAACAGCGTGGCCATGCGGGGCTCTGCCCACACGGCCGCATCATTAATTCACGGACTTCCGTGATATGTGTGTGATTCATGGCTGGGACCCACTGATCATTGGGGAAAGTGACAGGAGAGAAATCTATGTTGATAAACAACACAGATCTCTCTGCTGACAGCAGGAATGTGCAGGTTTTTGTCTCCCTGCAAAGCAGGGAGACAAACACTATCACATCCCCTAGTAAAACAGTACACAACGCAAGCATTACATATAGTTAGGCACATAGTTAACCCTTTGATTGCCCTGAATGTTAACCCCTTCCTTCCCAGTGTCATTAGTACAGTGTCAGTGCATTTTATTAGCACTGATCACTGTATTAGTGTCAATGGTCATGTCACTGTCAGTTAGCTAGTGTCAGAATGCCCACTGTACTATCACAGTCCTGCTATAAGTCACTGAATGCTGCCATTACTCGTAGAAAAAAAAATCCAGTATAAATACCGTCATTTGTAGATGTTATAACTTTCAAACAAACCAATTAACCACTTTACAACCACACTATAGTCAAAAGACGGCTACAGCGTGATTGTCTAGTTCTGGGGAGGGCATCATACGACGTCCTCCCAGAATGCGTCCCTCACGTACCCCCAACAGCGCAGACCCAGCGCTGTCAATGATCGCTGTGTCCTACAGGCACAGCTGATCACATGACTAGGTAAAAGGCCAATCGTAGCAGCCTTTCACCACGTGGTCAGCGGTATCCAATGACACAGCTGATCACAAAGTAAATACAGTTGCCGGTTATCAGCAGCACTTTCCTCACGCTGTCACAGGAAAGTACTGCCGATAACCTGCAAATATCACAAACCAGATCTGCACTAATAATCAGGGCACTGATCATCAGTGCCCAGCAGTACCATCCAGCATTGCCACTCATCAGTGCCCAGCAGTGCCACCCACCAGTGCCCAGCAGTGCTACCCATCAGTGCCACCCACCAGTGCCCAGCAGTGCTGCCCATCAGTGCTGCCAGTCAGTGCCTCCTCATCAATACCCACCAGTACTGCCTCATCAATGCCACCTCAGCAGTGCTGTCTATCAGTGCCCATCAGTACTGCCTTCCCGTGCCACCTCATCAGTGCCCATCAGTGCCTATCAGTGCTGATTATCAGTGCCCAGCAGTGCTGCCTATCAGTGCAGCCTCATCAGCGCAGATCAGTGAAAGAGAATAATTGCTAGAAACAAAGAAAACCATTTTTTTTTGTTCTTTTTTTGTTTATAGTGCAAAAAATAAAAACCCCAGTGGTGATTAAATACCACCAAAAGAAAGCTCTATTTGTGTGAAAACAATTATAACAATTTTATATGGGTACAATGTTGTTTGACCGCGCAATTGTCATTCAAAATGCAACAGCACTGAAAGTTGAAAATTGGCCTGGGCAGGAAGGTGGTAAAAGTGCTCGATAGGCAAGTTTTTAATATACACTTCTTGGGATTTTTTTCTTACTAAAGACATGTAGAAATATACATGTTGGCCTAAAATGAAGATTTTGCTGGCCTGCTCAATAACGTGAAAACCACCACACACAGTATATATATATATATATATATATATATATATATATATATATATATATATATATATATATATATATCATATTACAATATCCTACAATATTGTAACTGGGCTTTTTTGTGGCAATGGTGAAAAAACCACATTATCTTTTCCAGAGCAGCCTGTATTCCTTCTGAGGTTGCCTCTGGGTTTTTCTTTGTATCATGAACAATTCTTCTGGCAGTTGTGGCTGCAATATTTCTTGGTCTACCTGACCCTGGCTTGGTAACATGAGATCCACAAATTTTCCACTTCTTAGTAAGTGGATGAACAGTACAGACTGGCATATTCAAGACTTTGGATATCTTTTTATATCCTTTTCCATCTTTATAAAGTTCCATTACCTTGTTACGCAGATCTTTTTACAATTCTTTTCTGCTCCCTATGGCTCAGTATCTAGCCTGCTCAGGACATCCATGTGAGAGCTAACAAACTCACTGACTATTTATAAGGGATGCACTGATACTGTTTGCAATTGGCGAGTACCAATACTTTTGGTCAAGTATTTGCCGATTCCAATTACTGATACTTTTCGGTGCAATTTGCGTTAATGGATGCAAATTTCACCGCAAATAGCTTGCAATTTGAACAGGAATGTGATTCCTGTCCAAATCACATGCGGTTTCCCCACTGCTCCTGTGTGATCCCAAGATTGTCATAGCCCGAGTACACACAGGAGCAGCGTGGGAAACCTCCCTGCAGGCATCCCATGCTGAGTCTCAGTGGTAAGAGGGGAGAGAAAGCAGAAGAGATTTGAAATCCTAATCACTTTCTTTCCTCTCCTTGCAGTGATGACAGTTCAAGCTAGTGGACTTGTGATTGGTCAGCAGCACCATCACATGGACAGTGCTGACCAATCAGATGCCGTCTAGCCTGAACTGTCATCACTGCAAGGAGAGGAGAGAAAGCCATTTCACAGGTCTGAGGATTTCTCTCCTCTCCTTGCAACAATGACAGTACGGGCTAGATGGGAACATATATATTTTAAATACAATTTTCTAATATGACATATTATAAATGAATGCAGCTGATTTTTTCACTACCTATAACAATGTGTACTTTACAAACACATGAGTAATGAGAAATGTCCTAAGTCCTAAGTCATTACTTATTGATAAAGGTGTCTCTTGCCAGGTAATTTCCTTCAGTTTCTTATGTGTCAAAAGAAAAAAAATGTTTCTAATATACAACTCTGTATTAAACTTCAGCATACAACATAAACTAAAGTAAAAACAGATCAGTTTCCACCTTATTACCTGGGCATGGATCCAATAAAGTTCCCAAAATTAAAAAGTAGAAGCTTTATAGTTTGAAACATCTGCTGCATAAGCAATGAAACACATTTACATGATAAACCCCTGCTACGTCAGATCACTAGTGGGGTAGAGGTCTGGCAAACATCTTTATAGTCAACTTCCAATTAAATGAAGATATTCAACACAATTAGTCAGTGAAAGATCTGTGCATATCAGTTCTATGCTAATATATTTACATTCAAACTGTAAGGACTATAAGGATTATTGCAGCAAAAAGTGCACATTGCATGTTTAGATTAATTATTATCTCCAGAATATGCATGTTTTACCTGTAGTTCCATCTATTTACTCACCTAGTCTGCCTCCGGTAATGAACAAGACTAATTTTTCTCATTATTTTATTATTTTGTATAGAGCCAACTCAAGAGTAAAAGAATAAAGATAACCAATATGTTTTCATTTATGCTTTGCTCACATATCATGTAGACCAATGTAGATTACACATTCAGAAAATGACCAGTTTACATTTTAGGACAGGTTTGGCACATACCAAATAACCTGCCAGTTTGCATGCTGTTTCTACAGGCATACAGTAGGTGAAACACCACTTCTCATATATTATACTGTGATTAGTAGTTCTGCTACTGAGTGGCAGTCTTATTACTAATGCATTGTTCTTTCTAGTGGAACTACATGGTCAAAATGTAATTTGCTGTCTTTGAATTCCTGTTGTTTTCCAATAAAACATAAAGGAGTGAACCATGCATACAGCAACATCTTGCATGGTAAGAGTCATATCTGCACCAGCTTTCCAGCACGTCCACTTTGTGTTTTGCAGGGGTAGGTATAATTTTGGCCCTCCAGCTGTAGCAGAACTACAAATCCCATGAGACATTGCAAGACTCTGACAGGCACAAGCTTGACTCCCAGAGGCATAGGCATGATGGGACTTGTAGTTTTGCAACAGCTGGAGGGCCACAGTTTGCCTACCCCTATAGAGCATGGCAGAAAGCCAAAGAAACATACACATTGAGAACCTATAAGATCCATGCTGAGAGAGTATATTGGATACAGTATGAAGAAAGAACCCACCAGAATCAAAACTGCAGCATACTGCCCTTATTTACTAACTTTTATATGCATATGCCATATTACCATTGTATGCAGAACAGCCAAATCGCATTCTCAGAGTATTTACTATGTGTCCACAATGTGTTTGGATACATATACAGAATTTTTAGTTTATACATGTAATATTAAATTAACAAGGAGTCCACCTTCTTAACATATGACACAAAGCAATACCATACCAAACAAACATGTATTGCTGTTAGCTATTTTAAATGTACATTATACATGGGAACTAATACTGGGGCAGGTGTATCCAGTGCCCAGGGCAAGGATGTGGACCTGCATGATGTAAAATGGATTTACTGCCCTGCACCCATTCATGCCCTTTTGCTGTGGCTGCCCATGGTTGGCATAGAGTATGCACTGCAGATGTGTGGCCAATCAATTGCTTTCTAGTAGCTAGAAGGTAGTTGTGCATACACAGTGTGTTTTCATGCTAATTGTGGGTAGATGAGGTAGATAATTGGCATGTTGGAGCATGGTGTGACAGCAGCAGCTGGCAGAGCAGTTATAAAGCCATGGGCTGCTGGTGGCCAACCACTGAAACATGGGCAATAAAATAGTACCTGCAACTACAGAGGTCAGAGACAGCTTGTTAAGAATCTGTAAATACTTGAAAAACCACAGCCTGGCCACAGTTCCCTTTAAGTTATTTAGTTGAATGTCATCTTTAAAACAGTCATTTGCCTATTAACTTATCAATAACACTAAAGAGAATAGTTTCCGCTTGCTTCTATTGGCGAAGTAAAAGTATCTTGTAAATATTGTAAAACAATTTCACCATCAACAATGTCTCAGCAATTTCAAGTCTGAACCTTAGTGCCAGTACAAAGTAAAATATTGAAATATGTATCTATTCAAATGTGAATACAATATACCAAATACACGTTTATTAAACAGTAGAGTATGTAATTTTAATTGAATGGAGTATGTGCTTAGCGTTACTAACTAGTACTGAAAAGAATAAAGGATATCACGATGTGAATATTTGCGTTAAGGGGAAACAATATCATATAGTCAGAGAGCACATACTTTGATATATCATTGCAGTTTCTACCTAATTTTTCACTTAACTTTAACATGTTACATGGTTGGAGTTCCATATTTGAATCATTTTACTGCAAACACACATTTGCAGAGTTGCAGTTAGTTGGTCTCCCTAATAAATGGATCTCTGTCACATAGTCTATTGTGTTCAGTCAGTCACATCTGACTGCAACAGGAAGAAGGGTCAGTTGCACACTTGAGGATAGATGAATATAGTGTGTATTTATTGATCCATAGGACACACAAAACACCAGGACATGAATACAGGACTTGTTACCGCGTTTCACACGATCTCGTGCTTAATCAACTCGATTGAGCACGAGATTGTGTAAAACGCGTTAACAGGTCCTGTATTCATGTCCTGGTGTTTTGTGTGTCCTATGGATCAATAAATACACACTATATTCATCTATCCTCCGGTGTGTGGCTGACCCTTCTTCCTATTGCATCGTGTGTGGTGGCGAGCCAGAGTCTGCACCTGTCGTGGATTGATCTGGATTGTTTGCCTGAGCGGTATACCTTTTGTTCTTTGGAGTCACATCTGACTGCTAGATTTAAGAAAAGAGAGCAGATAGACTTTGTCGATACAGGTGTCAGGAATGGACTTGCCAATAGTGGTGGGACTCACCTGCCTTGTAGGCTGCAGTACCAGGGCTGGCCAGCGGGTGCTCTCAACAACCAGAGGTTCACTTCGGCAATTAGCCATCACCTGGGGCTGATTGCAGGTGATCTATTTAAGGGATGGCCAGACCTGCAGTCTGTGCCTTGGTGTGTGTTTTTCCATGGGCCCCTGTACCTTGTAACCTGCATTTCTGTTCCTGTTCCTGCCTGACTTGTTGCCGACCCTGCCTGATCCTGACCTCTGCTGTCTTCTCCTGTTTGATCCCTGGCTTGTGACCCTGACCATTCTCTCCGCCTGCTCCTCCTGTACCTACCTGCCCGATAGTTATCCACCCGGCCTGCCTGACTACGTTGTGCTCTATATGTGTATGTACCTGTGTATCTTTATCAGTTTAGGTTTGGGTTTGTTTCACCTTGTTGTATGTATTTGTGTTAGCTTGGGGTTTGGTGCACTGCGTTTATGTTTGTATTGTTAGTCTTAATAAATTGTCTTATTTATACCATATCTGAAGCTTGCGTTTCCCTGTGTCAGTCCACACACTTCTGGTCACACCCGCATCCCTGACAACAGGCTTCAGCTCATATAATAAAATTGTGTATAGCAAACATTCGAAAAATAATTGTAAAGCTTTTGGCAACCTTCAATCTGATTTTTGGAGCCTTTAAGACACTATTTAGCACCAACTTGGTGAAATTAAACACAGATTTTAATAGTAGAGCAAACTATTTCTTTATAATATGCTGCTAACAGGCTTCAATGAGCTTTGGCACCACTTCAAGCTTGTTGAAAGCTGCTGGAGCCATTTAACTGCTTGTTTAAAGTGACAGTCAGCTCTGCCTATAAGCGTTATATTTTAATTGCACCAAACTCTTTAACCACTTCCCATCTGACCCATGTACATAAACGGCCAGATGGGAGCAGTGCAGGAGAGGGTTGCCTTTCATAAGCGGCACCCGCATTTTCAGGCTGTGAGATCTCCCTGGGAGTGCACAGCGGATCACCGATCGCTGTACAGGACCTCTGTGTGAGGTCCTGATCATGTGATCACTGATTGGACAATCAGTGATCACATGAATAGTAGTACGCAAGATGTCACTTCTGACATCATTGCTTACTACTAGTGAAATCTGTGAATGATGTCACATGGTACAAGGCTATTCACAACAGCCTTGTACCATGTGACCAGCTGTGACCAATTACAGATCTCACAGTATTTCTCAATGGCTGCAAGAATGCAGCCAGAGAGAAGGAGAAATTATTGCTTTTACATCCTTTATGGGTGTAAAAGCAATTAGTGTAAAAAAAAAAAACAATCTTCATCACCCCCCACAAGTAGTACAGTGTCACTATGTGACAGTATGTTTAAAAAAAAAAAAAACGTAAATAATAATAATAGTAATAATAATAATATAAAAAAATAAAATAAAAATGTAAAAAAAATGTGAAAAATTATAATTTTTGGTAATAAAATAATTTGGTTTTTTGTACTAAAAAGGTAACCGAATAAATTTTGGGCAAGATTTATGAAGAACGATTATTTATTTGCAAAATTTTATAAGAAAAACACTCTTTTTCAAAATTTTTGGACTTTTTCATTTATATAGCAAAAAAAATAAAAATCCTAGTGGTGAATAAATACCACTAAAATAAAGTTTTATCTGTCTCAAAAAATGCTAAAAAATTCATATGGGTACAGTGTTGCATGACCGCGCAATTGTCATTCAAAGTGTGATAGCACTGAAAGATGAAAATTGGCCTGGACAAGAAGGGGGTAAAATTGTCTGGATTTGAAGTGGTTAAAAAGTACCTTCTTTTACCCTAAGCCTCCTTCAAATCTCCAAATAGAAAAATAGATTACATGGTTATTAAGTAGTGAATCTGTATGGATTATTTTTGAAGAATAAGGATGTGGTGTCACTTTAACATCTCTATACCGGAAATTTGGTTTTCTTTAAAAGTTTCAACAAAGTTGCCTCAGAAACAATTGAGTACTGCCCTTGATACTTTTTTTATTTGCACTAACATACAATTTTGAGGACAAGCTTTCGGGGTATGTCCCCTTCTTCAAAGTCCAAACAGTACTATTACAAATCACAAAGTTTAAGTAGAATGTTAGAAGGGATTGAGAAAAAAAAAAAAAAGGCTACAGATATGTATCTTATCTGTAGCCTTTTTTTTTTTCTCAATCCCTTCTAACATTCTGCTTAAACTTTGTGATTTGTAATAGTACTGTTTGGACTTTGAAGAAGGGGACATACCCCGAAAGCTTGTCCTCAAAATTGTATGTTAGTGCAAATAAAAAAAGTATCACGTCAGTACTCAATTGTTTCTGTCGCAAATGCACTAATACGGCTACAATCACCTCAAACAAAGTTGCCTGAAACTTGCCAAAAGGACTGAAAATTGTTTGTAAAGTTTGCTGTACACATTGCTCTTTCACATTATGTAGGTAGTATGTACAAGTCACATACAACAATTTTGTAGTAGGAATGTGTATCAGCTACTGCATTGCTCTGCATAGCATTTTTTCTTATTAGCAAAAACTGCTTTGAAGTCAATGAAATGTCTATGCCACAGAGATTACAACTATTTATAGGTCAGTCATTGAAAATTTTAGCATTTGAAGCTAACTACAGAATTTGCAGCTCAAGTAGCTATTCATGGTATCTAGTGCAGCTGTTGATGATTATATTTCACCAAAAATGTATAGATGCATATAGATCCATAAGCATGCATTGCAACCAGTTACAACAACAATTCTGGAGCTAGCTAGATTCAAAAATGAGAGAGATGTATATCTGCAACAAACCCTGCTACTAGGCTGTTGGTGTGCAACGGACCCTATGGGTTTGATTTACTAAAACTGGAGAATGCAAAATCTGGTGCAGCTGCATATAAGGAGACATGAATGAAAGAAAGAACAAGTTATATTTATTAGTATGATGGTGTAGAAGACGATTATGGACACTGTTGATTTTGAATATTAATTTGGACACTATGGGGTTGATTTACTAGAACTGGAGACTGCAAAATCTGGTGCAGCTGCATATAAGGAGACATGAATGAAAGAAAGAGCAAGTTATATTTATTAGCATGATGGTGTAGAAGATGATTATGGACACTGTTGATTTTGAATATTAATTTAGGCACAATGGAGTTGATTTACTAGAACTGGAGTGAGCATAATCTGGTGCAGCTCTGCATAGAAACCAATCGGCTTTCTGTTTTTTTTTTTTTCAAATGTCAAAGCTTAATTGAACAAGCTGGCATTAGAAGCTGATTGGCTGCTATGCACAACTGCACCAGTTTTGCACTCTCCCGTTTTAGTAAATCACCCCTATGTTTCATTAAAGACTTGATCCCTACTCTAGAAAAAAAACACCACAGATAATTTTATTTTTCCATAAAAGTTTCAGTACAAACAGGCTTTAGCTGTTTGATAAGTCTGAAAGGAGTGAACCAATAATGGCTAAAAATTAAATTTAGGCTGATCCTATTTAGCATCCTTTCCCAGTTGATTTTATTAAAAAATATTTTGTTGACGCGGATATGTAAAGCTATACAAACATCTTCTGCACTAGAATACATAGGAGATGATTTGCTAAGACTGGAGAGTGCAAAATCTGGTGCAGCTCTGCATAGAAAACAATCAGCTTCCAGGTTCTTTTGTCTGAGCTCATTGAACAAGCTGAAGTTAGAAGCTGAATGATTAGCTACCCAGCACAGCTTCACCAGATTTTGCACTCTCCAGTATTAGTAAGTCAACCCCATTGCATGCTAAGGGAAATATAAAGTATTTTTTCTCTAAGTATGTATATTTAGATATCATTATAGCAATTTCCACAAACTATTTTGAATGTGATGTTCACATTTTTAAGGCCAGTTAATAATTGATGCAAAAGCTGGAGTCCATATTTATTCCACTTTATTCATGAAAATGCAAGCAATTGTGAGCATACGTAAAGACAACAAATTGCTCAGTTTACTATGGAGGTTGAGTTACTTTTCTGTGGTGGGTTTAAATATTATTAATGTACAACAAACAAACAATTGAACAATTAATTTTAAAAATATAGGCCTCTCAGAGGGAAGTAACTGATTCATTCATTTTTTTACAGTCAGCTTGAATTTCTTTCAATTCCTGATTTTCAATTTTCTGTCATAAAAGAATTATAGACAGAACAAAAAGGTTTAAAAGCATTCTAGAAGGAAACCACACATTAGGTAATAAGAGATTACAAGCAATAAAGTTGGTAACAACTGCCCATTAAATTCTGACTTTAAAGCATCTATACAGCATAGTAATTAAATGACCTTTTTCCAAATTACAAATCAAACAGATAGGCAATTAAACTCTACCCATTTTATAAAGCTTAAGTGGAGTATAATATGTGTAGTGGAAACAATAGAGCTGTATAAGTTTATCTTTAGAAGATATAACGGTACTGAGGAAATGCTGTGCTTTTCTCAATCAAGAATTGGGTATACTGTTGCAGTGCTTTTTAACTCCAATGATTTGGTGTCCTTAGATTACATAAGGATATAATTCAATATAGAGTTTTGATGATTAGCCACTAAATGGAGAAATTACCTATTTTGTAATTACACCACCTACTTTTTTAACAAATGTTGAACTAAGATATCAGCCACATTGGAAGCACATTGTTTTGAATGAGTCAGCCTACTCAACATATGCATCACTTTGCTTTTATGAAACACTGTATAAATCAGCTACGCTAAAATTGCTATTTGCCCAAATGTCATACTAAACACTTGCCCTCCGGAAGATTTACCCCCTTCCTGATCAGGCCATTTTTTGCTATACGATGCTGTGCTAGTTTTACTGACAATTGCACTGTCAAAAAAAATGTTGTACATAAATGAAATTTATCTCCTTTTTTTCCACAAATAGAGCTTTATTTTGGTGGTATTTGATCACCTTTGGGTTTTTTATTTTTTGCGCTATAAACAAAAAAATACCAAAAAGTTTGAAAAAAAAACGGTATTTTCTCATTTCTGTTATAAAAAATATCCAATAAACTCAAAGTTTGTCATAAATTTATTCCAAAATGTATTTTGCTACATGTTTTTGATAAAAAAAATCCCAATAAGTTATATTAATTAGCTTGTGTGAAAGTTATAGCGTCTACAAACTATGGTATGGATACTGTAATTCACACAGCTTTTACTTTCTGATTGTCTATAACATTTCTTGAGGTGCTAAAATGCTAGGGCAGTACAAACGCCCCCAAAAGGCCCATTTTCAGAAAGCAGACACCCTAAACTATCTGCTGAGGGGCATGTTGACTCCGTGGAAGTTTTTTTTTTCCACAAGTTTTTGGAAAATTACATCTTTTTTTTTTTTTTTACACAAAGTTGTCACTTAAATGATATATTGCTTACACATGCCATGGGTATGTGTGGAATTACACCACAAAATACATTCTACTACTTCTACCGAGTATGGGAATACCACGTGTATGAGACTTTTTCGAAGCCTAACCACATACAGGAGCCCAAAATCCAATGACCACTTTGAAAGCCTGAAGGTGTGTAACTGCCTCATTTCACTTTTTCACTACCTATCACAGTTTCAGAGGCTCTGAAATTCCAGGATAGCACAATCCCCCCACAAATGACCTCTTTTTGGAAAGTAAACACCCCAGAATATTTGCTGAGAGGCATGTTGAGTAAATTGGGCACCATTTTTTACCACATATTTTTGAAAATGACAAAAAAAATTTTGTCTTTTTTTTTACACAGAGTTGTAACTTAAATGATATATTTCTCACACATGCCATGGGTATGTGTGGAATTACACCGCAAATCACATTCTACTATTTCTACCGAGTATGGGGATACCCCAGGTGTGAGACTTTTTGGGAGCCTAGCGACATACAGGATCCCAAAATCTACTGAGCACTTTGAAAGCCTGAAGGTGTGTAACTTCCTCACTACGTATCACAGTTTCGGGGGCCCTGAAATGCCAGGAAACCCCCCCAAATAATCCTTTTTTGGAAAGTAAACACTCCAGAATATTTTCTGAGAGGCATGTTGAGTTAATGGGACACTATTTTTACCACAAGTTTTTGGAAAATGACAAAATATGTTTTTGTTTCTTTTTACACATAGTTGTAACTTAAATTATATATTGCGCACACATGCCATGGGTATGTGTGGAATTACACCACAAATCACATTCTCTTACTTCTACCAAGCATGGGGATACCACATGTGTGAGACTTTTTTGGGAGCCTAGCCACATACAGGAGCCTGAAATCTAATGACCGTTTTGAAAGCCTGAAGGTGCGTAACTTCCTCATTTCACTTCCTCACTACCTATTACTGTTTCAGAGGCCCTGAAATGCCAGGATAACACAATACCCCCCCAAAATAACCCCTTTTTTGGAAATCACACACCCCAAGGAATTTAGTAAGAGGCATGGTGAGTATTTTGGAGATCTAATTTTTTCTCACAAGGTTTTGAAAAAGAAAAGACAAAATTTCAGTTTCCAAAAATTACTCACCATGCCTCTTATCAAATTCTGTGAGGTGTCTACTTTCCAAAAAGGGGTCTTTTGGGGGGGGTTGTACTATTATGGCATTTCAGGGCCTCTGAAACTGTGATAGGTAGTCAGGAAGTGTAATGAGGAAATAAAGCCCTTAAAAAGCCTGAAGGGGCTTATTAGATTTTTTGGTCCTGTACGCGGCTAGACTACCAAAAGTCTCTCACATGTGTTATCCCCATACTCAGGAGAAGTAGCAGAATGTATTTTGGGGTGTAATTCCACATATACCCATGACAGGTGTGAGCAATGTATCATTTAAGTGACAAGTTTGTGTAAAACAAAAAAAAACTTTTGTCATTTTACAAAAATATGTGGTAAAAAATGGTGCCCCATGTGTGGTAAAAAATAAATTCTTCTATTGATTCAACATGCCTCTCAGCAAATAGTTTGTGGTGTCTACTTTCCAAAAAGGGGTCATTTGTGGGGGGTTTATCTTGACATTTGTATGCCCAGCATTAGAAGCTTATGCCACACATCACTCACTCTTCTAATCACTTGAAGACCAATCCTTTTCTGACATTTTTTTTCACATGAAAAAAAAATCTGTATTTTTTTCTAGAAAATTACTTTGAACCCCCAAATATTATTTAAGGAGAGGCCCTAGAGAATGAAATGGTGGGTGTTGCAATTTTTTATGTCTCATAGTAGTTGTGCAGCAATTTTTAAAACACAATTCTTTTTTAAATGTACCTTTTATTAATTTTAATGCACAAAACACAATATAATGGCCAATTGTTTGGTAAAATTTTAAATTATGATGGTATGCTGAGTAAATAGACACCAAACATGACATGGAATTTTAGGAAGGATCCACTTCCTCCAGTTGCTTTGTAAAGCACAAAAGCATTGTACAGAGTTAATTGAAATAAATATTCAGACACTTTTTTGTACCAGTGGCTGAATTTTTGGGAAACTAAGTACGGCTTCATCATCTGATGTCCACCCCTCGTTGGTGTCTGCGTGAATGGAAGAAATCCCATTTGTCCTTCCACTTCACTGAGAGCAAATCATAATTCCTCAAGCGGTCTTTCTCCCCCCCTTCTAAGATGGGTATTTATAACCTGTTGGGGGAAGTTCCGGTGATTAAGTTGCATAGTGCCACATGCGCCAATTCCAAGATTGTACTAATGTCTAAATAGAGGGATTTTTGTATAGCAATTGTCCACGTATAAGTGGTACCCCATATGGAAAAAGGGTGACAACAAGTCCCAAACTATCTTGCCACTGCTCCCCATTTTGACCCTATATCTGGCACGCTTGCTGGGGAGAAATTGTTTGAATGCAAAAAAACTAATGAAGGATTCATCAACTCAAATGTTTTGCTGGGGAGTATACACATCTGCAAATTTCTGGTTAAAGTGATTTACTAGGTGTCAAATTTTGTGGAGCAGGTCATATTCAGGGTCACCCTGAGGATGACAAACTGTTTTGTTATGAAATGCATAAATTACATTATATTCTCATATCTATGCTTGGCCATGTCAGCAAAGAACATGAGCATATGATGAATCGGGTCTGTGGACCAATACAACCGCAGTTAATTTTTTTTTTTAGTAATGCCCATGTTGAGGGTTAGGCCCAAAAAAACTTAAAATTTGGAAACCATAATAAGTTTTTATACAAATGGTTTGGCAAGGTTTGAATTTGGGTTGGTGGAGATAAATTATTGTATGTATAAATTGCTTTAATCCACAATCAATCCATACAGATGTTCCATGAGAAATGCTCCCAAAATCAAGGGGAGTAGTTAATTTTGCTGTTTCCACTTGAACTCCAGGTTGGGTAATGAATGGGGGAAGAACGGCTGCTGAAGAATTTGTGGGCTGCCAATCAGGATTTGCAAGCACATCCAGAAGGACACTATGGGCTCTATAGTCCTGTGTTTGAATTCTTAGTGGCTGCAGGACACTACTTTTGCTAGCCACCGCACAAGCTTTTACTGCACTTATGGGACTCACCATGTCACCAAGTGATACTGCAGTGCTGGTATGAAAAAGACCAAGATGTACTAGGTTCTCACCAGTTCACCAAAAGGTAGATCAGCACTAGTACTGGCACTCTGCTGCATATGAGAATCATCATGCAATTGTAACATTTCAACAACCTGGGAACGGGGTCAGGTATGTATAACCTTTGTATTCTGAGGTGGATTCCGTCAGTGAGGCTTCCCCTTCACTCTCATCTGACATGCTCAGAATCCTGTAGGCCTCTTCACTAGTGTACCTTTTGTTTGACATTTTGGCCACTGAATTTATAGGTACCTAGTGCGACTTATGGTAAAAAGAGCACCTGGCTCTCAGGGACTGCTTGAACTGCTACAAAAAATGTACCTGCTAGTGCTAGCAGAGATCAGGAGTGATCTTGTTAACCCTGCAGTTTTGTGTGTAATGTATCAAGTGACAGTGACCTACTGACATTGTACTTACTGGGGAATAAGGGGGGGGGGGTTAAGCGTTAGGACTAAACGCAGGTGCTGGCCGGCACTGGGGCTGATCCTGCTAACACTGCATTTTTCTGCTCAAAAAAATTAAAGGAACACTTTGAAAACACATCAGATCTCAATGGGGAAAAATACCATGTTGGATATCTATACTTATATGAACTGGGTAATGTGTTAGGAATGTAAGGATGTCCTATCATTTGATGGAAATGAAAATTATCAACCTACAGAGGACTGAATTCACTTTTTACTGAAGTAAAATACAAAATACTTTATTCTAATACTGTCAGGGACCCCAGAGCTGGCCACGATTGTGCACGGGTTTGCGCATGCGCGGTGTGCCCGGCCGCACTAGCGTGCGAGCATTGGGACCTGGGCATCCGCGATTGCAGCGGAGCTCGTGCATTCGCACTCGCAATCGTGGACGCGCGCCTGGCACCAATCAGGGCGCAGGGCACCCTATTTAAAACAGGTCAGGGCTGTGTCTAGTTGCCGTATGGTCTTACCTGTATCCTGAGTTCCTGTATTGTAGATTGTCTTGTTGTCGACCCTGCCTGACAACAGAGCCTGACAGAGCAATCTTGCATTTAAATAATATGGCACATGAGCACTGGATGGCGACCATCACGCATGCACAGCAGCGATGGTTAATTGCCGCCCTGCAAAGACGGAATAACATCACATATTGTTGGCCCATCTGCGTGCCTGATGGGAGCCCAAATAATTGGCCAGTGAGGGATGTAAAGCCCATGGCAGCAGGGCAAGATGGAAATAGAACCCCATACACCATCAACAATGCAGAGCCCCCCACAATAAACGTGCATTGGGCCCTGTACATTTTATTAGTATAATAAAGACCCAATAGCCTTCAGTACAGTGTGGGCATGGTATGATAATTAGACCAATCTGAAGTTTTGCTCTATCTATGGTTCCCTTTTTTTTCATCTTTTTAGCTCAGTTGGGGTCAGCTTCTATTGGCGACCTCAGTATGGTACTCTCTTGGCTGGTTGGGGATCCCATCACCAGCGCACTTTAGGGTGTTGACGGGCAATGACAGACTGCTTTTAACTTGCATCATGGCTACACTTCTTATTCTTTTGCAGAATTTGGATGGTATGTACTCTAAGGTCCTTGAACACATTGTATCCTATACATTTTGATACTGTAATGTACTTATTGTGATTTGTTATGTTATAGAATCTCTTTTTTGCCATACTCCTCTGTTATGTACCCCCAAGGAAAGGGAATCCCAGTAATTTCAGATAATTCTCTTTCCTCGGGGGTACATAACAGAGGAGTATGGCAAAAAAGAGATTCTATAACATAACAAATCACAATAAGTACAAAACAGTTTGGTTAGCACTTCCTCCTGGCAGTACCAGCGTTGCTGGTTCAAATCCCAACCACGGCACCACCTGCCTGGAATTTGCATGTTCTCCCTGTGCCTGCGTGGGTTTCCTCTGGGTACTCTGGTTTCCTCCCACACTCCAAAGACATGCTGGTAGATAAATTAGACTCTGTCTAAATTTGGACCGAGTATGTGTATGAATGGAAGTTAGGGACCTTAGATTGTATGCCCCTTGAGGGTTAGGGACTGATGTGAATGTACAATATATATATAAAGCACCACATAAACTGACAGCGCAATATAATTACCTGAAATAAATAAAAAAAAAATCTAAAAATAACCTCTTGTTGTTCCACTGGACATTCATCTGTTAGAATTATCTGAAATCACTGGGATTCCAACAGATGAATGTTATAGAATCTCTTTTTTGCCATACTCCTCTGTTATGTACCCCCGAGGAAAGAGAATTATCTGAAATTGTTGGGTTTCTAACAGATAAATGTCCAGTGGAAAAACAAGAGGAGGTTCTTTTTAGATTTATTTATTTTTTATTTCAGGTACTTATATAGTGCTTTCAGTTTATGCGGCAATTTATATATATATATTGTACATTCACATCAGTTCCTAACCCTCAAGGGTGTACAATCTAAGGTCCCTAACTTCCATTCATACATATACATACTAGGGACAATTTAGACAGGGTCTAATTTACCTATCTGCATGTCTTTGGAGTGTGGGAGGAAACCAGAGTACCCAGAGGAAACCCACGCAGGCACATGGAGAACATGCAAATTCCAGGCAGGTGGTGCCGTGGTTGGGATTTGAACCAACGACCCTGGTACTGCCAGGAGGAAGTGCTAACCAAACTGTTTTGTACTTATTGTGATTTGTTATGTTATATAATCTCTTTTTTGCCATACTCCTCTGTTATGTACCCCCGAGGAAAGAGAATTATCTGAAATTGTTGGGTTTCCAACAGATGAATGTCCAGTGGAAAAACAAGAGGAGGTTCTTTTTAGATTTATTTTTTTATTTATGGCAATTATATAGCGCTGTCAGTTTATGCGGTGCTTTATATTAGAGATGAGCGAATTATTCAAAAATTCGATTCGGCTGATTCGCCGAATTTGAGGAAGAAATTCGATTTGATGCGAATTTATTCGCTACGAATTTAACTTATAAAAAGGGTTTCTAGGCTTCAGAGAGCCTTTACATTAGTGCAGAACACTGTACCTTTAATTTAAATGCCCTTGGAGATGAGGAAGGAGAAGGAGAAGGAGAAGGATGAGAAGAAGGAGAAGGAGAAGGATGAGAAGAAGGAGAAGGATGAGAAGAAGGAGAAGGATGAGAAGAAGGAGAAGGAGAAGGAGAAGGAGAAGGATGAGAAGAAGGAGAAGGATGAGAAGAAGGAGAAGGATGAGAAGAAGAAGAAGGATGAGAAGAAGAAGAAGGATGAGAAGAAGAAGAAGGATGAGAAGAAGGAGAAGGATGAGAAGAAGAAGAAGGATGAGAAGAAGAAGAAGGATGAGAAGAAGGAGAAGGATGAGAAGAAGAAGGATGAGAAGAAGAAGAAGGATGAGAAGAAGGAGAAGGATGAGAAGAAGAAGAAGGATGAGAAGAAGAAGAAGGATGAGAAGAAGAAGAAGGATGAGAAGAAGGAGAAGGATGAGAAGAAGAAGAAGGATGAGAAGAAGAAGAAGGATGAGAAGAAGGAGAAGGATGAGAAGAAGAGGAAGGATGAGAAGAAGAAGAAGGATGAGAAGAAGAAGAAGGATGAGAAGAAGGAGAAGGATGAGAAGAAGAAGAAGGATGAGAAGAAGAAGAAGAAGGATGAGAAGAAGGAGGAGGATGAGAAGAAGAAGAAGGATGAAAAGAAGAAGAAGGATGAGAAGAAGGAGAATTCCAAGCCGGCAAAAAGTGTATCTGCAGAGCTCCGCTATTTCTTAGCGGAGCTCTGCAGATACACGTAGCGGAGCTCTGCAGATACACTTTTTGCCGGCTTGGAATTCTTCTTATTTTCATCCTACTTCTTCTTCTTCTTCTTCATCCTCATCCTCATCCTCTTCTTCTTCTTCTTCTGAGGATGAGGATGAAGAAGAAGAAGTAGGATGAAAATAAGAAGAATTCCAAGCCGGCAAAAAGTGTATCTGCAGAGCTCCGCTAAGTGTATCTGCAGAGCTCCGCTATTTCTGACAGTTCTCTGCAGATACACTTAGCGGAGCTCTGCAGATACACTTTTTGCCGGCTTGGAATTCTTCTTATTTTCATCCTACTTCTTCTTCTTCTTCTTCATCCTCATCCTCATCCTCTTCTTCTTCTTCTGAGGATGAGGATGAAGAAGAAGTAGGATGAAAATAAGAAGAATTCCAAGCCGGCAAAAAGTGTATCTGCAGAGCTCCGCTAAGTGTATCTGCAGAGCTCCGCTATTTTTGACAGTTCTCTGCAGATACACTTAGCGGAGCTCTGCAGATACACTTTTTGCCGGCTTGGAATTCTTCTTATTTTCATCCTACTTCTTCTTCTTCATCCTCATCCTCTTCTTCTTCTTCTGAGGATGAGGATGAGGATGAAGAAGAAGAAGTAGGATGAAAATAAGAAGAATTCCAAGCTGGCAAAATGTGTATCTGCAGAGCTCCGCTAAGTGTATCTGCAGAGCTCCGCTATTTCTGACAGTTCTCTGCAGATACACTTAGCGGAGCTCTGCAGATACACTTTTTGCCGGCTTGGAATTCTTCTTATTTTCATCCTACTTCTTCTTCTTCTTCTTCTTCTTCTTCATCCTCATCCTCAGAAGAAGAAGAAGAGGATGAGGATGAGGATGAAGAAGAAGTAGAAGAAGAAGTAGGATGAAAATAAGAAGAATTCCAAGCCGGCAAAAAGTGTATCTGCAGAGCTCCGCTAAGTGTATCTGCAGAGCTCCGCTATTTCTGTCAGTTCTCTGACATTCACTCCATACAGCGGTTGAAACATTGTATCTATTTGTTTCCATTTATGGAAACAAATAGATACAATGTTTCAACCGCTGTATGGAGTGAATGTCAGAGAACTGTCAGAAATAGCGGAGCTCTGCAGATACACTTAGCGGAGCTCTGCAGATACACTTTTTGCCGGCTTGGAATTCTTCATATTTTCATCCTACTTCTTCTTCTTCTTCTTTTCATTCTTCTTTTCATTCTTCTACTTCTTTTCATTCTTCTTTTCATTCTTCTCATTCTTCTTTTCATTCTTCTCATTCTTCTTTTCATTCTTCTTCTCATTCTTCTTTTCATTCTTCTTCTTCTTTTCATTCTTCTTTTCATTCTTCTTTTCATTCTTCTTCTTCTTTTCATTCTTCTTTTCATTCTTCTCATTCTTCTTTTCATTCTTCTTTTCATTCTTCTTCTCATTCTTCTTTTCATTCTTCTTCTTTTCATTCTTCTTTTCATTCTTCTTCTTTTCATTCTTCTTCTTTTCATTCTTCTTTTCATTCTTCTCATTCTTCTTTTCATTCTTCTCATTCTTCTTCTCATTCTTCTTTTCATTCTTCTTCTCATTCTTCTTTTCATTCTTCTTCTTCTTTTCATTCTTCTTTTCATTCTTCTCATTCTTCTATTCATTCTTCTTTTCATTCTTCTTCTCATTCTTCTTTTCATGAAGAAGAAAAGAAGAATGAGAAGAATGAAAAGAAGAATGAAAAGAAGAAGAAGAAGAATGAAAAGAAGAATGAGAAGAAGAATGAAAAGAAGAATGAAAAGAAGAATGAGAAGAATGAAAAGAAGAAGGAAAAGAAGAATGAAAAGAAGAAGAAGAAGAATGAAAAGAAGAAGAAGAATGAAAAGAAGAATGAAAAGAAGAAGAAGAATGAAAAGAAGAAGAAGAATGAAAAGAAAAAGAAGAAGAATGAAAAGAAGAATGAAAAGAAGAAGAATGAAAAGAAGAAGAAGAAGAATGAAAAGAAGAAGAAGAAAAATGAAAAGAAGAATGAGAAGAATGAAAAGAAGAAGAAGAATGAAAAGAAGAATGAAAAGAAGAAGAAGAAGAATGAAAAGAAGAATGAAAAGAAGAATGAAAAGAAGAAGAAGAAGAATGAAAAGAAGAATGAAAAGAAGAATGAGAAGAATGAAAAGATTCTTCTTCTTTTCATTCTTCTTTTCATTCTTCTTCTTCTTTTCATTCTTCTTCTTCTTCTTTTCATTCTTCTTTTCATTCTTCTCATTCTTCTTTTCATTCTTCTTCTCATTCTTCTTTTCATTCTTCTTCTTGTTTTCATTCTTCTTTTCATTCTTCTCATTCTTCTTTTCATTCTTCTTCTCATTCTTCTTTTCATTCTTCTTCTTTTCATTCTTCTTCTTCTTCTTCTTCTTTTCATTCTTCTTCTTCTTTTCATTCTTCTTTTCATTCTTCTCATTCTTCTTTTCATTCTTCTCATTCTTCTTCTCATTCTTCTTTTCATTCTTCTTCTCATTCTTCTTTTCATTCTTCTCATTCTTCTTTTCATTCTACTTTTCATTCTTCTTCTCATTCTTCTTTTCATGAAGAAGAAAAGAAGAATGAGAAGAATGAAAAGAAGAATGAAAAGAAGAAGAAGAAGAATGAAAAGAAGAATGAGAAGAAGAATGAAAAGAAGAATGAGAAGAATGAAAAGAAGAAGGAAAAGAAGAATGAAAAGAAGAAGAAGAAGAATGAAAAGAAGAAGAAGAATGAAAAGAAGAATGAAAAGAAGAAGAAGAATGAAAAGAAGAAGAATGAAAAAAAGAATGAAAAGAAGAAGAAGAATGAAAAGAAGAAGAAGAAGAATGAAAAGAAAAAGAAGAAGAATGAAAATAAGAATGAAAAGAAGAAGAAGAATGAAAAGAAGAAGAAGAAGAATGAAAAGAAGTAGAAGAAGAATGAAAAGAAGAATGAGAAGAATGAAAAGAAGAAGAAGAGTGAAAAGAAGAATGAAAAGAAGAAGAAGAATGAAAAGAAGAAGAAGAAGAATGAAAAGAAGAATGAAAAGAAGAAGAAGAATGAAAAGAAGAAGAAGAAGAATGAAAAGAAGAATGAAAGAGGAATGAGAAGAATGAAAAGATTCTTCTTCTTTTCATTCTTCTTTTCATTCTTCTTCTTCTTTTCATTCTTCTTCTTCTTCTTTTCATTCTTCTTTTCATTCTTCTCATTCTTCTTTTCATTCTTCTCATTCTTCTTTTCATTCTTCTTCTTCTTTTCATTCTTCTTTTCATTCTTCTCCTCATTCTTCTTTTCATGAAGAAGAAAAGAAGAATGAGAATAATGAAAAGAAGAATGAAAAGAAGAAGAAGAATGAAAAGAAGAATGAGAAGAAGAATGAAAAGAAGAATGAAAAGAAGAATGAGAAGAATGAAAAGAAGAATGAAAAGAAGAAGAAGAAGAATGAAAAGAAGAAGAAGAATGAAAAGAAGAATGAAAAGAAGAAGAAGAAGAAGAATGAAAAGAAGAAGAAGAAGAAGAATGAAAAGAAGAATGAAAAGAAGAAGAAGAAGAAGAATGAAAAGAAGAATGAAAAGAAGAAGAATGAAAAGAAGAATGAAAAGAAGAATGAGAAGAATGAAAAGATTCTTCTTCTTTTCATTCTTCTTTTCATTCTTCTTCTTCTTTTCATTCTTCTTCTTCTTCTTTTCATTCTTCTTTTCATTCTTCTCATTCTTCTTTTCATTCTTCTCATTCTTCTTCTCATTCTTCTTTTCATTCTTCTTCTTCTTTTCATTCTTCTCATTCTTCTTTTCATTCTTCTTTTCATTCTTCTTCTTCTTTTCATTCTGCTTTTCATTCTTCTTCTTCTTCTTCTTTTCATTCTTCTTTTCATTCTTCTTTTCATTCTTCTCATTCTTCTTCTCATTCTTCTTTTCATTCTTCTTCTCATTCTTCTTTTCATTCTTCTTCTTCTTTTCATTCTTCTTTTCATTCTTCTCATTCTTCTTTTCATTCTTCTTTTCATTCTTCTTCTCATTCTTCTTTTCATGAAGAAGAAAAGAAGAATGAGAAGAATGAAAAGAAGAATGAAAAGAAGAAGAAGAATGAAAAGAAGAATGAGAAGAAGAATGAAAAGAAGAATGAAAAGAAGAATGAGAAGAATGAAAAGAAGAATGAAAAGAAGAAGTATTCCAGTACAGCAAAAAGTGTATCTGCAGAGAGCTCCGCTATTTCTGACAGTTCTCTGACAGTTCCTTCACATTTACAGCGGTTGAAACATTGTATCTATTTCCGAATAAAAACATCTGTATCCTAAATGGAAACAAATAGATACAATGTTTCAACCGCTGTACATGTGAAGGAACTGTCAGAGAACTGTCAGAAATAGCGGAGCTCTCTGCAGGGACACTTTTGCCGGCTGATCGGGAAAAATCCGATTCGCGCACCCGAAGTATGCTAATATTCAGATTCGCCGCGAATCGAATTTTTCCTGAAATTCTAAACGAATTCCACTTCGCCTGGTTCGATTCGCTCATCTCTACTTTATATATATATTGTACATTCACATCAGTCCCTAACCCTCAAGGGGCATACAATCTAAAGTCCCTAACTCTCATTCATACTGTCAATCTTTCCAGCAATACCCTCTCTCCTGAAGAAATAAAATTACTTATAAAAGGTTTAAGTTTTTATCCAGAACAAAACCTAAACAAATTTTAAATTTTAAAATATTTACAATTGTTTGCTCGTAATCTACTGCTCAAAAGTACCTATTCTAAAGATCAGCCCAAATCTAAAATGAAGCAGACTCAATATTATCAAGCATTTGAGGATCTAACGGTCCTGTTAAACGAAGAACAACCAGTCAATTTGATCGACCGGTTGGATATTGAATCCCTGTTAGAACAGCAAATTGAAAGGGAAGACTCTTCAGTTAAACCACTTAACTTAAAGAAAAAGTCTGATAAATTCCCCTCACCAAGTATAAATGCAAATATAACAGCATTTTTGACCCTGACTACAAAAGCGAACCAGAGAGACAAGCTCTTAAAAAACTAGCGGGTCAGTTTAAACTTCTCAGCTAATATATGGCACAACTGTGCAACTGTGGAATATGTTAAAAAAAGATATCAGGAAGATTGAATGGTGTCAATTGCAAGAAATGCAGATAAATGTTGAAGCCAAAACCTGAATGTTGGCAACCTGCTGCTAGAGGGACCTAATACCACTCAATTTAATTTCATTTAGGTTGTTGTGTCCAGCTTTAAGTGTAAAAAAGTTAACAATTGCAACAACGGAAGACGAGCATGGAATATAGAGAGAAAAAAAAGAGTGAAGAAGACAAGCAAGAGAAAGACAAAGGAGAGGACAGGAATAGTGACCAATTTTGGCTTCATCCTAAGTCTTGAGGTCAAAGACACCATTAAAGGAGGATGGATATATTGACTTCTTGGGCCCATATGATTTTATACTGTTTAACCTTATGAAGGAGTACACTAACTGCTTTTTCTTAGAGCATTATCCAAGAGATCTTGTGGTTTTGAGGGAGACTTTTAATGTCTTCCATGAGCTAGCAATAGTCAATTTTGCTCCAAGAAGAATGAAAAAGATCAATTTCTGTTTGTTGTTGGGGATGTGGGGCAAAGGCAAGTTAAGCAAGCAAACTTTAGGGTCTGAGGGGCCGCAATACCAGTGACCGTACGTATCAAATAAAATAACTTTTAACTTTCTAGTACCCCAGGATCCTAGGGCAGGACCACCACACATGGAGCATACTGCCCGTGAGTTCATATTCCATAAAACAAAGTGGGGAGACTTTAGGATACTCTTTTACTAATCTAGCAGGAACTAAATATCATCTGGTTATAAGTTTCAGGTCAGCCTCAACCAATGAAACATTCAAAATACCCTTGAAGGAGTGGGAGAAGCCTCTATACCAGTCTTCTAAGTCCCATTCCTCCGACACTTCACCCTCCCCCCCATTGTTGCATATAAGGGAGCTTGTTAGGATCCTCATCAAGTGACCTGTAAATTATAGAGATCCCTCCTCTCTGCACTGCAGTCCAGCCACACCACTCTTCATAGGGCATGAGACAGAGATGAGCTGGTTTCTCCACCCAAATGGAGTGTAGAAAATGAGATATTTGGAGGAATCTAAACCATTCTATTTGGCGCATTTTGAGCAAACTTAAACAAAAATCCAAAGTTAAAGGGCCCGTTGATTTGAAGAAGTGCCCAATGCTATACAGTCCTTTGTCCAACCAGCATTTAAAGGCCATGATGTTCATTCCTGGGGGAAAATAGGGATTATGAAAGAGATGAGCAAGGGGGCTAAGGTAAGAGGGATGTTGTTTGAGAGTGTCCCAGAGACTCATAGAGTGAGAGAAGATAGGGGCTAAGATTGAGGGTCTGCTTTTGGCTGGGCTCCACAGTAGAAAATCTATATTGTAATGAGGTACTGCCTGTCTTTCTATCAGCACCCAGACCAGTTTCGGTCCCTTTGCGTATACTTTGGAAAATTGGGCCAGTTGAGCCACACGATAGTACCACATTAGGTTTGGAAGACCAAGCCCTCCTTGAGAATGAGATTGGTAGAGAACTTTTTTAGAGAAGCGGTGTCCTTTCTTCCCCTAGGAATATTGGACAATTTTGGCCTGAAAGTTTAGTGACCCATTAATAGGGATAGGTAAGGAGCAGAAAAAGTATAGTAACCGGGTAAGAGTGTCATTTTGATTGTATTGATTCTGCCTAGCCACAAGAGTTAATATTGTTACCATTGGAGAAGGTCAGCTTCAAGCTTTCAAAACATTGGAGGGAAATTAGCTATATATACAGTAGGTTGTCTATGCCAGAGGCGAGATGGACCCCCAAATAGGGGATAGAAGAATCACTCCTTGAGAAGGGAAAGAGAGTTTTCAGATGATCAACCAGCTCCGTGGGGGTGGAGACATTCAATGCTGAAGATTTAGACATAAGACCCAAAATTTGACCAAATGCAAGTATTTTTATACTATATGGCTCCCACAGGTGTAGAATTGGAATAGAGGTAAAGTGGTTCATCAAGAGATTGTTCCATAAGAGAATAATGTCCCAAACAGCTTGGATTGATAGAATAGCAATAGATATCTCGTAGAGCAGTTGGGTGGGTAAATGGGTTTATCCACTTCCACCAGTGATAAAAGATGAGGCAAACCAGATGCAAGAAGATATATTTCAGAAGAGGCGAGGTCTACATCAGCAAGCTATAATTCAAACTGTTGCAGCTACCTTGTCATATAAAACAGGTAAAGATCACAGAGGGACTTACCATCTTCCTCCCTAGGTTACTGAAGTAGGGGCAATTTAAGTTTGGGTCAAGAAAGGCCCCATATAAAAGGTAGAGAGGTGTGATTCCTAATTCTTAAAAATAGATTTAGGTATGAGGACATACATATATTCCATCATGTATAAATACTTAGAGATTATAAATGGTTTCATTAAATTAACTATGCCTGCCACAGAAAGTGGAAGGCTGGAAGGTTTTCAATGTTTGCTTTCATTAATAACACCAGGCATATGTCCCATCATGTATAAATATTTAGGAAGTATAAATAGTTTCATTAAATGCATTATGCCTGCCACAGAAAGTGTCAGTTTGAAATGTTTGGTCATGAATGATTATTCCCAGATATTTGAATTGATCTACTACTTTAAGATTGCAATTAGGTAGTGATATGGAAGATGTTGAGGATTATAAGGGCAGCAGGGAAAATTTTCCCTAATTAATGTTCAATCCTGGAAAGCTACTGAACCATTCCACCACCTCCATCACAAGTTGTTTTGTACATTGTTATTAAACATGATAGCATCATCTGCGTATGATCTGAATTTGCCAGAAGTGAAATTGAATTGTGTACCTATCATTCCATCATCTTGTCTAAAGTTGATAGCTAGGCTTTCTTTTGCAAATAATAATAGATATGGAGACATCAGGGATCCCTGGAAACAGTGAACAGGGATCAGAGAAAATACCATTAATGCATTTTCTAGAGTTTGTTGCTAATAACAAGATTGGAATCCAACATTTAAAGTGACAATATTTGCACATTTTGTTCATACACGCCAGTTAAAAATGGCAATTCTAGGAAATCAAAGGCCTTAGCCATGCCAGAAAAAGCATGTACCAGAAAATATTTCAACTTGTGAGATAATTAGGTTATCATCTGTTCTGTCCTTATATTTTGGAAGTTTACTAAGGGTAAATATTAGAGATGAGCGAAGTATTCAAAAATTCGATTCGACTGATTCGGCGAATTCGTAGAAAAATTTCGATTCGAGTCGAATATATTCGCTGTGAATTTAACTTAAAAAAGGGTGTTTCTAGGCTTCAGAGAGACTTAATATTAGTGCTGAACACTGTAGCTTTAATTTAAATGCCCTTGGAGTCTGCTGGGGAAGAGAAATAATACTGTCAGGCAGTATGACATGCAGATGAGTGCCGTCGATCTTAGAATCACCGCACACTTCACTCATTTGGCCAGTCACGGGGCCAAAACCAGAGTGTGGAGCCACAGTGTGGCGGTGGAGGCAGCAGCAATGGGAGGCCATACAGCACCCTATGACAAAAATGGAAACCACCAGCAGTGTGAGGAGACCTGAAAGTGGCACATGGCAGAGTGTGGCGATAGAGACAGCAGCAATGGGAGGCCGTACAGGGACCCATGACACACTCTGGACCTGGCAGCAGCATGAGGAGGCGGTACAGGGGCCCATGGCAGATTACGGGCCTGGCAGCAGCATGAGGAGTCGGTACGGGGGCCCATGGCAGATTACAGGCCTGGCAGCAGCAATGGGAGGCCGTACAGGGACCCATGACACAATCTGGACGTGGCAGCAGCATGGGGAGGCGGTACAGGGGCCCATGACAGATTACGGGCCTGGCAGCAGCATTTGGAGTCGGTACGGGGGCCCATGACACACTCTGGACCTGGCAGCAGCATGAGGAGGCGGTACAGGGGCGCATGACAGATTACGAGCCTGGCAGCAGCAACTTGGACAGGAGGACGTTCAGTTTCTGCACCGTCTGGTGCGTGCTCGCAAACTGTTGTCTCTTGGAAACGGATTCCAAGAAAGACTGCTGACGGAATCCGTGAAGAGGAGTAGCAGGAGAAGGAGCATCTGAACGAGCGGAATATGCCAACAAGCGACAACAGGGGCCCATGGCAGATTAGGGGCCTGGCAGCAGCTATGGGAGGCCCGTAATCTGCCAGCACCCTATGACAAAAAATGGAACCCACCAGCAGTGTGAGGAGACCTGAAAGTGGCACATGGCAGAGTGTGGCGATGGAGACAGCAGCAATGGGAGGCCGTACAGGGACCCATGACACACTCTGGACCTGGCAGCAGCATGAGGAGGCGGTATATAGGGGCCTATGGCAGATTAGGGGCCTGGCAGCAGCTATGGGAGGCCCGTAATCTGCCAGCACCCTATGTCAAAAAATTCTACACACCAGCAGTGTGAGGAGACCTGAAAGTGGCACATGGCAGAGTGTGGCGATGGAGACAGCAGCAATGGGAGGCCGTACAGGGACCCATGAGAGACTCTGGACCTGGCAGCAGCATGAGGAGGCGGTATATAGGGGCCTATGGCAGATTAGGGGCCTGGCAGCAGCTATGGGAGGCCCGTAATCTGCCAGCACCCTATGTCAAAAAATTCTACACACCAGCAGTGTGTGAGGAGACCTGAAAGTGGCACATGGCAGAGTGTGGCGATGGAGACAGCAGCAATGGGAGGCCGTACATGGACCCATGACAGACTCTGGACCTGGCAGCAGCATGAGGAGGCGGTATATAGGGGCCCATGGCAGATTAGGGGCCTGGCAGCAGCAATGGGAGGCCCGTAATCTGCCAGCACCCTATGTCAAAAAATTCTACACACCAGCAGTGTGAGGAGACCTGAAAGTGGCACATGGCAGAGTGTGGCGATGGAGACAGCAGCAATGGGAGGCCGTACAGGGACCCATGACAGACTCTGGACCTGGCAGCAGCATGAGGAGGCGGTATATAGGGGCCCATGGCAGATTAGGGGCCTGGCAGCAGCAATGGGAGGCCCGTAATCTGCCAGCACCCTATGTCAAAAAATTCTACACACCAGCAGTGTGAGGAGACCTGAAAGTGGCACATGGCAGAGTGTGGCGATGGAGACAGCAGCAATGGGAGGCCGTACAGGGACCCATGACAGACTCTGGACCTGGCAGCAGCATGAGGAGGCGGTATATAGGGGCCTATGGCAGATTAGGGGCCTGGCAGCAGCTATGGGAGGCCCATAATCTGCCAGCACCCTATGTCAAAAAATTCAACACACCAGCAGTGTGAGGAGACCTGAAAGTGGCACATGGCATGAGAGACTCTGGACCTGGCAGCAGCATGAGGAAGCGGTATATAGGGGCCTATGGCAGATTAGGGGCCTGGCAGCAGCTATAGGAGGCCCATGATCTGCCAGCACCCTATGTCAAAAAATTCAACACACCAGCAGTGTGAGGAGACCTGAAAGTGGCACATGGCAGAGTGTGGCGATGGAGACAGCAGCAATGGGAGGCCGTACAGGGACCCATGACAGACTCTGGACCTGGCAGCAGCATGAGGAGGCGGTATATAGGGGCCTATGGCAGATTAGGGGCCTGGCAGCAGCTATGGGAGGCCCTTAATCTGCCAGCACCCTATGTCAAAAAATTCTACACACCAGCAGTGTGTGAGGAGACCTGAAAGTGGCACATGGCAGAGTGTGGCGATGGAGACAGCAGCAATGGGAGGCCGTACAGGGACCCATGACAGACTCTGGACCTGGCAGCAGCATGAGGAAGCGGTATATAGGGGCCTATGGCAGATTAGGGGCCTGGCAGCAGCTATAGGAGGCCCATAAACTGCCAGCACCCTATGTCAAAAAATTCTACACACCAGCAGTGTGTGAGGAGACCTGAAAGTGGCACATGGCAGAGTGTGGCGATGGAGACAGCAGCAATGGGAGGCCGTACAGGGACCCATGACAGACTCTGGACCTGGCAGCAGCATGAGGAAGCGGTATATAGGGGCCTATGGCAGATTAGGGGCCTGGCAGCAGCAATGGGAGGCCCATAATCTGCCAGCACCCTATGTCAAAAAATTCTACACACCAGCAGTGTGTGAGGAGACCTGAAAGTGGCACATGGCAGAGTGTGGCGATGGAGACAGCAGCAATGGGAGGCCGTACAGGGACCCATGACAGACTCTGGACCTGGCAGCAGCATGAGGAGGCGGTATATAGGGGCCTATGGCAGATTAGGGGCCTGGCAGCAGCTATGGGAGGCCCATAATCTGCCAGCACCCTATGTCAAAAAATTCTACACACCAGCAGTGTGTGAGGAGACCTGAAAGTGGCACATGGCAGAGTGTGGCGATGGAGACAGCAGCAATGGGAGGCCGTACAGGGACCCATGACAGACTCTGGACCTGGCAGCAGCATGAGGAGGCGGTATATAGGGGCCTGTGGCAGATTAGGGGCCTGGCAGCAGCTATGGGAGGCCCATAATCTGCCAGCACCCTATGTCAAAAAATTCTACACAGCAGCAGTGTGTGAGGAGACCTGAAAGTGGCACATGGCAGAGTGTGGCGATGGAGACAGCAGCAATGGGAGGCCGTACAGGGACCCATGACAGACTCTGGACCTGGCAGCAGCATGAGGAAGCGGTATATAGGGGCCTATGGCAGATTAGGGGCCTGGCAGCAGCTATAGGAGGCCCATAAACTGCCAGCACCCTATGTCAAAAAATTCTACACACCAGCAGTGTGTGAGGAGACCTGAAAGTGGCACATGGCAGAGTGTGGCGATGGAGACAGCAGCAATGGGAGGCCGTACAGGGACCCATGACAGACTCTGGACCTGGCAGCAGCATGAGGAGGCGGTATATAGGGGCCTATGGCAGATTAGGGGCCTGGCAGCAGCTATGGGAGGCCCGTAATCTGCCAGCACCCTATGTCAAAAAATTCTACACACCAGCAGTGTGTGAGGAGACCTGAAAGTGGCACATGGCAGAGTGTGGCGATGGAGACAGCAGCAATGGGAGGCCGTACAGGGACCCATGACAGACTCTGGACCTGGCAGCAGCATGAGGAGGCGGTATATAGGGGCCTATGGCAGATTAGGGGCCTGGCAGCAGCTATGGGAGGCCCGTAATCTGCCAGCACCCTATGTCAAAAAATTCTACACACCAGCAGTGTGTGAGGAGACCTGAAAGTGGCACATGGCAGAGTGTGGCGATGGAGACAGCAGCAATGGGAGGCCGTACAGGGACCCATGAGAGACTCTGGACCTGGCAGCAGCATGAGGAAGCGGTATATAGGGGCCTATGGCAGATTAGGGGCCTGGCAGCAGCTATAGGAGGCCCATAATCTGCCAGCACCCTATGTCAAAAAATTCTACACACCAGCAGTGTGTGAGGAGACCTGAAAGTGGCACATGGCAGAGTGTGGCGATGGAGACAGCAGCAATGGGAGGCCGTACAGGGACCTATGAGAGACTCTGGACCTGGCAGCAGCATGAGGAAGCGGTATATAGGGGCCTATGGCAGATTAGGGGCCTGGCAGCAGCAATGGGAGGCCCATAATCTGCCAGCACCCTATGTCAAAAAATTCTACACACCAGCAGTGTGTGAGGAGACCTGAAAGTGGCACATGGCAGAGTGTGGCGATGGAGACAGCAGCAATGGGAGGCCGTACAGGGACCCATGACAGACTCTGGACCTGGCAGCAGCATGAGGAGGCGGTATATAGGGGCCTATGGCAGATTAGGGGCCTGGCAGCAGCTATGGGAGGCCCATAATCTGCCAGCACCCTATGTCAAAAAATTCTACACACCAGCAGTGTGTGAGGAGACCTGAAAGTGGCACATGGCAGAGTGTGGCGATGGAGACAGCAGCAATGGGAGGCCGTACAGGGACCCATGACAGACTCTGGACCTGGCAGCAGCATGAGGAGGCGGTATATAGGGGCCTGTGGCAGATTAGGGGCCTGGCAGCAGCTATGGGAGGCCCATAATCTGCCAGCACCCTATGTCAAAAAATTCTACACAGCAGCAGTGTGTGAGGAGACCTGAAAGTGGCACATGGCAGAGTGTGGCGATGGAGACAGCAGCAATGGGAGGCCGTACAGGGACCCATGACAGACTCTGGACCTGGCAGCAGCATGAGGAAGCGGTATATAGGGGCCTATGGCAGATTAGGGGCCTGGCAGCAGCTATAGGAGGCCCATAAACTGCCAGCACCCTATGTCAAAAAATTCTACACACCAGCAGTGTGTGAGGAGACCTGAAAGTGGCACATGGCAGAGTGTGGCGATGGAGACAGCAGCAATGGGAGGCCGTACAGGGACCCATGACAGACTCTGGACCTGGCAGCAGCATGAGGAGGCGGTATATAGGGGCCTATGGCAGATTAGGGGCCTGGCAGCAGCTATGGGAGGCCCATAATCTGCCAGCACCCTATGTCAAAAAATTCTACACACCAGCAGTGTGTGAGGAGACCTGAAAGTGGCACATGGCAGAGTGTGGCGATGGAGACAGCAGCAATGGGAGGCCGTACAGGGACCCATGAGAGACTCTGGACCTGGCAGCAGCATGAGGAGGCGGTATATAGGGGCCTATGGCAGATTAGGGGCCTGGCAGCAGCTATGGGAGGCCCGTAATCTGCCAGCACCCTATGTCAAAAAATTCTACACACCAGCAGTGTGTGAGGAGACCTCAAAGTGGCACATGTTTGAGGCATGATTCATGGCGGATTTAGTCAGTTGTGTCAGGAACTGGTGGTTTGAAATCCAGACTAATCCACGCCTGATTCATTTTCACAAACGTCAGTCTCTCCACACTTTGGGTGGACAGTCGTGTCCTCCGCGGAGTTACAATACCTCCTGCCGCACTAAACACGCGCTCCGATGCCACGCTACTGGCCGGGCATGACAGCCTTTCAAGGGCAAATTCAGCTAGTTGGGGCCAAAGGTCAAGTTTCGTTGCCCAGTAGTCAAGGGGATTGTCTACCTCGGTTGGCAGGGTGCTGTCCAAGTAGGCCCAAGCCTGTTGTTTGAGGTCCTGCTCCAGGTCCACCTGATGCTGCTGCTGCTGCTGCGGCTGGTTAGTAGTTTCCTCACTGCGCTGGTGAAGAAAGCTACTCATCATCGACTGCAGACTGAGGCAGCTGCTGCTGGTGGAGCTGCCACTGCTCCTACCACCCCACCCCTCCCCTGCTGCCATGGCAGCGGAACGCGAGCGCACAGGGCCCACAGTGTCTGAGGATGGACGTTGGCGCACAAAGGCAGAGACCAACTGACTACATAGGTGGTTTTTATAGTACGTTATTTTGGCCTCCCTCTCAGCAGGTGTGAAAAAGGCCACCATTTTGGAACGGTAGCGAGGGTCCAACAAGGTGGACAGCCAAAAGTCATCCCTCTGTCTGATGGTTATTATTCGGCTGTCGCTACGCAAGCAACCGAGCATGCTATGGGCCATTTGTGCCAAGGAATGCGAGGGACTCCCTGCCTCCATCTCCACAGCATACTGCCACGGTGCGTCTGGGTCCTCTGTCTCCTCCTCCTCCTCCTCTACCAGATGCTCCTGCTCCTCCACTCCTGTCCGCTGAGTGGAAAAACCACCCATTTCACTCAATAATTCCTGAGCACAAATGTCCTCCTCTACCTCCTCCTCTTCTTCCTGTCCTGCCCCCACAGGGGTCATGTGGCGTTGAGATCTGTGCGCCACGTCTACCGCACCCTGACCAGCCATTGTTAACAGCATTTGTTCAAGGACGTGCAACAGAGGAATGACGTCGTTCATCCCATAGTCCTGCCGACTCACGAATAGCGTGGCCTCCTCAAAGGGCCTGAGCAAGCGGCAGGTGTCACGCATGAGCTGCCAATGGCTGACATCGAAGTTACACAGGGGAGTACCTTTATCCGCTTGTAACATCAGGAAATCGGTGATGGCCTTTCGCTGTTCGTAAAGGCGGTCTAACATGTGTAGGGTTGAATTCCACCTTGTTGCAACGTCGCAGATCAGGCGATGCTGTGGAATTCCGTTCTGCCGCTGCAGCTCAAGGAGGGTGTGCTTTGCGGTGTAGGAATGGCTGAAATGCATGCAAAGTTTACGTGACATTTTAAGGATGTCTTGCAGTGGGATGGTGGATTTTAAGAACCGCTTGACAACCAGATTGAACACGTGAGCCATGCATGGCGCATGGCACAACCTTCCTTGACGCAGAGCAGACACCATGTTCTTTCCGTTGTCGGTCAACATGGTTCCGATTTTCAGTTTGCGCGGAGACAGCCATCTGTCGATTTCTCTGTTCATTACACTCAGAAGTTCCTCCCCTGTGTGACTACGTTCGCCAAGGCATACCAGGTGCAGAACAGCGTGACACCGTTGCGCCCTGCACATGTGATATGCCGGTCGGGTAATGGGACTTGGCACGGGGGTGGCGGCTGAGGACACGGCGGAAGAAGAGGTGGTAGAGGCGGACATCTTTGCCGGACCAAGGACGTGCAAACGTGGAGGCAAAAGCGGCGTGACCTGTCCAAGTTGCTGGTGCGGCTGTGACGGCACCACGTTCACCCAGTGGGCCGTAAATGACATGTACTGTCCCTGACCGTAGTTACAGCTCCACACGTCGGCGCTGCCGTGCACTTTGGCAGAGACCGACATGCTCAAAGACTGGCCCACCATGTCTTCTACATGTGAATGCAGGGCTGGCACTGCCTTTTTGGCGAAGAAATGACGGCTTGGCACTCTCCACCGCGGCGCGGCACAAGCCATCATTTCTCTGAAAGGTGCTGAGTCCACCACTTGGAAAGGGAGGGACTGCAGCACCAGCAACTTGGACAGGAGGACGTTCAGCTTTTGCACCGTCGGGTGCGTGCTCGCAAACTGTTGTCTCTTGGAAACGGATTCCAAGAAAGACTGCTGACGGAATCCGTGAAGAGGAGTAGCAGGAGAAGGAGCATCTGAACGAGCGGAAGATGCCAACGAGCGACAACTCCCCTCAGCAGAGGTGTTGGAGCCTTGACTGGCTGATGGAGGGCGATTGACGTCGGGTGACGGAGCAAGTAACGGAGCGGGTGATGGAGCGGGGGCTGGGGCGGGCAGAACCGCCGTATCTTTATCACGGTTTTCCCAGGCCACCAAATGGCGACGCTGCATATGCTGCCGCAACGCTGTAGTCCCAACATGGGCCCCCTGGCCACGCTTGACTTTCTGGCCACATAGTCGACATACGGCTACGTTTACTTCCTCGGGCGGCTTGACGAAAAATTGCCACACCGCCGAGTAGGAAACTTTGCCCCCGATACTCCTCACTGGCTGACTGCTGCTTCCTCCGTGCACACCGGCACCACTACTGGCCGTGGTGGTAGGCTGCAGTGGAGCTGGTGCTCTACTCCGTGGACGTTTGGCTCCACTGACACTGCTGCGACCCTGCTGCTGTCTCCTGGGCAACCCACCGACTGTTTTGCTCGCTGCCAAGCTGCCACCCTCTTCTCCTGATGATGCGGAAGAAATTGCCTGATGACGACGAGGCTGCCAAGTGCGATCAACCTCCTCATCATCAAGTAGGGTCTCCGCCTCACTACTAGCCCCCTCGGCTGCGTCTGGGTCAGGAGACAGACCTGTCTCTAGACCGGCTACCGAGCCACTCTCCTCGCCACTACTTCTTCGCCTGGCTGCTGAAAAGGCGGATGTCTCCCCCCGTTCCTGACCGCCCTCTGTTAGCTCTTCCTCACTGTACAGTGGGGCTGAGCCCACAGCATGCGATACTTTGCTTGGTGAGGGAACACCAAAGGACAGGGGCAGGTAGAGGACACGTGATTTCAGTGGGCTTGGTCCCGGGCCATGCCAACTAACGGTTGTGTCTGACGTACCCACCGACCGTTGGCTGTAGGTGTCAGAGGTGACCTGGGAAGAGGAAGACGACCGAGCCAACCAATCGACGACGGCAGGGTTGTCGGTGGAGACACGACCGCTGGATGACACCGGGAGCACTGGCCTCTGGCTGCGAATAGTGCTGCCTCGACCCCTTCCTCTGCTGCCACGTCTGCTCGCTCCTAAAACATTGCCTCCTCTGCCACTCCTCTGCATGTTGTCTGACATACTCTTTAATTAAACGATTATGTGTCCCTGAGTAACAATTCTGTGTCCCTGAGTAACAATTCTGTGTCTGTGCGAGTAACAATTCTGTGGCCCTAAGTAACAGTTCTGTGGCCCTCAGTAACAATTCTGTGTCCCTGATTAACGTTTCTGTGGCCCCAAGTAACAGTTCTGTGGCCCTCAGTAACAATTCTGTGTCTGTGCGAGTAACAATTCTGTGTCTGTGCGAGTAACAATTCTGTGGCCCTAAGTAAAGTTTCTGTGGCCCTAAGTAACAATTCTCTGGCACTCAGTAACAATTCTGTCTGTCCCTGAGTAACAATTCTCTGGCACTCAGTAACAATTCTGTCTGTCCCTGAGTAAAAATTCTGTGGCCCTAAGTAAAGTTTCTGGGGCCCTGAGTAACAATTATCTGGCACTCAGTAACAATTCTGTCTGTCCCTGAGTAACAATTCTCTGGCACTCAGTAACAATTCTGTCTGTCCCTGAGTAAAAATTCTCTGGCCCTAAGTAAAGTTTCTGGGGCCCTGAGTAACAATTATCTGGCACTCAGTAACAATTCTGTCTGTCCCTGAGTAACAATTCTCTGGCACTCAGTAACAATTCTGTCTGTCCCTGAGTAAAAATTCTCTGGCCCTAAGTAAAGTTTCTGTGGCCCTGAGTAACAATTCTCTGGCACTCCGTAACAATTCTGTCTGTCCCTGAGTAACAATTCTCTGGCACTCAGTAACAATTCTGTCTGTCCCTGAGTAAAAATTCTGTGGCCCTAATTAAAGTTTCTGTGGCCCTAAGTAACAATTCTCTGGCACTCAGTAACAATTCTGTCTGTCCCTGAGTAACAATTCTCTGGCACTCGGTAACAATTCTGTCTGTCCCTGAGTAACAATTCTCTGGCACTCAGTAACAATTCTGTCTGTCCCTGAGTAAAAATTCTGTGGCCCTAATTAAAGTTTCTGTGGCCCTAAGTAACAATTCTCTGGCACTCAGTAACAATTCTGTCTGTCCCTGAGTAACAATTCTCTGGCACTCCGTAACAATTCTGTCTGTCCCTGAGTAACAATTCTCTGGCACTCAGTAACAATTCTGTCTGTCCCTGAGTAACAATTCTCTGGCACTCCGTAACAATTCTGTCTGTCCCTGAGTAACAATTCTCTGGCACTCAGTAACAATTCTGTCTGTCCCTGAGTAAAAATTCTGTGGCCCTAAGTAAAGTTTCTGTGGCCCTGAGTAACAATTCTCTGGCACTCCGTAACAATTCTGTCTGTCCCTGAGTATGAATTCCGTGGCCCTAACTAGCGTTTCTTTGTCCCTAAGTAAAGTTTCTGTGGCCCTCAGTAACAGTTCTGTGTCTGTGCGAGTAACAATTCTGTGTCTGTGCGAGTAACAATTCTGTGGCCCTAAGTAAAGTTTCTGTGGCCCTAAGTAACAATTCTCTGGTACTCCGTAACAATTCTGTCTGTCCCTGAGTAACAATTCTCTGGCACTCAGTAACAATTCTGTCTGTCCCTGAGTAAAAATTCTGTGGCCCTAAGTAAAGTTTCTGTGGCCCTGAGTAACAATTCTCTGGCACTCCGTAACAATTCTGTCTGTCCCTGAGTAACAATTCTCTGGCACTCAGTAACAATTCTGTCTGTCCCTGAGTAAAAATTCTGTGGCCCTAAGTAAAGTTTCTGTGGCCCTGAGTAACAATTCTCTGGCACTCCGTAACAATTCTGTCTGTCCCTGAGTATGAATTCCGTGGCCCTAACTAGCGTTTCTTTGTCCCTAAGTAAAGTTTCTGTGGCCCTCAGTAACAGTTCTGTGTCTGTGCGAGTAACAATTCTGTGTCTGTGCGAGTAACAATTCTGTGGCCCTAAGTAAAGTTTCTGTGGCCCTAAGTAACAATTCTCTGGTACTCCGTAACAATTCTGTCTGTCCCTGAGTAACAATTCTCTGGCACTCAGTAACAATTCTGTCTGTCCCTGAGTAAAAATTCTGTGGCCCTAAGTAAAGTTTCTGTGGCCCTGAGTAACAATTCTCTGGCACTCCGTAACAATTCTGTCTGTCCCTGAGTAACAATTCTCTGGCACTCAGTAACAATTCTGTCTGTCCCTGAGTAAAAATTCTGTGGCCCTAAGTAAAGTTTCTGTGGCCCAGAGTAACAATTCTCTGGCACTCCGTAACAATTCTGTCTGTCCCTGAGTATGAATTCTGTGGCCCTAACTAGCGTTTCTTTGTCCCTAAGTAACAGTTCTGTGGCCCTGAGTAACAATTCTGTGTCTGTGCGAGTAACAATTCTGTGGCCCTAAGTAACAGTTCTGTGGCCCTCAGTAACAGTTCTGTGTCTGTGCGAGTAACAATTCTGTGTCTGTGCGAGTAACAATTCTGTGGCCCTAAGTAACAGTTCTGTGGCCTTCAGTAACAATTCTGTGTCTGTGCGAGTAACAATTCTGTGTCTGTGCGAGTAACAATTCTGTGGCCCTAAGTAAAGTTTCTGTGGCCCTAAGTAACAATTCTCTGGCACTCAGTAACAATTCTGTCTGTCCCTGAGTAACAATTCTCTGGCACTCAGTAACAATTCTGTCTGTCCCTGAGTAAAAATTCTGTGGCCCTAAGTAAAGTTTCTGTGGCCCTGAGTAACAATTCTCTGGCACTCCGTAACAATTCTGTCTGTCCCTGAGTAACAATTCTCTGGCACTCAGTAACAATTCTGTCTGTCCCTGAGTAAAAATTCTGTGGCCCTAAGTAAAGTTTCTGTGACCCAGAGTAACAATTCTCTGGCACTCCGTAACAATTCTGTCTGTCCCTGAGTATGAATTCTGTGGCCCTAACTAGCGTTTCTTTGTCCCTAAGTAACAGTTCTGTGGCCCTGAGTAACAATTCTGTGTCTGTGCGAGTAACAATTCTGTGGCCCTAAGTAACAGTTCTGTGGCCCTCAGTAACAGTTCTGTGTCTGTGCGAGTAACAATTCTGTGTCTGTGCGAGTAACAATTCTGTGGCCCTAAGTAACAGTTCTGTGGCCTTCAGTAACAATTCTGTGTCTGTGCGAGTAACAATTCTGTGTCTGTGCGAGTAACAATTCTGTGGCCCTAAGTAAAGTTTCTGTGGCCCTAAGTAACAATTCTCTGGCACTCAGTAACAATTCTGTCTGTCCCTGAGTAACAATTCTCTGGCACTCAGTAACAATTCTGTCTGTCCCTGAGTAAAAATTCTGTGGCCCTAAGTAAAGTTTCTGTGGCCCTAAGTAACAATTCTCTGGCACTCAGTAACAATTCTGTCTGTCCCTGAGTAACAATTCTCTGGCACTGAGTAACAATTCTGTCTGTCCCTGAGTAAAAATTCTGTGGCCCTAATTAAAGTTTCTGTGGCCCTAAGTAACAATTCTCTGGCACTCAGTAACAATTCTGTCTGTCCCTGAGTAACAATTCTCTGGCACTCAGTAACAATTCTGTCTGTCCCTGAGTAACAATTCTGTGGCCCTAATAACGTTTCTGTGGCCCTAAGTAACAATTCTCTGGCACTGAGTAACAATTCTGTCTGTCCCTGATTATGAATTCTGTGGCCCTAACTAGCGTTTCTTTGTCCCTAAATAACGATTCTGTGGCCCTCATTAACAAGTCTGTGTCCCTGAGTAATGGTTCTCTGTCCCTAAGTAACTTTTCTCTGTCCCCAATTATCGTTTCTGTGGCCCTAACTCTGTCCCTGTCCCTAGTACAGAGCGGTCTGCCTCTGTTCAATAACTGCAGGCAAATGAAGAATTCCAAAATGGCCGCTATTTATAGCTCGACCATTACACAGTGCTGGCTGGCTGGCTGCTGATAGGCTGATGCGATCACATGTAGTTGAGGAATGCATTATGGGTCAGCGCGCCTTGTCTGCGCGCCTTCCCAGACATCCCCGCTCCGTCGCCGCACATGTCAGCCGCCATTTTCTGAAAAATTTCGATTCGCGCGTCCGAATTAGGCTATTTTTCGGATTCGGCACGAATCGAAATTTTTCCGATATTCGACTCGAATTCCACTTCGGATACTTCGATTCGCTCATCTCTAGTAAATATCTTCATTAAGATCTTAAAATCTGGGTTTAAATATGTTACATATACAGTTGTGACCAAAATTATTCAACCCCCAATGCTGTAAAGGGGTTTAGGGACTATAGTGTACATTTGGAATTGTATTCAGAATCAAATCCTACAAGGACGTTGTAACTACCCAAATGCAACTAAAATGACATCAATTGTTTATGTAATACAGTAGTAAATGGTTCTTATGTGGTTTCTTCATTGCCACAATTATTCAACCCCTTAAAGACTACCACTCTGAAGAACAGAGGTTCATACAGGTGCTTTCCATCAGGTATTGAAAACACCTGTGGATGTCACCGAGCAGCAATCAAGCATAATAAGCACCAATTAGGCAGCTTTAAAATGACTGTGATACTCAGCTCCTTCTAGACATTTACTGGTGTGGTTACAAACATGGTGAAGGCAAGAGAATGGTCCAGGAAGACAAGAGAAGAGGTGATTTCTCTTCACAGGAAGGGCAATGGCTATAAGAAGATTGCAAAGATGTTAAACATACCAAGAGACACCTTAGGAAGCATCATTCGCAAATTCAAGGCAAAGGGCACTGTTGAAACGCTACCTGGTCGTGGCAGAAAGAAGATGCTGACTTCGACTGCTGTGCGCTACCTGAAGCGTAGAGTGGAGAGAAGTCCCCGTGTGACTGCTGAGGAACTGAGAAAAGATTTGTCAGATGTGGGTACAGAAGTTTCAGCCCAGACAATAAGACGCACACTGCGTAATGAAGGCCTCCGTGCCAGAACTCCCAGGCGTACCCCCTTGCTGTCTCCAAAGAATAAGAAGAGTCGACTGCAGTATGCCAAAAGCCATGTGGACAAACCACAAAAGTTGTGGGATAGTGTTCTGTGGACTGATGAAACAAAATTAGAACTGTTTGGGCCCATGGATCAACGCTATGTTTGGAGGAGGAAGAACAAGGCCTATGATGAAAAGAACACCTTGCCTACTGTGAAGCATGGTGGAGGGTCAATCATGCTTTGGGGCTGTTTTGCTTCTGCAGGTACAGGGAAGCTTCAGCGTGTGCAAGGTACCATGAATTCTCTTCAGTACCAGGAGATATTGGATGGAAACGTGATGCAGTCCGTCACACACCTGAGGCTTGGGAGACGTTGGACCTTTCAACAGGACAATGATCCCAAGCATACCTCCAAGTCCACTAGAGCATGGTTGCAGAGGAAAGGCTGGAACATTTTGGAGTGGCCATCGCAGTCACCAGACTTAAATCCGATTGAGAACCTCTGGTGGGACTTAAAGAAAGCAGTTGCAGTGCGCAAGCCTAAGAATGTGACTGAACTGGAGGCCTTTGCCCATGAAGAATGGGCGAAGATACCCGTAGATCGCTGCAAGACACTTGTGTCAAGCTATGCTTCACGTTTAAAAGCTGTTATAACTGTAAAAGGATGCTGTACTAAGTACTAAGATTGAATGTCACTTGGGGGTTGAATAAAACTGATAATGCTGTGAGCACAGAAAAGACATTTGTGGTTATTTCATTATAACTGTTATGTTATATTTGTCTGACCTACAAGTGCCTCTTTAATGTAAATGTAAGCAAGATGACTGAATGATCAAAAGCAATGTCAAACTGGCCAAAACACTCAATTTCAGTGGGGGTTGAATAATTTTGGTCACAACTGTAAGTACATAGTTACATAGTTAATCTGCTTGAAAAAAGAAAAGTCCATCCAGTTCTACCAACAGAAAAAAGCACAACACACACAAACAGAAAACCTCTATATACACTACCCAATATCCCTAGTTTATCCAGTGGAAGGCAAAACATTATCCAATTTGCACCAGCAGGCAATTGGATATCCCCTAGATCAACTTTGCCTATACATATTAGTATCCAGCTGCATTATGTGCATTTAGGAAAGAATCCAGGCATTTCCAAAAACAATCTACTGAGCTGGCTAGAACCAGCTCTTGAGGGAGTCTATTCAACATTTTCACAGCTCTTTCTGTAAAGAAGCCTTTCCACATTTGGTGATTAAATCTCTTTTCCACCAGACGTAAAAAGTGCCCCCTTGTCCTCTGTGATGACCTTAAAGTGAATAACTCTAAACCAAGTTCACTATATGTACCACCTATGTATTTATATGTATTGATCATATCCCCCCTTAATCTCCTCTTCTTAAAACAGATTAAATTCAGTTCCTCTAATCTTTCTTCATAGTTGAGCTCCTTCATGCCTCTTATCAGTTTGGTTGTCCTTCTCTGTACTTTCTCCAGTTTCCCAATATCCCTTTTGTGAACTGGTGCCCAACCCTGAACTGCATATTCCAGATGTGGTCTTTCTCTGTTAATACAATAAAGGATGTTGCTTGCTGTGGAAACTGCAGCTTGGCATTGCATGCTATTATTAAACATGTGATTGGTATATATATCCCCATAGAAAGAACCACTGGGACAGAGTTGGAGGATGAGGCTCTTGATCTCATCTACATGAGTACAAGGTGCATTGCCAGGGGGGTCCCCATGGAAAGGTACCCTACCCATGTTGAGGGCATGTGACATGGTATGGTTCAGGGGCGTGGACGCAAGCATTTGCATTCCCTTTGCAGTTCTGCCAGGCTGCATGTTTGGTTAAAGGTTTAGTATGGAATACAGGCAGACTCCATGCCTGTGTGTTTGTGTGTGTATGTGGTCTTGCTTGATTGCTGTACCAGACCCTCATCATGGATAAAGGTATGGTATGTATTTCTAGCAGGAATCTTATGCCTCTTTTTTGATGTGGAATCCTCAATCAACATCTATAGCAGACACTTATCTATAAGGATAATTTGTAAAAGTCAGTTTTGCTGTAATGGGTTGTATACATCATACACATGCAGGGGAGGACTGACAACTCATGGGGCCCCCGGGCAATAGGGGATTATAGGTCCCCTGTGTCCTTGCCCAAACTCAAAAAAGCCTATGAAAAAGGTACCAGGGGCATCTCATGGGGCCCCCTACTGACCCCGGGCCCTCGGGCAGTGCCCGAGTTTCCAAATGGTCAGTCCGCCCCTGTACACATGCTCCACTTAAAAGAAGAAGATTAGCTTCACATGCAAATCTGTGATCCATTTTGTAAGATAGATAATTTCCTGAAGATTATGAACTAAAATATAGGGCTCATTCAGGATGTTGTAGTGCATTGTGGTACATTATCACACACATGTTAAGTAGCAGTATTTCACATGTTAACATGTGTTGCATTTAGGCAACCAATTTATTTTGAAACAGTTACCAGTAGCCACATATTTTAACTGACATGCAGCACTTTTTTCTGTAGTATACTCCAATGCAGAGATGGGTGATATCTCTGCATTGCTGTGCACTAAAGTGCAAGTACTTTGCACTTTGCTGCCTTGGTTCATTGTGGTGTCAAAATGAATGACATTGCAATGTACTGTACCATGTTTCAATCATTACCATTTATCTGGCACACCCCTAAAGTTGTATTGCAGCCAAACAATATTTTTGTACATTTTCACAGTGAAAATAAGTAACCAATAATGGAATTTGCCTTGTATCTGGCTGCTGCAGCATTTTGGTACCTTTGTTACATACAGTATATTCAGCCCACACTTTCTTGCCAGTGCCAAATGTCCAACATTGTGAATTCCAGTTCCAACTGTAGTACACTGTTCAAATGATTCTGATTGAGGTGTGGATAAACCTCACAATATCCCCTCCTCCAATCAAAGAAGGCCTGCATTCTGTGAAAAATGCAAAGCATTTTTGAATGGAGGATAGGGTAAAGTGAGCCACAAACTCAGTGCCAGATGTTCAGCACAAGAGGCAGGAGAGAGCAAGCTGAATAAAAGTAAGATATTTAATGATCACTGCAAAAGCCAGAAATGGGGCACACTTTATTAAAGGCAATTTATTTTTAATGTGCAAATAATTTTTAGAAGAGTTCAGCTTTAAGGTACATTTTAGTTGTTATTAAATGGGCAGTAACCTACTGACCCATCTGTCAGTTCACAGGTCATATTAGTTTGTCAGGAGGAGCAAATTAGTAAATTGTGGTGAACCTCAAAGCACTTCCATATGAATCCCAAATTTAGGAGAACCAATTGGAACAATGTTTTGTTACATCTGTTAGCTGGATTATATATTATTGCTAACATTTTAAAATACTGTATGTTTGAAATAAGGAAACTTGGTGGCTAGAAGCTCTCATTTTGGTTTTAATGGTTTTATGTAAATTGAAAATGAACACTTTCTTCATTGTAGGTAGCAGTACATCCTTTGTAAAGTAATTTGAAAAATCTGGAGGTGATTTGTGGATTATGATTTCATAAATATTTAAAGTGTTACTAAACCCACAAAAGTAAAATCAGTCTGTATATGCAGAAAAGCATGCTTGTTATACTCACTGTGGAATGTAAGGGGTTAATCCTTTGCACTGTGTAAAAATGCTGTTTGATCCTGACTTCTCTGATCCTCCCCTACTTGCAGTGCCCCCCTCTTAACTCTTGATAAGACATATCGTGTGGAGTCACTCAGCACTTGCTCAGTTTGGTGTGTATTGCTATAGAGGTTTTTTTTGTTTCTTGGGAGAGTGCATGTGATCAGCACAGGGCCAATTAGCACTGTCCAGACAGAGGTCAGGGGTCCTGCATCCTCCTAGAGCAGAATGAAAACTCCTACAAGCTTTACCATGTGCTTGGCTGGACACTGATAGAAGTCACAAGACTGCTCTAACTGCTGATGAGAAAAGGCATTTAGCAGTATATATTTACTAAAATAATTGTGCTTCTATGTTCTGTGTACTGTAGGAGAACAGATATAGTGAATGCAGAGTCCTGGGTTTAGTGACACTTTAATGTAAAATCCAACTTGAAAGATTTCTTTCAACTCTGTCACATTGTTGAAAAAAAGACCTATAAAAGAAGATGATCTGTCACCTGTCTGGCAGGTGGCAAATCAAATCTTAATTTTATTCAAAAGGTACCTGTGTGATTGATATCTGGCATTTCATATAACAAAATACATTTAAAAAGTAAAGGAAATTTTTTCTCCAGACCTGTGCTAGAAAATCTTAAAACCTGTAACCTTTAAAGTGATGCTAATAATGAGGACAAGATAGAAGCAGCAAAGTTCTGTTTCAGGAACTGATAAATGCAAAGCAACAGGATAAAGAAACTCCACAGAAGTTGTTTATAGGATCATGGAACTAAAGCAAAAACTACTGTGACCATCTAAACAAGCGGGCATTGCTATTGTTTATGAGAAAAACCTGATACAAGGAGTACTTCTTCACACATTATACCAGGGGTTATGTGAAACATATAGTGATATTCTAAGGGACATAAAACCATACATTTCAGACTTATCAGTAACTGAAGATTCTATTCTAGAGAAAGCCCGAGTAGAAGCAAAGAGGCAGGTCAGACTGAGTGGCACTGTTAAGTCCGAATTAGCCATGTCATGTGTCACACAGCTCAGGAAACAGAAGAGGCCATAGACTATAGCAATGCCACTCATGCTTCACTTGTAGAATTACAGTGAGGCAAAAAAGTATTTAGTCAGCCACCAATTGTGCAAGTTCTCCCACTTAAAAAGATGAGAGAGGCCTGTAATTGGCGTCATAGGTAGACCTCAATTATGAGAGACAAAATGAGAAAAAAAAATCCAGACAATCACATTGGCTGATTTGGAAAGAATTTATTTGCAAATTATGGTGGAAAATAAGTATTTGGTCACCTTTGGAAGACAAAAGAGCTGTCGAAGGACACCAGAAATAAAATTGTAGACCTGCACCAGGCTGGGAAGACTGAATCTGCAATAGGCAAGCAGGTACCAGGACGACTGATCCATGTACAGGACAGAATGAATGGGGCCATGTATCATGAGATTTTGAGTGCAAACCTCCTTCCATCAGCAAGGGCATTGAAGATGAAACGTGGCTGGGTCTTCCAACATGACAATGATCCCAAACATACCACCCGGGCAACAAAGGAGTGGCTTCGTAAGAAGCATTTCAAGGTCCTGGAGTGGCCTAGCCAGTCTCCAGATCTCAACCCCATAGAAAACCTTTGGAGGAAGTTGAAAGTCCGTGTTGCCCAGCGACAGCCCCTAAAACATCACTGCTCTAGAGGAGATCTGCATGGAGGAATGGGCCAACATACTAGCAACAGTGTGTGCCAACCTTGTGAAGACTTACAGGAAACGTTTGACTTCTGTCATTGCCAACAAAGGATATATAACAAAGTATTGAGATGAACTTTTGATATTGACCAAATACTTATTTTCCACCATAATTTGCAAATAAATTCTTTCCAAATCAGCCAATGTGATTGTCTGGATTTTTTTTCTCATTTTGTCTCTCATAATGGAGGTCTACCTATGATGCCAATTACAGGCCTCTCTCATCTTTTTAAGTGAGAGAACTTGCACAATTGGTGGCTGACAATACTTTTTTGCCCTACTGTAACTGCTCAAGTTGTTACCCTTGCAGGAAATTTACAATCTTTAACTCAGTAAAGTGCAGTGAGAAAGTTTGAAGATAGTCCAGCAAGGTTGTCAGATAATATTAATAAAAACAGGAATATGCAGAGATGTAAACAATGTGTGAACCAAGGAAAAGAAAAATGTAGGCATTGCTTTAATTGTGGACAAAGAGGTCATATGGCCTAAATAGAGAAAAAGCTGGCAGGAAATAAGAAGTGGTCCCAGGTGTGGGACAACTAGCGACCATGATAAATAGCCCCAAGTCACTGCAGAACTTAAAGAAATCCCTCACTCACTTTGCCACCGTGAGTCAAAAAAAGTAGCCAGACTAATAGGGAGAAAATGCGTGCTCACTTGAAATTTAGGAGATGCACCCACAGAAGTACTTATTGACACAGGTTTCAAGTAAGCATTGTGGCTGTAAGCAAGGTTAAACAACACCAGACACAAACTATACTTCAGCCAATTGATAAACTGTTAGGAAAAGACAGCAAGCTAACCATCACAACAGCAAATGGTTCTGTTGTTCCTTTTGATGGGTGGGTGAAATTGGAACTAAAAATGTAAAATCAAAGTGGAAATAGGATGACAATCCTTGCCCCAATGCTAGTTAGCCAGACTTCCTCTGTCACTTCAATTCTAGGGTTCAATGCAATTGAAGAACTGATAAGAGAGCATTCCGACAATTCAAACCCTGGTAAAAATGACATGACAATGTTATTGAATGAAACAATGTGTAAAGCAAATGCATTAGTAGGCCTTGTGCTGTCTTCTTCTAAGAATAATGAGTTGGAACAAAATATATACAATCATAGCAAAATCATCAAACCCCATAAAATAGTTGTATATACATACTGTGTAACATTTGTTTCTGGCCTGGGCTGGGAACAGTGCTGTTTGAGTCATTACTACAAATTCATCTGCCAGAGGGTCTAGAAACATTCTCAGCACTTATGAGTTTACAAATTGGGTATACAAAGTGGATAACGTTTCCTGTTCAGAACACCACCAAATCCTTTACCAAGGACCATGTAGGGTATGATCTACCCAGTTTTAGGAGAAAAAAATGAAAACTACAAACCAGGCAGAACAAAGGGGAAGAACAAGTGTATCACTGTCAATGCAAGCAAACTCCGAAGTCACACAAGGCCCAAAGTGGAATCCATCAGTGGATTTACAGTATCTCACAGAAAAACAACAGACACTTGTTAGGACAATGCTAAATGAAGAATCAGAAACTTTTGCAAAAGAGGAGGGGGAAATTGGATGTATTCAAAATTAAATTTGCAGAATAACTTGATAGATAGGATACCAGTGCAAAAATATTATAACTCCATACCAAACCCCCTGTACCTGGAAGCAAAAACCTACACACAGAAGCTGTTGGAAAGGGGATGGGTATAAAAATCAAAATTTCTTTAATCTTCTTCTGTAGTTTGTGTAAGAAACAAGGCTGGGAGCTTGAGGCTGTGTAGACTTCAGAGAATTAAATAGGACTTTGCCTGACAGACATCCCTTACCATGTGTTCAAGACTTGCTAGAAAAATTTAAGTGGCTACTCATGGTTCTCTATTCTAGACCATGAAAGTGCTTATCACCAAGGTTTTATTTCTGAAGAGTCAAGGCATATGACAGCATTTAGTACATGAATGGGTGAGGATTCCTTTTGGCTTGATGAATGCCCCATCAGCATTTCAAAGATGCATGGAAGAGACACTGGAAGAACTAAGAGATGAATGTTTATCTTATCTTGATGATCTATTATTCCCAGACCTTTTCAGAACACCCTAAAGTACTGAGAAAGGTTTTCTATAGGCTGTATACACATGGGATCAAGTTGACAGCAAAACACATGTGACTTGTTTTAGGCAATGGTATTCAAATGCAGTCAAAGGATACAAAAGCAGTGGATAAACTTAGAAAAAGAACACCAAAGACAGTTGGTAAAGTAAGAAAATGTCTTGGATTTCTAAGGTATTATCGCTGTTTCATACAAAACTTTTCACGTATAGCAAAACCCCTCAATTACTTACTACAAATCAAAAGAAGATATTGTATAAGGAGACAAGAATGGAAGCTATAGCAAATGGGAAGACACCTGTAAAAAAAAGAAACAGCTCAACAGCTGCTCTCTGGGACACCAATTCAGTGGATGCCAGACCACCAGAAGGTTGTTGACAAGCTAATACTGGTGTTGGCCAACTCCCCAACACTTGCCTATCCTGACTAACTCGCCATTTGTGTTACACACTGAAGCATTGCAAAATGGACTAGGTACAGTGCTTTATTAATATCAAGAGGGCAAATTATGGGTTATAGGCTATAGTTCATAAACACTGACACCAAGTGAGAGGAACTATCATCTCTATTTGGGAAAATTGGATTTCCTGTTTTCAGTTCAGCAAGACTAAACAGTGTTGGACGCTGCTGGGTAGGGGAATTAGTTGATTTCTGCTTTGACATCAAATATTGTCCAGGTAAAAAAAAATGCAGATGCTGATACCTTGTATAGAAATCCACTATGCAGTCTTCAGGATGAAGAAGAGTTTGCAAATCTGATCATGCCACAGACTATTTCTGCTGTATGGAAAGGTTGCAGGGCAATGGTAGATGAAGCAGGTCTCTGGGCACTGTTACTGGCTCTACAACCAGAAGATAGAGATGCAAATAGTTTTTGGAATGTTGAAATTCAGGAAATCATCAGAAAGGGTAAACTTTATGCTGCCAAGTTTCAGGACAAGGCCATACGTGCTATCATTGACATTAAGAAAAAGATACTGAACCCACCAAAGTTGACAAGAGGTGCCTAGATAGAAAAGGAAAACAACCCATTCATGACTGGAATAAACTGACCATATGAGATGGCATTTCTTTATGGCACAACACAATAGTTATTCCAGAACAGTTAATTCAGATAGTGCAAAAAATCTACATAATGACATGGGCTATTATGGAACAATGTAATCCAGCTTGCAAGAGAGAGGTTTTATTGGCCCTTCATGCAAAAGCAGATAACCAATTATGTCCCGAAAAGATGTAATTGTCTGAATCAGAGACACCCAACAGTGTCAGAGTGAGCACCTTTAAGGTACATTAAATGTAGTGCTCCTTTTGAAATTGTCTCAATGGATTTTCTTCACATAAAGAAGAGCAGAGATGGTTATGAATACATAGTGTTTGTTATTGATCACGATACTCACTTTGCACAGGCCTACCCTACATGTGACGTAATTCCCATATTTGGATATCCTGTAAAAATTACACCATGATCAGAGCAGAGAATTTGAAAAAAAACTTTTCAAAAGATTGAGACAATTGTCTGGAATAACACATTCTAGAACAATGCTATATTTTCCTCAAAGCAACCCCGTTGAAAGATTGAATAGAACATTATTGCAAATGCTTTGTATGTTGGAAGAGAAAAAGAAAGCTCAGCGAAAACAGTATTTACCACAAAAAGGCCATGCATATAATTGTACTAGGTATGAAGCAACCAGCTATTTCACTTTCTTTCTGTTGTGTGGCAGAACACCCCATTTTCCAATGGTCTGTTATTTGATATGGATGATGAGAAGGAGGAACAATCACCGCAGCAGCATGCTGAAAAATTTACTCTCAAGATGAGAAAAGCTTACAGAATTGCTTCTGAGAATATCTAAAAGTCCTCTCAGAAATGTAAAGGTACTGTGACCAATGCACAAAAGGAGCCACACCACAGGTTGGGGACTGTGTTGAGTCCTTGTAAAAAGTTAGTCAGAAATCAGAGGCCCAGGAAAACTCTGAACATGCTTGGAAAAGGAAGTGTACAGGTTAGTTGAACAGATAGGGTAAGTGCATATCTACAAAGGTAAACCAGAGAAAAGTAACAGTCTAGTAAAAATGATTAATCGCAATTTGCTTCTCCCTGTCAATGGTTTGCCTTTGGAAGATTTTTCACCAGACAAAACAAAGAAAATTGCCATTAGGACAGTCACAAGAGTAAAAGAAAACAATAACCCAGAGATCTCAGATTCAGATACTTCCGATGATATATTCTATGCATATTCTAAACTCTTCCAAGACAGTGAGCAATGCAAACCTCCCCAATTACAATCCATGGCTGAGGAATTCTATCCTAGTGACTCTAACCTTTTGCCTGGGGAATTAGCAAGTCAAGAAATGCCAGATGAAGTCATTTTGGAGCCATCCACAGACGTTGTGGAAGAAAGTATTCCAGAATCACATCAACAGAAGCCATAATTACAACCATAGGATGAGATAGCTGTACCAACACCTGATGAACCAGTGAGAAAAGGAAACCTGTCCTCTGAACAAAGATATTCTCAAAGAATACATAAACCAAAGGAGATAATAACATATGAGACACTTGGCAACCCTTTTTTTCAAAAGCAGGATGTTTCCACAAATATGGCTGAACAGCACTGTTGCCCCCTCCCCCGGAAGTCAAATGGCCAACATATACAACATTTTCAATTCTCTCATGTTCATATTTCTTGTCAGACTGTCAGGAACATATGCCACTAGCTATCTAGATGATACAAGCTACAAATAATTCTCATGTATGCTAACTATCAGGAGACATTTATTTAAAGAGGAGAATTATGTAGCAAGTAAATAAACAAACCTCCTAGTATTGCTATTACTGAGATGCAGCTAGAGGGAGTTCTAATGATTTGTAGTGTGACTTCAGGAGGCTAACAACCAACAAAGTCACATTAAACTCGGACTGAGCAAGTGAGCACGTGTTTTCTTTCTCCTCTTTAAATACAGGTTAGTCACACTTGGTTTATGCTATCTTTGTTCAGTTTTGTGTTTGTCCTGGCATTCACTATTTCTATTTAGTATCCCATATATTAGTAATGGTAACTCTATAACACAAATTGATGTATTTTTCCATGTGGCCTGTGCTGTCACTATATAGAAAGTAATTATCTGTATAATGTGATCTATTGCTGTTTGTGACATTAAACTCGGAATAAACAAGTGAGCCACATATGTTTTCTGTCTCCTCTTTAAATATAGATACTTCAGGCTGCATGTTTGTCATACCTCGTACTCAGACCACCAATAATCCTGTAACATTTACCCTAAATAGTAAACTAATTTGGAAAAAATTAAATTTTCTTTTATTTGGGACAGATACATAATATACAAATGTAATTTCATACAAATTATCTAATTAAGAAAAATATTAAAACAGTAAAAATTTTTCTTTACTGAAGATACTTTTTATCTTGTAGCTCGTATTGATATTACAGCCAGTACAGAATTAAAGTATCACATAAAATGTGAAATAATGTATTATTGATTTTTTTCTGGTATAGAACTCTTGATTCCTAATTGTGGAATATAAATTGTTGTTCATAAAAATTCTCAAGTGATTCATTTAGAATTTCAAACTTGAGTTTAAATGGATTGTGCCTGAGGGTAAAGATAACTGAATTTCAAGTGCTTGGTTATGCTGTAATTTGTTAAAAACACTGTTTTTACTACTAGATTAAAATTTTATGTTCTGTAATTCAACTACTTTGATAGCACCTTTTTAAAATGAAGTGATGTTTGGTTCATGTACAGGAAACAATTACCTTACTGAGAACAACTTTCATGATTACAGCTTCAGAAATGTTAAAAAAAATGTGATATTACATTTCAGAATTTTCAAATAATTTTTTTCAAAGCATATTTCTATCAATGTAACAATTTTTTAAATCTGAAAGATAAATATATAATTTTATGTCCAGGAATGTATATTATTTTGGGAAACGGTGAAAACTGAAGGTGCTCAAACTGTAAATAAACGCAAGTTACTCTAAAAATTTGAGGTTACCATTTTTCCCTTACGGCTTTCAGAATTTGTAAAAGACCCCCCAAATCATATATTTTATGAAAGAACATGACCTGTAGAATAAAGATGTGCTACAGATTTTTTAGGCCCCACAATAGTTATGCAAATGTTTATTAAATCGCTATTTTCACTAAAAATACACTAAAATCATTATTAGCAGACACAAACACAGCATAATTTACAAAAAAAAAGCAAATTCTTGTTTACTTATATTATCTGCAAATGATTGAATAAGTGAATTGAATATTTTCAGTTTATTATGTGAATATTCTGCACTCTTTTAGTAAATCAGCCTCATTGTTTTTGAAATATAGTGAAACATTAGACATAAGAAAATCTGTGTACAATCACAAATGAGGATATAATTTTCCAATATCACAGATTACATGGCCAACAGACTGGAAACTCTGCTCTTATTAGTTTAAAATTGTACAGGGTCAGGCTCTTCATATAGGAATTCTGAACAGGGCTAGACTCTTCACATAGGTAATGTTTTACTCTATTGACTTACTTATGCAGCATCTAATTGATTGTCATGCAATACTCCCCTTTAACAGTTAAATCTTATTTTTTTTTAGGGTTCATGTGATTTTATTCAAACAACTGACTTAAATTATGACCGTGAATGTGTATGATCACTTTGCAAAGTCAATGTTCACTGAACTATAAGGTGAAGCCATATTCACTTTATGGCCCCAATCATGTGCATATCATTTCATAAAAAACATAATTTTTGCTTGTATATGATTGGATGAGTCAAGTGAGCACAGAGTGGTTAACTAAGCTCAATAACATTAATTTTGCAAAGTGAACTAGATGATTTGTTTACTTTAGTAAATCCACCCCATTATCTTTCCCACCATCTCGTCTTAGGACAGACAGGGAAGAGAATATTGCTATTTATTTAATGCAATAAAAAAAAGAGAAATATTGCGTGTTTCGTTTACTGAAATGCCATATGTTCATTGAAATATTTCATAGCTTGCTCTATTGTTTGTTGGAAAGTATTAATTCTGTTCCCACTATCTTTTCACACGAAACAACACTGCAATAATTAACATGTTTTACCTCTACTCTCAAATACTTTATATTCTTATTACTATAATGTTATTTCCCACTAGGAAATAACATGGTCAGTTTTGCTTGGAGTTATCTAATCTTGTTGTTTATACTACAAAAAGAACCTCAAAATATTTTTGACTGTCTGGACTATAAAAAAAATAGTTCAAGAAGCAATAACTTCTGCAGTTTTAATAATAAATACTATTTTTTTAAGAGATTATGAGCAAAATAGCCACTGGCATTCAATGAACAACAAACTACAGAAAGAATTTACAATCTGAAAACAAGCAAAAGAAAATAACACTAGTTATTTTTCCCTTGGGGTTTCTTTGGATTTTTTATCAGATTCTGAGAGAACCTAGATTAAAATTGAAATGACTTACATGCTATGCTGTCTTGTTCCATAATATCAATATTATTAAAATTGTTGCTTTAGTGGGGTGGGAGTTAAATAATTTTGATGATGGTACAGAAAAAGAAAAGGCTGAAAACAAAAAATACCACAACAATAATGACATTTTCAGTATAATTTTGTGTACTTGTTGAGCAAAAGTTTCTAACATTGTCCCTACAGTTGTGTCCAAAATTATTCAACCCCCACTGAAATTGAGTGTTTTGGCCAGTTTGACATTGCTTTTGATCATTCAGTCATCTTGCTTACATTTACATTAAAGAGGCACTTGTAGGTCAGACAAATATAACATAACAGTTATAATGAAATAACCACAAATGTCTTTTCTGTGCTCACAGCATTATCAGTTTTATTCAACCCCCAAGTGACATTCAATCTTAGTACTTAGTACAGCATCCTTTTACAGTTATAACAGCTTTTAAACGTGAAGCATAGCTTGACACAAGTGTCTTGCAGCGATCTACGGGTATCTTCGCCCATTCTTCATGGGCAAAGGCCTCCAGTTCAGTCACATTCTTAGGCTTGCGCACTGCAACTGCTTTCTTTAAGTCCCACCAGAGGTTCTCAATCGGATTTAAGTCTGGTGACTGCGATGGCCACTCCAAAATGTTCCAGCCTTTCCTCTGCAACCATGCTCTAGTGGACTTGGAGGTATGCTTGGGATCATTGTCCTGTTGAAAGGTCCAACGTCTCCCAAGCCTCAGGTGTGTGACGGACTGCATCACGTTTCCATCCAATATCTCCTGGTACTGAAGAGAATTCATGGTACCTTGCACACGCTGAAGCTTCCCTGTACCTGCAGAAGCAAAACAGCCCCAAAGCATGATTGACCCTCCACCATGCTTCACAGTAGGCAAGGTGTTCTTTTCATCATAGGCCTTGTTCTTCCTCCTCCAAACATAGCGTTGATCCATGGGCCCAAACAGTTCTAATTTTGTTTCATCAGTCCACAGAACACTATCCCACAACTTTTGTGGTTTGTCCACATGGCTTTTGGCATACTGCAGTCGACTCTTCTTATTCTTTGGAGACAGCAAGGGGGTACGCCTGGGAGTTCTGGCACGGAGGCCTTCATTACGCAGTGTGCGTCTTATTGTCTGGGCTGAAACTTCTGTACCCACATCTGACAAATCTTTTCTCAGTTCCTCAGCAGTCACACGGGGACTTCTCTCCACTCTACGCTTCAGGTAGCGCACAGCAGTCGAAGTCAGCATCTTCTTTCTGCCACGACCAGGTAGCGTTTCAACAGTGCCCTTTGCCTTGAATTTGCGAATGATGCTTCCTAAGGTGTCTCTTGGTATGTTTAACATCTTTGCAATCTTCTTATAGCCATTGCCCTTCCTGTGAAGAGAAATCACCTCTTCTCTTGTCTTCCTGGACCATTCTCTTGCCTTCACCATGTTTGTAACCACACCAGTAAATGTCTAGAAGGAGCTGAGTATCACAGTCATTTTAAAGCTGCCTAATTGGTGCTTATTATGCTTGATTGCTGCTCGGTGACATCCACAGGTGTTTTCAATACCTGATGGAAAGCACCTGTATGAACCTCTGTTCTTCAGAGTGGTAGTCTTTAAGGGGTTGAATAATTGTGGCAATGAAGAAACCACATAAGAACCATTTACTACTGTATTACATAAACAATTGATGTCATTTTAGTTGCATTTGGGTAGTTACAACGTCCTTGTAGGATTTGATTCTGAATACAATTCCAAATGTACACTATAGTCCCTAAACCCCTTTACAGCATTGGGGGTTGAATAATTTTGGACACAACTGTATATACTGTTTCTACGTATCTTGACAAGTCAGTCAGAAATGCAAGCCTAACATTTTCAGATCATTATCCCATGAAAGGATATGTATAGTATTTTCTGATGTATATTTCTTTATGTATTATGTTCCCTAACAACAATGAAAAAAAATTTCACTACTGTATACCACCATACCACTATTGCAAAGAATTTTATAAATGTGTCAGGTAACAGATTTGTGGCCAATACCTGCTATAATGCTGTAGAAAATATGAATTTATTTTTATTTCACAGGCCTTTATTCAACATTTTCCCCACATTTACATACAGAATTAGCTACTCAGCAAAAGTAACAGTTACAGTGGTTGGGACAAACTATTATACTGCTTAGGGTGCTTACGATGTTTAACAATGTTCAACATTATATCATATGATTTAAAACTTTGCATTCAAAAGAAGAAAAATGTTAACTGTTAGCAACGTTTTAGCGTGAATTAGGCTTAAACTTGTGTGCCACTTAAAGAAAAACTCTACTTTAATTACAAAAAAATGAATGAAGCATATACAATTGGTAGACAAAACAATGTGTAATTTATTGTTATTAAAATTACTATTTTATTAATTACCATTTTATCTACAGATGTTTTTTAAAACTGCCAAAAAATTGCAATATGGCAACCTGGAGTCATTCTGTACGCGGCTGGTATAAGGAATGCCCCTAAAATGTAATGTCCTTCTTTTGTGATTGGCTTAATATTTTTTTCCAGAAGTATGCTCTAAGAGCAAGTAAAAATTTAGGTAACCCTTCCAAAATAAATGTGTTTTTGTGAGATACTCCCAAAGGCTTGTTTACTGAAGGGATTCAGACACTGTAGCTCTTCTCTAGAACACAGAGTGCACAAGGTATGTTGTACTTGTAATGAGGGCTGACCCTCCAATTGAGTAATCAGCTAGGAAAGGACTTAATAAAACAATCAGCAATTTCTTCAAAACAGGAAAATGTAGAAATAATCAACATATATACACTTCAGTTTTGAAACGCATACATTTAAAAAATAATAAATTAAACTGAACGCAATTTCTCTGTAAAGCTTCTGTCAGGATAAAAAAAATATAAAACATACATGCTAACATTTTACTTTGACTTTTATTTTTTAGTTTGCTTTTTGATTGTGACCTGCAGCAGTATTTTTACTAATGATAAGGTTCTAATTCATGGGGTAGGTTTACTGATGTATTATTTATGTTATTTGTGCAAAAGTTAGTTTGTTTCTGAAAATCACAGAAACAGCATGGTTTCTGAGCCTGCCTTCATTTTCCAGCTACAGGTCCCATGAATTATGGAATAATATTTTCTCTTTCAGACAGAGCACCCAAGAACACAAAGCAGGCACAAGAAGACTCTTTTACTTTGAAAATATATATCTGAATGTGTATTTCCTAGGGATATACTATAGGAGCTTGAGTTACTCCCATAGTTGTTCAGTGCTAATTTTAATTTACCATCTTGGGAAACAGAAATTAATGCTGAATACAGCATATTCCCATTGAATGTGTTCTCTGCCAGTAAACATAAATATGGCTTGAAAAACTACAAGTACTACTACTTGCCTTTTTCTTTCTGCTCATCTTCTAGAGAAAATACAAAATGGCAGCCACAAGCATATTTAAATACTGTAACTCTAACCAAACCATTGATTAATTTCAGTCTCAGACTATTAACGTATCCAAATCCAAAAATAAAAACATATTTCAGCTTATTAGTCCTTAGATATGACTGCATTTGTTTCTTTTTTTATTATTATTATTTTCACCTTGTGATCCTGCAACACTCCTGTCCTGTGGTGAAAATGCCTACTGTACCATTCGGCTTAATGAGAGAAATATAGCCTTGCAATGACAGGCATTAATAGAATTTTCTTGTAGAGTAGAGCACTCATACATGTGTGACCACAACATTCTTATTATTCCATTTTAGGATAAGTGGTATTGAATTCTTCAATATTTAGGAGTGTACAGAAGGAGCATCTTCACCATAAGAATGATAATAATAAGAATGATTTTTCGGTCAGGATCAATAACACCACTATCAACCCATCCCCGCATGCCAGGGTGCTAGGGGTAATCCTGGATTCTGAACTATCCTTTCAGGCCCACATTCAATTCCTGTCCAAATCATCCCGCCTCAACCCCTGCAACTTCTCCAGAATACACCCCTTTTTAAGCAATTATACCTCAAAGCTCCTAATTCACTCCCTGATTATCTCTTGCCTCGACTACTGCAACTCCCTCCTCATTGGCTTACCTTTACATAGGCTATCCCCCCTCCAGTCCATCATGAATACTGCTGCCAGGCTCATCCACCTTACCAACCATTCAGTGTCTGCTACCCCTCTCTGTCAATCCCTCCACTGGCAAACGAATAAAATTCTAAATATTAACCGCCCCCCACCCTCTCCATCACGACCAACAACGCCACCATCAGTCCCACCCCGCAAGCCAAAGTCCTAGGTGTCACTCTAGACTCAAACCTGTCCTTCCAACCCCATATCCAATCGTTGGCAAACTCATGCAGGCTCCACCTCCGCAACATCTCCAAAATACATACGTTCCTAACCCCAGACACTACTAAACAACTCGTTCACTCCCTTATTATCTCACATCTGGACTACTGCAACTCCCTTCTCACCGGCCTACCTCATCACAGACTACAACCGCTTCAGTCTATCCTGAACTCATTGGCCAGACTCATACACCTTACCAACTGCTCCGCTTCTGCCACCCCCCTCTGTCATTCCCTCCGCTGGCTCCCGATTGCCAAACGCATTAAATTCAAACTACTAACACAGACATACAAAGCCATTCATAACGCTGCCCCAAACTACCTCACCGACCTGATACCCAAATACCACCCAACCCGTACTGTAAGGAACCACCTGGCGGTACCTCTAGCAGCCCACTGGTCAGGTTTCCCCAGAGCGAGGAGTCTAAGTCCCAGTTCACTTGTTCACCAGGGCCCCTGATGGTGGGGATGGACTTGTAGCGAACTGAGACCAGGTCGCGGCTCCTGAGTACACCCACCCGTGGTAGAGGAATCCGCCAGAGGTTCCTGCAGGGTGAGAGCCTGATGTGAAGAGGCGGATATGCCAGGGCAAGGTGGATGGATGGATGAGCAAGAGCGTGGTCAGACAAGCCGAGTCGGTAGCCATGGGAGCAGTGCGATACAAAGCAGTGGGCAGAGAGTGGTTGGGTCACACGCCAGGTCAGCAACAGAAGAACAGATCCACAAGGGGGCATCCAGAAGGGAGGTCAGGCAAGCCAGGGGTCAGAGCAGGAGAGAACAGCCAGGTCAGCAACAAATCCGAGTCAGCAAGAATCACAGAACAAGATCAGGAACACAGGGAGACCAAATGGCACCACCTGTCAGCACAGGGTGATTTAAATATCGCGCCCTGAGCTGTCATTGGTGCCAGGCACGCACCCATGGCTCCGAGTGCGCATGTGCAGGCTCTGTTTCCGCTGCGGCCGGCCAGGACCTAGTGCCCGCACACTAGCGTGAATGGGCACAGTGCGCCTGCGCCGAGCCGCGGATCGTGGCGGCCCCTGACACGTACTCTTCGCTCCTCACAAGACCTCCTACTTTCTAGATCTCTGGTCTCCACCTCCAAAGCCCAACTGCGGGACTTCTCCAGGACTTCCCCCATCCTCTGGAACTCACTACCCCAATCCATCAGACTGTCACCTACCCTCCTCACCTTTAGGCGCACCCTGAAAACCCATCTCTTCAGGGAAGCCTACCCTGCCTAACAGCCAATCTCCTCCTCTCCTCCTACCACTCCATCCCCCACAGCCACTTCCTCCTGTACCACTATCCCCTCCCTCCTAGATTGTAAGCTCGAAAGAGCAGGGCCCTTGACCCCCATGTGTTTTGTTTTGTTACTGTATTGTCTCATGTTCTGTCCCCCACTATAATGTACAGCGCTGAGCAAACCTTTTAGCACTATATAAATACTGTATAATACAATATAATATAATAATTAACAGTTTACAAAGCCATCCACAACTCTTCCCCCAGCTACAACAGCAACCTGGTCTCAAAATATCAACCAAACCACTCTATTCCATCCTCCCAAGACCTTCTGCTCTCTAGTTCTTGTGTCACCTCCTCCATGCTTGCCTCCAGGACTTCGCCCGAGCTTCTGCCATCCTATGGAACTCCCTACCCCATTCTGTCCAGCTATCTCCTAATCTATCCACCTATAAACGACTCCTGAAAACCTCTCCCTTTAAAGAAGCCTTTCCTGGTATTAACTAGTAAACTGCCTTTCATTTCTTCCATCAGCTCATCCCCCCACAGCTATTACCTTTTTGTATCACTCAACCCTACCTCTAGATTGTAAGCTCTAACAAGCAGGGTCCCCTGTTTCTTTTTCCTTCATTTTATAAAACTGAAGGAAGTGCAAACTGTTGGCACTATATAAATCCTGTATAATAATTATTGTGTGGCAGTTGTGTGAGCTGGCAGCACAAGACAGCAACTGATAATATTAACACTGGAGCATTAGGAAGATTTTGCCTTTAGTCCTCACATACTAAATGCATGTACAGGATTCACCATGTTTGACAATCTGGAGACAGTTACAACTTTAGGGCAACAAAGCAGAATGCTGACTAAATCTGAACAGAGATTTTTCTGAAGTTAGAAGACACACACAATAGCTGGGATTGGGTTACTGCTCTGCAATAAAGAGTTTGGCTTTAATCTTTTAGCCAGCCAAACTGCCATTTATTCCATAATCATTTTTTGACAGTTATGATTCATAAGAAGTCCAAACACCTGGAAAACACTGAAGTAGATACATCAGAGCAACCTTAAGAAAAGACTGGCTTCTCTTTTGGAAGCTGTCAATTCACATGAACAACTTTCTTTCTGCTTGGAGTTGTTGCACATTAGCATGTATTAACACCATCTGCAGCTTAAAATATGCTACTGCATGAATCTTTAGACCCTCTAAATAGGATACCCTGGTCTCAGAGTTTGAGCCTATAGAGTCACAAGTTTTGATGGCACAGATCGAGACTACACTACATAAGGTCCTTGATAAGGTTTCTAAATAGACCAAGATGGAACACATTAAATAATTACAGTCCTTTGGTCTACAAGAATTGGCTCAGAGCTGCCGATTAAGTGCCATTATGTCTCTAACGTGGGCTAAATAGTTTTTTTTTTTTACTCACTTCTTCCAGGCTTGACTCCCATACTAATGGAATGTTGATGCTTGGGGGGGGGGATTCAAACTTAGTCCTGTATTTACAGGACAAATATATAACCCCCACAAGCCCCCTTCCATGTCACAGCAAGAAGTGACCTCAGCACTGCAGTTCCTTTCTCTGTTCTTACATTATAATCTCATTGACACCTAGAAGGAAAAACATTACTCTAGGAAATTCTACAGATTTTACTTAAACCCTCACAATACATTATCTTGCATATAAAATGCATGTGCAGACAACATAACAGAATAACTAAGTCTCTGTAGGACACTCTTCTCACCAACTGAACTACTGTTTCTGCCTTGCAGGACTCCCTGAGTGACTACATTACTGAAATCACTCAATCGGCTGACTCATTTGTATAATTCTGGGAAGCCCATACACACATTATTGGTGGTAAGCCGATTAAAATACCTGCTAGCACAAGAGGCAAAGAGAAGGCCAAATGACAAAGCTTGAAGCTGAAATTCTTATAACTTCTCAGGCCTTTAAAAAATTCAACTTCGTCTACATCTTGCCCACCTAGAGGACCAACAGTTGTATTGACTCAACAGTGGTTTTATCTGTATTAGTAATAGTGACCTTACAGTGAATCCTGTCAAGATCTTGCATATGTTTTATGGGTGTTTAAAGAAACTTTATTCAAGTAAAGTCCCCATTGACAACACTTAATTGGAGTTTTTTTTCTCTAATCTGCCCCCTCCCAAAAATCCTGGAATCTTCAAAGAGTTCCATGGACACAGAGCTTTCTTTTCTGGAAGTACAAAAGGCCATGAAGCCAGTGAAACCTAGGAGACAACCTGGTTCTGATGGTTTCTTTACATCTCACAAAATTGTTCAGTGAACTTAGATGGGTTTCCCTCTTGCTAATCCCAAAACTTGCACCAGTCCTACCCTCTGGGAAAACTTCTGTCCCATTTCACTGATAAATATTGACATTAAGTAATTGGCTATAGTGCTCTCAGGGCAAAACTTTGGCCATGAACCTGATCATGCCTCCTGGAGTCTTGAAAGTGGCCCATTTGAGTTCTGGGACCGGCATAATACTGCTATAGGCATTGTTTATTTTATGCTTGTGAGTACTCTGGTCATTTTAATAAACGTTTAGCATACAGTTTTACACATGTGGATTTCCTGGCTTTTTTATTGATGTTGTGGAGCCTGGGAGGATAATTAACAGAGGCCTATGTATGAGGATGGCTGCATTGTGCCACTGAGGACCCCTTATACACAGGCAATTAATGACGTCTCTTAATAAGAGGGTCAAATTATTACAGTAAGCATGTCTTATTGGTGAAGAAACACTGTTGTCTGGCTTCCTAAAGTTGGATGATCTGCACTCGAGTGAAAAGAATATATACCCCAATCTATCTATTTCACTTTGAAAGGTAGACTTTTATGTTAATCCTTTATAAACTGTTTTTGATTTATTGTTACACTTGGTGACTGATGTTTGAATGATTTTTAAGCTCAGAAATTATTACACAATTCTCTTTACCAGTATATATCTGCTGGTAGGCTAGCAGCTAGTAATTTATTACACCATAGAGCACAATTTATTTTCCAAATAATTTCCAATTCCAAGTATGGGAACCATACACTGAATTCTATTTAACTCCAATTATCAACTTGGATGCGCTGCCTCTATTAAAGCTAATCCATGACTGCTTTACATTTTCCCTATTACACTTCTGATTGCTTGTTTAATTGCTGACCCAGATTGGCCTGACTACTTTCCTGCCTGCTGCCTGCCAATTATCATCATGTGAACCTGATCACTCTCTTCTCTGTTGCCTGCCCATGACCCCTAGTCATGAGTAATCTCATGTCAATTGCCAGGGTCCCCAATAACAGATATATGTTGTACAATGTCAAGGACCTTACATTTGCATAACAACATTGTTTATGTTTGCATTTTTGTGTATATGCTTTTTCTGGAAACAATTACTTGGAAAATTAGTAAGCATTTTTTACATGAAAAAACAAGCTACTGCAATAAGTGCTTCAGCTTGTCTGAGATGTCCCTCTACAGCAAGTGTAAATTTTGATTGGTGCAGAAGGGGACAGCCTTTGTAAAAGAGCACCTGCTGAATTTTGTAGTTTGTTGGTATCCCATTGTGTGATTTTCTTCCCAGTGGCAATGACAGTGCAATAATTTCTATTGTTTGTTAATCTGCTTTCTGCTTTTGATAAACCATGTGTCTGTGGCTTTATATGATCTTCTACATGTGTAAGATCTCCTTAGTAGTTCATATAAAATTATGACATTTTTCCAGGGCCATGAATACTCCTGATTTAATTCTGCTTGATATCTTGCAGGTATTGATAAGCTGAACTACCCTGGGTTTGGTTCAAGTAGGATTCAGCGAACTTTAAAGAAACTTGAATGCCAAACCCAGATCACATTGAAATCAATAGTAGAGAAGTCTGTCAAATTTAAAATACATGTTTTCTCAGCTGATAGGCAAAAGGTTTAAAAAAAATAGCATGGGGGGCATTGCCCTGAGGAAAGTGTCAATGGAAAAAAAAATTCCATTCAGACAGGGCCAATTGGTTTTTTTTTAAAGTGACCCAAAAGGTCCTCCAAAATACATAGCAGACCTAAGGGCCTAAAATAATCTCCGAATGTGATATAATAAATAAAACCACATACCGAATACATAAAATAAATATATATAGTTAAAATAAAAAAAATAAAAATAAATAAAACTCTCAAAAAACAAAAATAATAAGTGTCCAAGTCCCAAAAATAATAATTTCCAAAAATTATTCTCTTATAAGTCCAGTGAAGCAAACCGATTCAAAATATTCCTTGGTAACCTCAAAAGCAAACAAAAAGAAAAAAATTCATAGTGTATTACCTTAAGATATAAATTTATATACTTCACTCTGTGCACCACTCCAAACTCACACAAAATTGTGCAAATTCAATTAATGAAGTCCCTTCAGATGAAGTCCGGAAGTGACGAAACGCGTTAGGGGAGTGACGTCATCACGCACGCACGCCAACCGGAAGTGTCGCCGCGGCCATTTTGTTGGTTGGAAACATATGGTTTTCAACCCAGAACTTGTTTGATCAGTGCTGGAAGCTGGATATTCCTGTTTTTAATGTAAGTTGCGATTAAAATCTGTTCCTTTTTATGGATCCTGTCTAAAAAGAGCCTTTCTTTATCTGCATGAGGAATACCCCTGAAAAGAAGGATGGATGGAGACCTTTTCCTTATATTAGCCTATGCTTGAAAAATATTGAAAGAGGGTAATGGTATTTGGTATCACTTGTGGCTGGAGTTTAAAGGGTACTAGTACCTAGTATCACCATTCACTTGAGGTTGGAGTGATCACGAGTTTTCACGTTTTGATCTATTTTTAAATTTATTATATGAATTGATATTTAATTAATTGAATTTGCACAATTTTGTGTGAGTTTGGAGTGGTGCACAGAGTGAAGTATATAAATTTATATCTTAAGGTAATACACTATGAATTTTTTCTTTTTGTTTGCTTTTGAGGTTACCAAGGAATATTTTGAATCGGTTTGCTTCACTGGACTTATAAGAGAATAATTTTTGGAAATTATTATTTTTGGGACTTGGACACTTATTATTTTTGTTTTTTGAGAGTTTTATTTATTTTTATTTTTTTTATTTTAACTATATATATTTATTTTATGTATTTGGTATGTGGTTTTATTTATTATATCACATTCGGAGATTATTTTGGGCAATTTTGAGGTGTATCACAAAAAGAATTCAAATATATTGTATACTCTCTAGGGAGAGAGTAGTGATTTGTGATAGGGGTGAAATTTAGGAGCTTTATTGTTAGACCTAAGGGCCTGTTACTGTGAGGGACTGGGGTCTGTGTGTTATATTTTTTAAGAAGCTGGCAAACTTTGGAAGCTTTATTTGCTGGCAATTTTACTGTAGTACATCCTACAGCAAGAATGTGAATGAAACTTTAGCATCCCCCCTCCCAAAATTTATACTAGACACTTTGGGGTTTATTTACTAAAGCTGGAGAGTCCAAAATCAGACTCCCTTCTGCATAGAAACCAATCAGCTTCTAACCTCAGCTTGTTCAATGAAGCTTTGGCAATGAAACCTGGAAGCTGATTGGTTTCAATGCAGAAGGGAGTCTGATTTTGGACTCTCCAGCTTTAGTAAATAAACCCCTTTGAGTCTGGTATGCAATTTAAGGGGTTACCTTATGCAAAAAACAAAACAAGCATAAGCCCCTCCCCCAGAAGTCCATATTGAGGAAGAGTGGGGGCACCACACAAAAAGAGAGTGTGAGGTCCATCTAAAAATCCATGTGAGACCTTTAATCCCAGTATTCAACCTGACTGGCAAAGAAAGAGGGAATAAGCGTGAACCAGGCCACATTCCCTCATGCCATGCCATGTTGATGTGTACAAGGGTCTCTTCCCCACATCTCTGGGTGGTGACTGGGGCAGGATTATTAGAATCTGTAAGCCCCGTTTAATAATAAGGGGCCCCCCAGCTACCCACCCACATGAATAAGTACATAAGGAATGCATAATACTTCTACTTATTTGCAAAAAAAAAGATGCAGCCCGGATATAAAAGCACTCAAATGTTTGAGTCCTTTTTTAAAAAATAAATCCCAAAAGTTGAAAATTAATTTTCACTCACGATGCCTACACACAAGGGCGGACTGACCATTTGGAAACTCGGCACTGCCCGAGGGCCCAGGGTCAGTAGGGGGCCCCATGAGATGCCCCTGGTACCTTTTTCATAGGCTTTTTTTAATTTGGGCAAGGAGACAGGGGCCCCATGATCACCTATTGCCCGGGGGCCCCATGAGTTCTCAGTCCGCCCCTGCACAAGACCAATCCTGATGGTAATCCCCAAGATGTCATATGGTAATATTTTGGCAGTGATGTTATTTACTGTCACCGCCCCTTAGGTTACATGGTTGGGAATTCCCAGTGAAGTCAGAGGTTCCTAGAGATGCATCAGGTGCAAGCACCCTCTGCTTTCTCAGCAACCAGTGACAGCAGGTTACCATAAATGTAGGTGTTGGTACCCTTGAACAACCAAAGTTCAATTCAAACCTAAGGCCTGTTTTACATGGACTTCAGCTTAAATAAGAGCAATGTGAAACCTTTGCAAAGCTTTTGGCAAGCTTCAAGCAGCTTTCTCGAAAGTCTATAGTGGGCCCTTTAGCTAGTTTGGAAATGTTATACACAGATCTTAACAGGAGTGCTGAGTTTCACTTTAAACAAGCTATTAGCAGGCTTTGGCTGGCTTTCAAAAAGGTTCAAGTAGTGCTGAATCCTAGCAGCTTATTTAGAAGAATGAGTGATGTGTGGCATAAGCTTCTAATGTTGGGCATAATAAGCCAGGACAATTCAAACACCCCCCCAAATGACCCTTTTTTGAAATTATACACACAAAGGTATTTGCTGAGTTGCATGTGGCGTGCGTGGAAGATTTTATTTTTTGCTACACATTTTTGGAAAATGACAATTTTTGTTTACACAAAGTTGGCTATTTTATTAAGATTTTTCTCACACATGCCATAGGTATATGTGGAATTATACCCCAAAACATATTCTGCTAATTATACTCCCGAGTATGGGGATACCACACATGAAAGACGTTTTGGTAGTATAACCATGTACAGGACCCCAAAATCCAATAAGCACCTTCAGGCTTTTAAAGAGTGTTATTTCTTTAATACACTTCCTTGATTACCTATCACAGTTTCAGAGGCCCTGAAATGCCAGGATAGTAGAAGTACCTCTCCTAATTATCTCTTTTTGAAAGTAGACACTCCAAGGTATTTGCTAAGAGGCATGGTAAGTATTTTGCATATCTCATTTGTTGCCACCAGTTTTTGGAAAATGTATTTTTTCTTTCCTTTTTTATTTTTCAAAACCTTGTGACAAAAATGATATCCACAAAATACTCACCAAGCCATGTCAAATTCCTTGGGGTGTCGACTTTCAAAAGAGGGGTCATTTGGGGATCGTTTGCACTATGCTGGAATTTTAGGGCCTTTGAAACTGTGATAGATAGTGAGGAAGTGAAATGAGGAAATATGCCCTTTGAAAGCCTGATGGTGGTCATTTGCTTTTGGGGGCCTGTACGTGGCTAGGCTGCCAAAAAGTCTTTTACATGTGGTATCCCCATGCTCGGGAGAAGTAGCAGAATGTGTTTTGGGGTGTTATTTCACATATATCCATGGCATGTTTGAACAATATATAATTTAAATTACAACTTTATGTAAAAAAAACTAATTTTCCAAAAATGTGCCAAAAAATAAAATCTTCCATGGATTCCACATGCCTCTCAGCAAATTATTTGGTGTGTCTATTTTCCAAAAAGGGGTCATTTGGTTTTTTTTTTGTACTGCCCTGACATATTTTCACTTCAAGAAATGTGCAGTCAAAAAGTAAAAGAGGAGTAAATTACAATATATATGACGCTTTCACACAAACCAATTAATATAAATTAATATACATTTATTGGTATTATTTTTTACCAAAGACATATAGCAGAATACATTTTGGCCTAAATGTATGATTCAATTTTAGTTTATAAGATATTTTTATAAGAGAAATTTTTCAGTCTTTTTATTTTTAGTTTATATTGGAAAAAATAAAATATCACCAAAAGAAAGCTCTATTTTTGTGAAAAAATGTTACAATGTTGCATGACCGCACAATTGCCAGTTGAAATAGTGCAGTACAGAATAGCAAAAAATGGCCTAGTCATAAAAGAGGTAAAACCTTCTGGAGCTGAAGTTGCAATCAGCACTCCACATTAAATTCTGTGTTCAACATTTACAAACTGGAGCTGAAGGGTGCTTTAAAAGCTTCAGCAAAGCTCGCTGAAAACTCTGCAAATGCATTGTAAAAGCTTGCTGTCCACACTGTTCTTATGCAAGCTGAAGCCTGTGTGAAGCTATCTTAAGATCAGGCCGAATCATCAACTCGGCCCTACTTGCAGTACCTGTTTTAATATTTTAGCTAAACATTATACCATTTTGTATACTTTGGAACATGGTCATATCCTTAAAGTGATAAAGAGAAGTACCCAACACAGAGTGACAACTGTGTGGGTATATAGCGGGCTCCTACGTGCTATATCCTGTCATGACTAGTATAATAAACCAAGAAAAAAAAGAGGCCAAATTACGGACTTTAAAGGCATTACAGCAATAATTCATTAAAATCACTTTTTTATTGGAATATAAGCCATTACATAGCAATGCATTAAAATACTCAGCTAAGAATGCAAAACCCCCACATTGGGGTGATGCATTCTGTGCAGTTACAAAACTCGTAGCTACATATAGTAATTAAAATTTATACAGATATACCATATCAGGGCTATCATCTGAGCACACCTGCCCTGACCACCAAGACTGCCTAAGTGTATAATTTTATTTACTATATGCATCTACGAGTTTTGTAACTGCATAGAATGCATCACCCTAATATGGGGGTTTTGCATTCTTAGCGGAGTATTTTTATGCATTGCTATGTAATGGCTTATATTCCAATAACAAAGGGATTTTAATGAATTATTGTTGCAGTGCCTTTAAAGTCAGCAATTTGGCCTCTTTTTTTCTTGGTTTATTATACCCTTAAAGTGATTGTAAAGTCAGATTTATAAATAACTGGCATCCCCTCTGTTGTAGCAAGATACAAAGTACTGTGTGCCATTTTTTTAAAGTTATAATCCTAAATACCTTCTTGCACAGCTCCGCTGTGCAGTCACATGACCTTCCTCCACTTCCCTTCCATGATCTAAGAAGAGCAGCGAGAGGGGCTGAGTTTCCCCTCTGACTTATGCCAGCCACCAGAGGGAGGTCACGTGACTGCACAGTGGCATTGTGCAAGAAGGTATTTAAGATTATAATAAAAAAAACCTGACATACAGTACTTTATATCTTGTTACAACAAAGGGGATACCAGTTATTTGTAAATGTTACTTTACAGCTGCAGGGAATAGTGGCAGGAGGGGCGGGTATGGAGATCGGCTCTCACACTAGGAAATGAAAGGCAGGGAGGGAGGGTGGAGAGGGAGAGACTGTGTACACACAGCAGAATGAAGGAAACATTTAAACTGACCACAGTATTGTGGATCGGCAGCTATGGTTACCATGGTCAGTACACATAGGGGAACATAGGAACAGAGAAGATCAACCAGGTATTTTAGAATGTAGAATTGGACAAATTACACTGCAAAAGGACTGTGGTATTGATCATGCTTTAAAGGAACAGAAGCTTTTTTTTTTCTTCTTTTACGGCTACAATCACTTTAAAACAACTCCAAACCACATTGAAGGCTTTAGCAGGTAATTCTTAGCCTGTTCTTGTGGTTCATGCTCTTCCAGCTGGTGTTTACCCAGCTGTTTATGCAGTATTATGGCCCCTCAAGGTTCTCTGAATCAAAAGCAGATTCAGTTGTTGTTACAGACAGGGAATTTTCCTTCAGAACATGGCTTATATGTATGATTATGAATTGTACACCTGTTATTTTTATCAAGCTGTGTAAAATATTAAACCTTTGTGGTGGATTTGTCACTTTGTCAGTTTCCTATCCATTTAAAATGGCTTTCATCATGAGAGATTTCATCTACCAGCAAATTTAAGGAATATGTTATTAAAATATTACTGCTTGCATAAACCATCCACATTTTAAATCTTGGAGGCATAATTCAAGTTTAGATTTATTTCCAATAGGACAACTCAAATGGATAGTAATAGAAACTATGGAGCATAATTATCTTTCAATTACTCATAAATAAATATTGCTTACCACATACATTGCCACTTGAAAAAAAACAAGATTAAATGAAACATGGGCTGCCGTTAATATAAAGTAATTCTCTAAATGAGATAACACATATAATTTCACACAAAAGCTTTGTTACAGTAAAAAGGCCATTATAATTTTAAGATCATTTTCATTTTGGCATAAAATGCAAATATATGCTAAAGCCCATTTATGAAATGTAAAAATCTCATTTAGCTTGGTATTACTAGGCCATCATAAACCACTTTCACCTAAACTCGGTGCTTTTTTTCCTTTCACTTTCATCCAATATATCTTTTTAAAGGCAATATTGAACAGGTAATTTAAGCTTTTTTAACTGGACAGCAAAATGTCTGAACTGTATTAATTCTCTTTTATTGAAAGTATTCTTTGAGAGATGAGGTAGCTACTTTGTCACAGAGCATGAAGGAATCCTTCTAGATATAGCAATTACATTTACTATAAATGACTTTATTGTTATAAAGCTGTTACTCTAAAATGATAGAAATGTTCTTTTTCAGCAAGTGCCTGCATCTATGTTCTTTTCATCATTCAGTTAAAAAAACAAAATTTTTCCTTTGGTTGCAATATGCAAAAGGAAAAAAAACCTCAAGACTAATGTGATCAATGCTTTAATATGACATGAAAATATGGTATTTTGCTGGTGTTTCAATTGCATACAAATATATTTGGTTCCTTTCCTTCAGAGGATTTACCCCCCTTCCTGACCAGGCCATTTTTTGCGATAGTGCACTGCATTACTGTAACTGACAATTGCATGGTCATACAACATTGTACATAAATGAAATATATGTCCTTTTTTCCCACAAATAGAGCTTACTTTTGGTGGTATTTGATAGCCTCTGTGTTTTTAATTTTTTTGCGCTATAAACAAAAAATGACAGACAATTTTGAAAAAAAAATAAATACATTTTTGACTTTTTGCTATTAAACATGTCCAATAAAAAAATTAAAAAAAATCTAATTTCATCATAGATTTATGTCAAAATGTATTCTGCTACATGTATTTGCTAAAATAAATCCCAATACATGTAAATTAATTGGTTCATGTGAAAGTTATAGCATCTACAAATGGCGGTATATATATACTGGAATTTTTTTATTATTTTTTTTTACTAGTAATGGTGGCAATCAGCGACTTATTGTGGGACTGCGGAACTGCGGCAGGCATTTTGACACTTGGGGGAACTGACTGCCACTGGGATCCCCAGTGACACTAATACAGTGATCAGTGCTAATAAAAAGCAATGACACTGTACTAATGACACTGGACAGGAAGGGTTTAACACCTGGGATGATCAAAGGGTTAACTGTGTGCTGTGTGTGTTGTATATAGAGTACTGTGTGTGTGATTTACTGCGGGAACAAGCTGCTTTGTACTGCTTTGCTGTGCGGGTAGGGAGCGCGCACGTGCCCCCTGCCCGGAAATACAAAATCACATATATATACATGATTTTGCACATCCCTGATGCCCTGTAGCAGTACTTCTGCTATAGGGTTGCTACTGTAGTCAGGTAAACCTGTCTTGCAAAAAAAACAGGGATGCTTTTAACAAAGATATTTTCCAAGACATAGATCAGAGCTTTCTTATCTGTGTTGGGTGCCTCCCCAGTGGACATTTCAAAGAAGTACAGAGGATGTAAGAGCCACCATTGATTAGTAACTTGATAAAGAGCTTCACAGTCTAAATATTGTTGTGGCTAATATAAAAATTAAAGATAGCAGACTCAATTCTTTAATGTAAAAAATATGTAAAAATCTTTTCACGCTGCTGCTAGAAAAGAGGGGACTATTGGGATAGCAGCACACACCTGACTATACCACTAGCAAAAAACAACAAACAGAAAATTGATGCTGGGCTAATCACAAAAATGCCATAGACATTCCAAAACAAATAATGAGATGAGAAGACTATAGATAATACGCCATAGCATAGTCAGAAAAGGAAGGAAATATGGGAGTGAAGGGAAAGGTGAAATAATAAAGGTCCAAAATGAGGACCAAAAGGTGTAACAGACAATAAATCGTGACTGTGGGCAAAACGCATAAAAATGATCAGGGAGAAATAAAATATTAACTAAATCACAGTAATAGTGAGTACGTCACAACATAAATGAAATAATGTGAATACAACTGATGAGAAAATGGAGCAAAATGTGAAAAATACAAAATTAGGTGCTTAATATTAAAAGTGGACAAACCACTTATCACAGAAGAATGACAATAACAACGCACACTAAAACCATCAACCAACTTTTGCCATCTATAAGGGGGTAATTGTTCCCAGTGACCACAAGTATAATGGGCATTCTTCCCATTGACCATCACACTAATGTATCATGAGTTGTAAAAATAGTAATTTGTATTATTTAATTTGTTCCCAGAGACAGTTTTTTCAAGGGTTCCTCTGTGATGAAAAATTGGAAAAAAAAGGCTGCTTTAAAGTGTAAGTAAAAGCAAAACTTTTTTTATCATTTTGGATACAGTAATGGAGGGTTAGAACCCCTGTCAGTTTTTTTCCCATCTGTGTTCCATTAGGGAGAATTACAGGATAAGGTAAGTTTTCAGTTTCCAGGGTTAATTTAGTGTTAGATGTTACATACTTAGTCTGGCTGAAAAAAGACAAAAGTGCATCCAGTTCATCCATGAAAAAAATTAAAAAACAAGTTATAATCCTATACCCACAGTTGATCCAGAGGAAGGCAAAAAAAAAGGTCCAATTTGCTCCTACAGTGGAGAAAATTCCTTCCTGATCCCCCAAGAGGCAATCGGATATTCCCTGAATTAACTTTACCTATAAATGTTAGTATCCAGTGATATTCTGTGTATCTAGGAAAGAATCCAGGCCTTTTTTAAAGCAATCCACTGAGTTATCCAGAACCAACTCTTGAGGGAGTCTATTCCACATTTTCACAGCTCCCACTGTGAAGAAACCTTTCCATATTTGGAGATTAAATCTCTTTTCCTCCAGATGTAAAGAGTGCCCCCTTGTCCTCTGTGGTGACCTCAGGGTGAATAACTCAACACCGAGTTCACTATATGAACCACTGATGTATTTATACATGTTGATCATATCCCCCGTATGTTAGAATAAGGTTAGCAGTAGATATGTGCACAACGAAAAAAAAAATGTGTTTTGTTAAGTAAATTTGTAAATTAAGTAAATTTGTTATGTAAATACTTTAGTGTTGTCATATTTATTGTGCTAAAATGATTCATTTTCTGAATTTGTTTCATATATTTGGATTCCGGGATTAATTTTGTATATTCGTTGTTTCTGAATCAATTAGAATTTTTTGGAAGCGATTTCAGATTCATTTGTTATGTTATTTCAGTGACTTGCTGGTGACTTTAATGCCACTTGCTTGCAGCTTCTATGCCACTTGCTTGAGACTTTGCTAATCAAACACCAGCATGTAACAAAAGAATTAAAAAAAAACCCCACTGATCCAAATCAGGCCCTTCGGGTCTGGTATGGATTTAAAGGAGCACTCTCACTAACCTGTAATAATTGTAGTGATAAAAAATTCAGATACCTTTCTGATACCCATTTACAGCACGCTTGTTCTTAAGTCCAATACAGCCAGGCAACTAACATTTTTAGAAGGAATAGGGATAAGGTTAGGATTAGGGATATTTTGAACTGCCCTGGGTTTAATGTGAGCAGGGTTTGGTGAACTTCAAAAACGAAAAGAAAAGCTCAAACAAAGCTGCCCACACAAGGGAATTTCAACATCAAAAAGGGAACAGAAAAATGCTGAGCCACCTGTCTCTCTTTCCAGCAGCATTGCTGCTCTTGCCTCTGATCTCTCAGACCTATCTCACTTAACCTTTGTTACAGCACCTTGGTTCCAAAAAATACAGACTCCCTCCAGACCCGTGGACTCACTAGTTGTCTCAGGTCTCTCAGTCCTGCAGACTCACTCATGGGTCCCGACTCACTCATGGGTCCCAACTCCCTCAGTCAGGTAAGGAGTTTCTCCCAAATGGAGTCAACAAGCTATAGACAACTCCTAGCTTACAATGAATATGCACACCTGTTCACTCACACTCTCCAGCAAAACCAGGACACATAATTGAAGGCTCTATCCCACCCAGGATGCTTTGAAGCCTTTGAAGCTCTAGGCCTCAGTCGAGGATTACCAAACCTGGAGAAGGTCGTAAACAGTTTTCTCTGCTTAATATAAATACTCTGGATCCATGCATTGTGCATTTGTGCAAACCCCATGTCATTTTTTCATTCCTTTTAACAGTATCACGGCCTTGCACTATCACAGTATACATGGTGCAGGATGTGCACTACTCCTGTTAGACATGTTACCGACTAACTTAATGGAGATAATCCAGGAAAAAGTAGGAATTATCTTTTATATAATTTAGTGGTAACTTCACTTACTAATTTCATTCCATTTTGAGCACTAGTTTTTCCCTAGCTGTTTGGGAGCTCACAATCACTGGTCACACAGTCCCAGAGTCCTCTCCTCCTGCTCCTACTCACTGTTCACTAATCACATAGCCCCAGAGGCGTAGCTAGGGGGGGCAGGGGGGTACATATTTACCCGGGCACCAAGGTACTGGGGCGCCAAATGAGGCTTACAACCAGGGGCAAACAAGGTGTTTGCCTAGGGTGGCACATTTTAGGCGGGCGGCGCGGTGACGCTGCCCCCTCTTCCAACAGAAGGGACACTTAGTACAGGGGCGGGTAGCAGGCTGCTGTGTCTTACCTGGCTCCGTGTCCCAGTCCCACGACGATCCAGTCCAGGAGGCATTGCTGGAGGAGGGGTAGAGAGGTCTGCAGGTCCGGTGTCTTCTTTTCCCTAGACACGATGTGTGGGTAGGATGACATGCCATCCCTGTCATCTGGCCACACCCTTGGGATCACCGGACAGCCTTTGGCCGCTTGTACCGCCCTCTGCAAGCTCCGCCTCCTCACCGGTGATTGGGCGCCAGAACTGTAGCTCAGGAAAGGCACACAGGCGGCCAATCACCTGCGAGGAGGTGGAGCTTGGAGAGGAGGAGCCGAGCGGCAGCGCGAAGGTCGAGTAAGGGGGCGGCCGGAGCAATTGAAGAAGACAGCTGACTGGTAAGTGTACCGTGCAGATGGTGCTGCTGCAACCAGGTATGCTGGCTGTGGATGGGAGAGGGAAGAAGCCTAGGCTGGAGCAGGGGTCACAAAGGTAAGTGTCATTGGTGTCAGTGGGAGGAATAGTGCCCCATCATTGGTGTCACTGATGTGATTAAACGGGGAGGGGGGCTGGGGAGCCAATTTTATAGTTCGTCCCCAGGCGCAAAATATCCTAGCTATGCCTCTGCATAGCCCCCAGCATCCTCTTCTATTGCTCCAGCTCACTGATCACATTACACCCAGCATTCTCTCCCCTCCTGTTCCCACTCGCTTATCATACGGACCCCAGTATTCTCCTCCTGCTCCAACTCACTGATCACATGGTCCCTGGCATCCTGTCCTCCCAATCACTGATCTCACAACCCTTGGAATCCTCTCCTCCTGCTCCCACTCACTGACCACACAGCCTCTATCATTTTCTCCTCCTGATCCCACACATTGGCCACACAGCCCCTGGCGTCCTCTCCTCCTACTCTGAATCATTGATCACATGGACCCTGGTGTCCTCTTCTCCCATTCACTGATCTCCCAGCCCCCAACATCCCCCAACATCCAGCCCCTGACATCCTGCTCACTGATCACACAGCCCTTGACATCCTCTCATGATCACATGGCCTTCTGTGTCCTCTCCTTCTGCTCACTGATCACACAGCCCTCAGCATCCTCTCTTCCTGCTCTCACTCACAGTATCCCAGTACACCAAATGCATCAGCACACACAATATCCCTGTACTCAGTGCCTTAGTTCTTACAATGCCTCAGTTCTCACAGTACCTCAGTACTCACAGTTCCCCAGTCACAATGCTTCAGTGCTCACAGTGTCCCATTCACTCACAATGCCCCATTTACTCACAATGTCTTAGCACTCACAATGCTCCTGTTACTCACAGTGCCCCACCTACTTATAGTGCCTCATTACCAGCAGAGCCCTCAGTACACACCGTGTTGCTCCAGCAATCCTTCATCCTGCTTCAGTGTTCCTCTCACACAGCCTCACTCCCATCTCCCTGTTTCAGAGCACCTTGCCTCTCATTACTCACTTCTGGGATCCCCAATCCCACTGTCACTTGTTTGGTTCCTGCTCAACTCCATCCCTTGTGGCAGCTCCATTCTGCCCTTGCTGTCCAGCCACTCGCAGCCAGCATGCGTGCTCACCTCACAACGTCCATTAAAAAAATAGAACATTACAAGGCAATATGGTGAGATTTTATGAGAATAAAAACAAATGCAAATGAGCATTTATGCCATAGACATAATCGAAAGCATGGAATGCAAAAAGCATAGCGGTTAACTGGTTCTCATCTGGTCTAATGTAGAATGACGGCTGGCCAGGACCTCTCTTGTTCTGGGAGGACATCATATGAAGCCCTCCCACTCATGATGTTGGCTTTTTTCCATGTGATCAGCTTTGTCCAATCACAGCTGATCAAATGTAAACAAATGCCGGTGATTGACATTTCCTTTCCTCAGCACTGTCACAACACTGAGGAAAGGAAAGATGATAAACAGTTTTCTGATGACAGGGACATTTACACTAATAATCAGGGCACTGATAATCAGTGCTCCGATTATCAGTGCAGCCCCCTCAGTGTAGCATATCGGTGCCCTTCAGTGCAGCCCCCTCAGTGCAGCGGATCAGTGCCCATCAGTGCAACCCCATCAGTGCAGCACATTAGTGCCCATCAATGAAGCATATAAGTGCTGCCTATTAGTGCCCATCAGTGCAGCATATCAGTGCCCATGAGTGCAGCCTCATCAGTGCTTATGAGTGCAGCCTTATCAGCACAGCCTATCAGTGCCCGTCAGTGCAGCCTCATCAGCACACATCTTTGAAGAAGAAAAAGTTTATAACAGAAAGGAAGAAAAGTTTTTTTTTCCAAAATGTTTGTTTTATTGGTTGTTTATAAAATAAAAAACCCAGTGGTGATAAATACCACCACAAAAAGCACCATCTGTCTCAAAAAATTTTAAAAATTTTGTTTGGATACAGAGTTGTATGACCAAAAAATTGCCATTAAGGGGAAGGGAGGGAACGTGCCCAGTATTAAAATCGTTAAAAGTTTGAGTATAAAGATTCAGATAGCATCATGCACAATACAGAGTGTAATAACCTTCCCATGCGGATAACAGTTCCTAGGGATGTGTGGCTAGGAAGTAACTCAATAGAAGTATGAATTTCCTGCAGTGTGAAGGATTGGCAAACAGAGTAGATAAAGATGGCAAGCTAGATGTTCGTAAGAAGTCCTCAATAACAGAAATAGATGGCTGTGAGTGGAGCCATATTTTTTCAAATCATATAAAGATTGGTAATAATTACTAATTGCATTTTCAATATCTTGGGGGTTAACCAGTGTACGTTTAGTAAAAGGATAGAAGAGATGTAGCATTCTTAAATTCAAGCAGTGTGCTTTCACTTTCTGGCTAGCATAGTGTCAGCTTTATTGCTGAGTCTGAAGTATTTAGCTTTAGTATATTTTAAATTCAATGTATATTTGTATAGGAGTAAACTTCCTACGTGGTTTCTATTTTCCATAATGGAAGTGGAGAGCTTGGAGGATGTGGTATTTTTATTGAGTTTATCCTTATCCCTAATGAATTTTAATAAGCTTTTTATCTGATGGGATCTCAACATCTTTACATAAGAGGCTATTTAAATCAAATACCACACATATAAGCTTTATGGCTCCACGCACATTAGGAGCTAAAAAACAGCAGAAAATTGCTGGATAAAAAATGCTCACTATTAGCATTTTTTCCAATTTTTTCCATTTTAGTGTGTTTTTTCAGGGTTTTCCAGCCTCTTTGTTTTTATTTTTTGTTTTTACTTTTTTGGTGCAAACTTATTCACATCAGGGTGGGATTTCATGCCCCCCTTGTTAGAGGAGGCTTCAAGTTCCAATAAGCCCCTCGCCTGCAGACCCATACAGCCACCGCCCAGGTTTGTGGAGAAGAGGACCTTCTCCTTATCAACATGGGAAGAAGGTACTTTGGGGGGTAGCCCCCCTACCCCAAAGCATTCCCCCATGTTGGGGGCATGTGGCCTGGTATGGTTTTTGAGGGTGGCGCTCATTCATTTACTCCCTTTCCTGGCCTCCCAGGCTGCATGCTTGGATAAAGTTACGGTATGGATTTTGGGGGAATCCCACGCCATTTTAAAAAAAAACACTGGAAATCGGATTTTAGCAGCGGTTAGCTGCATTTAGCAGAGTTTACAAGTGTTCAGCATTTTTGTCTTCTGACAAATCACTCCCAAAAACACAAAACAGTTTTTTCTTCTCCTGGAATCTGAAGCTTCAAAAAATGCTTCTAGACTAAAATAATAAAATAGGATAACTGTACTTGCTTCCAAAATCAGAAAAAAGTACTCAAAAGCTGCTGTTAGGAGTATTTTTTAAGCTAGTGTGCATGGAGCCTAAATGTGTTCCACAGAGGAAATGGTCTATGTCAAGAGAGTCATTGTGTTCAAAGAATTCTTGGTGCACTAGAACTATCTGCTGGTGGGCTTGTTGAATGGCTAAAAGAGGGTGTTTAATCTCCATAAGGTAGTTGGTTTGGGCCAGGTGAGAGTCCTCTATATTGATTTGTATGGTAGAGTGGTCCAACTATGTAATTTTAATGATTTCTGACCAAGAGATTTTTTTCTGTAAGGTCCATTTATCTTTTAAAATATAGCCTATCCTGGAGTAGGAGGTGTGGGTCAAAGAAAAGAATGTGTAATCTTTATCAGATCCATGCTGGTAATACCATATATTATATACTGTAGATCATGTTTGTAAGGACCTACACAGTTACTGAGATAAGGGCCCTGTGGAAGAAGATGAGTCCATAGTGGAGTGCTTGATCAAGTTAAATTCCTCTCCTAGAAGCAGTTGTCTTTGGCGGATCTCAGTTATGGTTTTGAAGCATACATTTAGAAATCTGAGTTATTTGGTATTTAGGGAATAGAGATTGATTAAATTGTAAAGTGTATGGTTAAGTTCACAGATAAAAATAATGTATCTGCCTTGTGGGTCGGAAATCACTAGGATGTGTTTAAAAGTGGTAAAGTCTCCAATTGCAATTGAAACTCTACATTTCTTTTTTGTGTCATTCACCATATATAGTATACATGAGGGAAATGTTGAAATTGAAAATGGGGGCATTTATTTGAGAAGGGGGTTTCTTAGCTAAATTGCACATCTCCTTTGAGTGCTCAGGCTTCCTTCATTAAAACAGTAAGCTTGCATTCAAGTATTCACTGAGATGAATTTGGTGGTGGTGGGGGGGGGGGGGATTAAGGTGTGATGCTGTGGCTGCTAAGTCACATACTCCAGGGAGGAGGAGTGTGGTAAAGATGGAATTCTGCAAAGTCCCAAGATCCATGTACGAAGAAGCAGGAGGTTTCTCATGAGAGGTTTTGGCATTCTGGTTGAAGATGAACAGGATAGCATTGATCACAAAGGTGCAGCAGGGTAGGGCTGGATCTAATAGAAGCCTTGAATTGTGAAAAACAGGAGAGAAAGAAACAACAATACAGAAAAACAGACATAATAACATCCTGCAAGCAAAGCAGGGGAAATGGGCCGCATACTCTGCTACAGTTACCTTAGAGGGTACAGAGAACAGTCTCTAAACAAGAAAAGGTGCAAATCATGGTGTTTTAGCTCCATTAGGAAGACCTTAGCACTCCTTTCTAGTGGCAGAGAAAAAATCCTGAATTAAAAAAATGGTTTAGCAGATTAAGTCTGTCCGGGTTCCAGTTTCCCTGGCCCTGTGTCATCAGGGAGACGCTTCCTTTCTTTAAACAGTGAGAGACCTTTATCCAAACTGAAAATTGGGACAGTTTTGCCCTGCTAGGACACCAGAAGCTTTGTGGGGAGAGTCTATTTGTAAATAATTTTGTTGTTTCTAAAAAACCTTAACCAGAGGCTCACACTTTTTCCTGTTCCTGACAGTTATCCAAGTTAAATTGATTTATAGTGAAATTCTTGCATATTTATCTGGCATAACTGGATTTCATTTAGTCGCTGTCATGATGTTTTCCTTGATGTGAAAAACATATATATGGTCCAGGACATATCTGGCTGGCAGGAATTTGTGTTTAGGAATCCTGTAGGCTCTTTTGATGTACAGTATAGTTCAAGATCACAAAGAGCGGGTATTACAGCTTTCATTAGTTGCTGTATAAAGACTGGAAGGTCTGTCAGAGAAACTGATTCAGGTATACCTTGAAATTTGACGTTGCTCCATCTGGAACAATCTTCCATATCAGCAATTTTTGTTTTCAGCCATTATATTTCTGTGGATTGATCAGTTGATGCAACAACAAGATCTTTATGCATAACATACAAATGTGCCATTTTAGTTTCAATATGATGGAGCCTTTCTGAATTATTCTGAACAGTATGATTCACACTAGAGAACATAGCTAGAAGGTCACTGTGAAATGCGTATCTCATGGAAAGCAACATGTTTTTATAGTATGCTCTAAGATGGACTGATCAGCAGCAGAGAAGGCTGAGGTGGCTTGTCTTTTGCTGTGCCTTCTGATTGTATAGGCCTAGGTGGGGGAGCTAAATGTCATCCTCATGTTCTGTCTTTTCAGGATTTCATGTGGTGGGAGTACATGGAGGTGAGATCTGGCCTCCAGGTAGAAGTTTGTGAAATTCTTAGGCACCCTCAGTGCTTTTCACTACTTGGAGATATTCCCCAGTGCTATGGGCAGTAGATGGAGGTTCAGTGCAAGGTATTTCCTGTCTGTGTTGTTGCAGTTTAGCTTCTGATATGTGTTGGCTGAGTGTAGCTTCGGGTTACGTGGCCATCAACGGTGCCGGCCAGACATGCTCCTTTGGCCAGACCATTTTTTGCAGCCCTATATTTACTAGAGGCCATTTATGTTGCTGTGTCCTCTAAATTATTTCTGTTTGAGTTGTTAAAAGCTACAATTATTAACCAGGAAAACAGCAAGTAGCAGCACAAAATGTCTGCCCAATCTCACTATTAGACACATCTGAAAATATATGTAAAATGATTGCCAATATAATAATATTTATCCTTGTTAGTCAAGGAGGATCAGGTGGGGTTTGTCACTTGGCATCAGGCACCTGGATGTCACAAAGTGAATTTTGAATTTAATTCATTATGCTGAGACCTGCTGAGTGCCTTCTCTGTTTTGGGCCTTGGATGCAGAGAATGCCTTTGACAGGGTACATCGATGATACCTGTCAAAAGTTCTCCCTAAATTTGGTTTCTATGGCCATACATTCTTGGATTAGTACACCTGATCTTCAGGGTTGCCAACCATCAGTAGATTTATGGACATTTTGTAAAAATCAGTGATTTTTACAACTGTCCATAAAGGACATTTTCTGCAATGAAGTCAGGGCCTTTTGGCGGAGGACTAGCAGGCACCTCCACCAAATGACACTGGGAACTTTAGACAGGCTCTGGCCATGGAAGGAGCAGTCAGCCACATTCGCCGATACTGCCCCTCTAATTAAATTAGCAGCCCTGTCATGGTGGCGTAATATGTCTTCTGCCTCTCCCCTTACAACTTCACTTCCACTGGGGGTGCTGCTTTGCCTGCGCATGCTGATAGTCTGGGACAGTCTACTTCCTTGCCCACCTCCCCGAGCCCCATTGTGACAATGTCTGATCCCTTCATCACACAGCAAGCCCCATGCCACCCTGTGCCCACACTGACAGGCCTGACTGACACTGGCCTGCTGTGGTGGAGGAGGGAAGAGAAGGGACAAACTCAACTGAGTCAGCTCAGTTGGGACCACATACAGGGCACATACCAGGTGGGCACCTTAACCTGTACACTGAATTACTATCCCAGGGGATTTCCATTCTAATGTCACACTACAATAGGAGGGTCCCCTGGACTGGAGATAGCAATCTCTCTATGGAGGGGCTCCCTGCCCCTGGATTGGAGGTGTTAGTCTCCCTATGGAGGGGCCCCTGAATTGGAAATGGCAGTCTCCCTATGGAGGAACCCCTGGATTGGAAGAAGCAGAGTCTCTATGGAGGGCCTTAAGTCCAGGGGCCACTTCATAGAGAGACTTCCACCTACAGTCCAGGGGTCCCTCCATATAGAGATTGCAACCTTTGGTCAAGGGGACCCTCCATAGAAAGATTGCCACATTAAGTACAGGGGCCCTTCCATAGAGAGATTGCCATATTCCATTCAGGGGCCCCTCCATAGAGACTGTTACTTAAATCCCTTGGCCTCTCCATGGGGTAAATAATACATCTTCCAGTCCTAGGGTCCCTCATATTAACTAAGCATATAGAGGAAGGTGGTCAGGGGGCGGTTCTGTTTAATCATCCTCGTTAAAGAAACTGCCACTGTTAGATGCAATCTAGTCATGCCCATTGCTCGATGTGGCATGCAAAGCAGAACTTGTTTTTCAACTGCATCCCAGGGTGCTGATATTTTGTCTTCCTGCAATGACTGCTTAAGTGTAAACCAGGTAAATTACTTGTTATGGGTGTTGTCAGTGTTTCCATATCATGTTTTATAATTTAAATATCAATTCAGGAGTTCTGTCGTGTTTCAAGTTGTAAAAAAATTTGTTCTGTCAGTAAACTTTACAAGTTTTGTCAATAAAGAAAAATTGTGGCAACTCTGCTCCCCTTCTGGACATGTTTTTACAGAGGGCCTGCTTCCAAAAAGTTATTCAATCAATAATGGCACTCACCTGTGGTACCCTCTATCACCTTTAACATTTACTCTATTATTGGAGCACCTTGCAGAGAAAATAAAAAATCAACCAATCAAATCAGAAGTTAAAGGAATTTTAATTCATAAACAATCACATACAGTTACACTCTTTGCGGACAATCTAATTTTATTGCTGTCTGATCTGCCTTCTTCACTGCCACATGTACATCATATTGTGTTGCACATAAATACATATAAAAAATGTCGCAATCCCAAACCCACAATAACTAAATATGGCAACTTAAAATCATAAAGTTCATGTGGAAGTCCAATAAAAAACTGCAGAGCTGAGAGATCCAGTCATAAGCATATAGATCAGTCAGGAATGAAGAACCTCTGGCACATCAAGGGTTAAACTTGTTCCACAGTACCTCGCCACCAGGATCAGGGAGGATCCAAACACATCAAACTCCTTGAAAGAAACCAAAGGCTCTGTGAGATGTCAGTAACTTGCAACTTTAACAGAAAGAAAACATAATATCCACTTACATTATAACAAGTGATGATCAGCACTCAGCAGTAGAGACAAAGGCACAGTGGGAGATGACAGTGCTGGATGTTGTGTATAACCGAAGCTCAAGCTGGCAGGCTGAGCAAAGTGTTACACCTTACAGCGATAATGGTATTGGAATGGAACTTGAGTCTAGTTGTCCTTAATCTTCTTTGACCTACAACTGAGCTCCAAAGGGGATGCCATTATTTCCAAGAATTTTTCAAACCGACTGGAAGCAAATCATATCTCCATTTTCAAAGTTTTCACCACCCTAGGTGGAAGCAAAATATTTCCGAGAGCCAGTTCTGCTTATTGAGAAAAAAATGCACTTTGATGAGGGATTATAAAAATCAAGGTAAGATTTCAATCAAAAAATGTTTACAGAAAAAAGATGAACTGGTAGGAGAGGCTTTTCGAGCTTATTTACAGCCATGAAGCACAATGATAATGGAAATAACATTAAAACATGATGCTAAAGACAGCAAATTTATGACATTGCTCCAAAGTAAATTTAAAGAAATGGAAGTTATGTTTAAAAATCATTGAATTATTCTTTAGCAAGATCCAAAATTAGGCCCACAATTCCTGGACAAACCCAGGTTTGTGTATTGGAGGGCACCTAATGTCAAGGGGAGAATAGCCCTAGCAAATTAAAAAGTAAGCCAAAATCCAATATCAGGCCCAGTTTTCTGAGTAACTTGGTATGGGTATATCAGTCTAAAAAAATAAAATGTTTGACATGCCCCTATATCACACATAGGCAAAAAACCTTTATTAACGAGCCTAAATTTAGACCATTCCAGGATTTTATAATTGCTTTCTTATAATTAAATTACTTTGTTATTTACTGCTTGAGGTGCCATGTAACTTTGTGGAATGTGCCATTAATTTCCTCTGAACCCAGTTCAATGAGCAGTGTAGATACATCGAGCAAGAGAATGTGGAAAATAGAGATCACGGACACTTTGCTGAGAAACACCAAAGATGAACTAAGGGGCCTACATGTCTGGACTATAGAGGCAATTTCCAGAAGTAGAAAGGTTTCATAAATGATTTGAAAGGAAGGCATTCCTGATCTTTTCCTTAAACTAACTGTTAATGAGGAGATAGAGGTTAACACCATTATTTATCATAGTAAATATAGGGCTGCTGCTTTGTGTATATTGTTTTGTAAGTTAGATATGAGCTAAAGATCTTGGAAGTAATCAACTCTTGATTAGATTGTAGGAAAACGGTTGAATAGGATGCCAGTATAAATAGTTTTTATGATTTTTTCCTATTTTTATTGCAATTTATTTTCTGTCTTCTATATACAGTATATATAGAGTAGTTATGAAGTCTATTAATTCATGTGATGTATTATTCATCATATTTTATATTTTTTGTATATACATATATTGTCCATAGTTTTATTGATTCTATTCCACTGAAGTGTAGCTGAGTGTTTCTTGTGTTTATTTCTGCCAATTTGTAATTTTTCCTCTTCATTTGTAAAACATGCATGTATACGGCAATAGGTAGGCTTGACAAAGGGGTGGATGACCAGATACACATTGCCTGTTGTAGCCCCACCCATTCCTTTTGGACAGACAGTGTATCTAGTCCCTGTGCATAGCAATATTACTGTAGAGTGAAACACTTTGTTTAGCCTGACAGTTTGAGCTTTGGTTATACAACATCTAGTGCTCACATTTCCCACTGTGCCTGTGTACTGCAGAGTGCTGATCATTACTTGTTACAATTTAAGTAGATATTGTGTTTTCTTTCTATTTAAGTTGCAAGTTGCTGACATTTCCCTGCACATTTGATGTATTATATTTTGTTGTCTATTAATGTGAAAATTTGCGCAAAAGGGAAAGTTTCTCTTTTCCTCCTCCTCCCCCCCCCCCTGAATTTTACAGAATTGTACTGACCACCTAGGAACAGAAATCGCCCCCCACCTCTCCCCGCAGCCTCTTGGAACATGTCCCAGTTCCCAGGAGACTGCAGGACCATTCATGGGGAACAGTGCGGCTTATGCATGTGAAGCCACAAGCAGTCACAGTAGGCCACAGTTAAGATGCCAATGCCCAAACACAAAGAACTACCCTGCTGCCCCAATGCAATTTGAAACCTATAATAGTAAGCTTTACATTTTATCTTCAGGTGCATCCAGTTCTCCTAATCTGGAAAATCTTGCTTGCCTAATTGGAGACTTCTTACATTTCTACAGTCCATCCTCCATACCAATAGAGAGGCTATAAAACTGGAATTTCCTATCTCACAGGAAGAGCTTGATGGGGCCCTGAAGCAGATGAAATCTGGGAAAAAGACCAGGCCTTAATGGCATCACTGTCCAACATTAATATATACTCTGTTGCACCTAGGTTTCTAGCTGACTTTGAATCAAACCCTCAACATCATTCAAGTCAGTTGCTGGAGACCCATGCAGTTATGATATCAGAAGAGGGCAAGGATGTGGCTATGATCTCTAATTACCGACTGATCTCGCTTCAGAAGTTGATGTTAGGAGATACACCAAAATACTCACTAATTGTTTGCTTCCTTTGTTAATCTCTTTAGATGAGGTTGGCAAGTTTATTCTTTGCAGTGAGGCCAAGGACAGTACCAAGAAGGCTCTTAACCAGGCCTGGACTGGCCATAGGGCCCAGCGGCATTTGCCTGGTGGGCCGGGGCCACATGTCCTTACAAAAGAGCTCCAGAGGGTGTGTCTGACCTGCTGGAGGCCATTGAGCACTTCACCAAGCCGTATGGCATAAAACAGCAGCTAGTGGTCATGAGGGTCAGGGACAGTGGGCTGATCCTTAACCTCATCAGCCTGTGTATCTACTGGAAAAGCCCCAGGGCCAGCCATGGGTGCTTGCATGGAGGAGGAGGAGGCTGTGGACACGGGAGGAGGAATAACTGGGGCCAGGGGGAGAGATTGGATGGAGAGGGGGCCACATATAGAGCCAACAGGCTGTCCATGGAGGTGGTGCCTGAGGAAGCACAGTGAGGATCACTCTGAGTGTCATGGCAACATGTCCATTTCTGGGGCCACATATTGGCTGAGCCTTTTAAATGTGCTGATGTAGGCATTTTTTTGACCGACTACTTTTGACACCCAGTGACCTTGTTTTTGTGTTTGCCAAAAACCTATTTGTGAATATGCCCTTCCCTAATAGAAGCTAGTGTGAGCTTAACAGATGGCTCAACTTTCTTTCTAAAGCTTCTTTTTTTGGTTTTAGTGACCGCGTTTGGCCATACACACAGAGGTTTCAAGCATGTTTTGATAGCAAATTGTAAGAATGGCAACTAACATTTTCCTTCAATTTGCAAACTTTGATTTACAGAGTAATGCCTCTTTCACACTGGCAGAATCCGCCAGCTGATCTACCTGTTCAGTGAAGATCTCTCCACTGATCCCTGCTGAGCAGGCAGATGTCAGGTCTGTGCCTGCTCTGCTGATGCAGAGCAGACACAGACACAGCCCACTTTTTTCTATGGACAGTCTGATGGAAACAAACTGCATGTCTATTTTCATTTCAACTGGCATCCAATCTGATCCACAAGACAAATGTGTAATGCATCTCCATCTGTCTGTTTTTAGTGGACAGAATTGGACGTCGGCTGGTATCAGACATGTCTGTTGACATCCACCACTCCATAGAGAGCTATGGATGGTCCGATTTGGTCCTCCTGAAAAATGACAGGCATACCCGATTGATCCGTTCATGTGAAAGGGGCCTAAACTTGAAAATATTAAAATCAAATAGAATCTGATAGAAAATATCTGCATTTAAAGGATAAGTTCACCTTTGGGAGCATGTTACACCTTATACCCATATTTAGGGTGTAACATGCTCCTGCAGTCTCCCAAGCTCCCCTTCTTTGCAGTTCTTCTCATGAGACAGAGGAGTTCTTCTTGCACCCACTGTCACAATTTAAAAATAGTGCAGCTGTACGAGTCACAGCGCATAAAGCTGCACTATTCATTTACAGTGATCTGTGAGTAAATGGACTGCAAGTCCTATCTTCCACTGTGACAGATGGCTTGAAGTCCTTAATGAACTGCGGGGGTGCTGGTGAGCAGGGGGGGACTGACCATTCGAGCGCTCGGGCACTGCCCAAGGGCCCGGGGTCAGTAGGGGGCCCCATGAAATGCCCCTGGTACCTTTTTTATAGGCTTTTTCCAGTTTGGGCAAGGACACAAGGGCCCCATGATCCCCTATTGCCCGAGGGCCCCATGAGTTGTCAGTCTGCCCCTGCTGGTGAGATCTTTTGTAATTCATTGATCTTTTTTGGTCTTCAGAAACTGCCTGTACCTCCTGTATACTGAATTATTTACATAATTTCAAATGATTGATGAATTATAGTGACTGAAGCAAGCTAAATCTAACTAAAAGACATTGAGAAATATACTTGTAATTTGGTTTAAAAAAAAGGCTGCTCAGCCTAAAATGACCAGGCCGATTTTTTTTGTCCCAGTTTGGGCCTGCTGTTAACTAATACTACTGATTGACTACACAGAAAGGTCAGGGCTCCCTCCCCTCAAAGGACACCAAAAGGCATTTGACAGAGTGGCCCACCCTTCCTTAAAGGTATAGCAATGCACTGGACACCCAGCAATAGCACAATGGCAGCTAAGGTATCCAGTTCATCCCCTCACCAATTAACCAACAATACAAACAATTGGCAACCACCCCAACCTATAACTGGCCTTTGCAGCAAGGAGCAGATGGAAGTGCAACACATGTCAGAAAACAACAAACAAAAATTCCCAGCTCACTTATCAGCCAGCCTGCAACTAACTGAAGCAACTCTGTCTAACAGTTCACGTTAAAACTAGTGGGTTTAGTTTGCACACATTTGCAAATATATGCATAAGTTGCAGCAGTCACATCACAGAATCCCAGTCCTAACTCTATAAATTTTGAGTGTGTCTTGAGTTGGAACATATACTGTATATACTAATGGATAGAGAAGGTATGTCTGGAGGGAACCCACACCTCCTTAAAGGTATAGGGATGCACTGGATATCCAGCAATAGAACAATGGCAGCTAGTGTATCCAGTCCATCCCCTCACCAATTCACCAACAGTACAAAGAAATGGCAACCACTTCTTTTAAACTGCTTCTGCTCCGAATTCATTGAGTGGCCATGTGTCTTCTTAAGTTCCCTGAGACTGAACAGTTTATTCCCTATGCTAGAATCACCATTTAGGTATTTGTATATTGTTTCTTCAGGGAGTAGTTTACTGTTTGTAGTCCTCCAGGTACTTATTAGCTTTGCTGCCCTTCTCTGGACATGCTCCAGTTCCAGTACATCCTCCGTGAGGATTGGTGACCATAACTGGATGGCATACTTGAGATGTGGCCGAACCAGAGTTTTATAAATTGGCAGGATTATTGTTTTATCTCTTGTGTAAATACCCTTTTTAACCACTTACTCACTGCAATATGTTGAGGTTAATAAGTGGTCTACTTGGGAAAATATCAGCCATAACCCCGATATTTTTTTTTCTGTCGGTGGCAGGCTTTCTGATGAAAGCAGTCCAAGTGGCTCATTAGTCACTAGATCGCTTTCAATAGCTGCGGGAGCGGACTCAGGCTTAGTGTTAAAACCGGTGCACCCAAGAAATGATCCAACAGTGCAGCTGGCTGCTCACAGAGGTGATGACTCTAATGTCTCTAATTGTTTCTATGGCCTTCAAGGACCTGAGTGATGTCATGATGTCACTTCCAATCCCCGGGGTGGATGTAAACTATTTTTTTTAAAGCAAAAGATCATTTTTTTTTCATCTTTTGCTTTTAAAGGTAAAGGAGATATTTATGGTCTTTCTGATCCCAGATCTCTCCTTAAAGAGGACCTATCATGCTTATTTATATTACAAGGGATGTTTACATTCCTCGTAATAGGAAAACAAATTATTTAAAAAAATAAAGGGACAGTATAAAAATTCAAAATAAAATAAATAATAATACATTTTTTTTAAAGTGTTCCCATTCCTCCGTGCTCATGCGCAGAAGTGAAAGCATATGTAAGTCATGCACAAACATGTAAACGGTGTTCGCAGCACACATGTGAGGTATCGACGCGAATGTTACAATGAGAGCAATTATTCTAGTGCTAGATCTCCTCTGCAACTCAAAGCAGGTAACCTGCAAACATTTTTAAAGCGTCGCTTATGGAAATTTAATCGGCATTCCATGAGTGTGTGTAATTTAAAGCTTGACATGTTAGTTATGTATTTTTCTCTTAAAATTAATTGTATTTTTTCCCAAAAAATTGCGTGTGAAAAACTGCTGCACAAATACAATGTGAAGGTATTTGTGCATGTGAATGTGGAAGGTTTCCTGCACTGCTCCTGACAAGCCTGGGATCACACAGGAGCTGTGTGGAAATCCGAATGCTATTCGGAAAGGAATTGCACCTCATTCCTGTTCAAATAGCATGCAATTATTTGCAGTGTGATTTGAGCCCATTCATTCTGTATGGGCTCAAATTACACCGGGTATCGGGAGCATCTGCATGAATATAAGTACTCGTGCAACTACATGGTATCCATACCGGTATCGGTGCAACCCTAAATAAAGTTCACCCTTGCGGGTGGTGGGGGGAGAAGAGCCTCTTTCATTAGCCTGATTCTATGTACCAGCCAGCTGCAGTGCTCTCCTCCTCCAACCAAAGCCTCAACATCATCACATACCATACAGGAACATTAACCCTCTATGGTATGAGGAGACTGGAGTGATCACAGCCAGTCACAACTTACACAGAAGCTGCAGGGGACCAGCACTGGAAGGAGCCTGCGGAAGCATAGAATAAGGTAAAGCTGGGTGCACACAGATCAAAATTCATCCAGCTCAGCAGGGACCAGCCAAATCTTGATCTGTGTGTAGCCATCCCTGTTAGACAGAGACTGATCTGTATATCAGCTTCTGCTGAATGGGACTGCTAGAAAACCTTGTTCGATCATCAGCAGCTGAACAAAAAAAAGAAAAAACTGTGCACGTGTACCAACCTAAAGAATGGGTTCGCCTTTTAGAACATGTTACACACATATATTAATGGTGTAAGATGTAACATGTTCTAGTTGCCTCCTTCTCCTCTTCAGCACCACCTCCTCTCACAGTGTGACAGCGGGCAAAAGTTCTTCTCCCCTCACCCACTGTGACATTTTGGAAAATGGAATGGCTCTGCCCACACAGCCACTTCATTCATTCACAGGAATCTGTGAATGTAGAAACTGCATGTTCCACCTGTCACTGCAGAAGACAGGCTAGTAGTCTAAATGAACTGCAGGCACGCTGATTGGCACACCCGTACTTCATTCACTCTGTCTACAGCTCTGAAAATGACAGCTGTACAGGCGTATGAGCACAGAGATGTAGGCAGTGTCTGCAGGAACTCAGGTGCAATACTTTGCAGGCTCCTGTTTTTAATAAAAACAAATGCACAATGCAAATTTTTTTTCCTGCAAAAATAGGTAAAATGTATTATTGTTTTATTAAAGGTGAACTTAACCTTTAGGTATTTGTTCATCAATCCTCTGCTTCTAGAGTAAATGAGAGGGGTACCCCACTGCAAGGGTGTTTTTTTTTTTATTTTACTTGAGTTAAGATTTGAGCCTTTATTATAAAAGAGAATGTCAAAGAGGGGACACTTGGGTCAAGCATGTTCATAAATAGGTGGTTGTATGTATATATCTGAATGTTTGTATGTATATACTGTAGGAGTGAAATGCCTTAAAGGGGGTACTGCTGTGTACTAGAATGTATAAACTTCTGGTCTCCGCACTCTGTAGTTTACCCATTCTTGACTCCTGCACATTATATAATACATACACCTTACCTCTGCACTCTATACGTTATCCTCTCCTGACTCCTGTACGTTATTATTTATTATATAGCTCCTGATCCTTGCACTTTGTAGTTTATCCAATCCTGACATCTGCACTCTATATGTAGGTATAATAATCAGACGTGGTTATCAGACATGGTTATCAGGCACGTTATTATTTATTATTTTGCGCCTGAGCCTTGCACTTTGTAGTTTATCCAATCCTGACATCTGCACTCTATATGTAGGTATAATGATCAGACGTGGTTATCAGGCATGGGTTATCAGGCATGTTATTATTTATTATTTTGCGCCTGAGCCTTGCACTTTGTAGTTTATCCAATCCTGACATCTGCACTCTATATGTAGGTATAATGATCAGATGTGGTTATCAGGCATGGGTAAGATGATTGAAGCAGCTTGGCATGTTTGTCTTTTTCACTGGATGACCTTGTCCCTACACTGGTGTCATGTGTGAGCTGTGTCTGTTGCAATAAAATGATACAGCCATACATTTCCAGGGTAGGACAGTGTAACTCAATACAATATCATTCATAGTACTGAATGAATGTCATTTTCAAAAAGGTTAATCAAAAAGAAGAAAGTCAGGCAATATGATGCATTGTAACATTGCACTGTAACACATATACAAAACACACGCATGTTATGTGCATCATGACAGACACCTGCTGATGTGAATGGGCCATATTGTGTTGGTGCACCACGGTGCACAAATGCTATTGTGTATAGTGACTACACAGAGTGTTTTTTTTTAAACGTAAGCTAACCATTTCATTTGTTTGAGATCTGAGTTGATATGAACAATTGTGCATGGAAATTTGCATGCACTATTATTATTATACAGGATTTATATAGCGCCAACAGTTTGCTCAGTGCTTTACAACATAAAAGGAGACAATACAGCAACAATACAGTTCAATACAAGAGGGTTAGGAGGGCCCTGCTCCTTGGAGCTTACAATCTAGGAGGGAGGGGCTAGTGGTACAAAAGGTAGTAACTGTGGGGGATGGACTGGTTGGAAGAGTAGAAGATTCCATTATTAGCTGAGGGCAGGATAGGCTTCCCTGAAGAGATAGGTTTTCAGAGATCGCCTAAAAGTCAGTAGAGTTCAACTTTAAAAATTGAATTTAAGGTCTAATAATTTGAATAAACAGGAACGGGAAATTTTCGAGAGAATGAAACTAGAATAAAGAAGTGACAGTGAAATGCCCTACTGAGGAAGACTTGATTGGGAGTAACGCATATAGGAGTGGAGAGGGGTCAGTAGGTGGCCATCGTGATGTTGGAAGTGGAGGTGGTGATACACAGATCTGCCTGTGTTTGATATGCGCTGTACATAGCACTGTGTGCACAGACTGTCATTTAAAATATTGAATAAATGTTTTTACTGTATGGGAAACACTATCAGTCCCTATTCTTCTTTCATGAATTAAATAATGCTTCTTATATGAGTGGAGGATGTGGAACAGTGGGAGCCATCTGTGGTGAAGTGAATCTGGAGCCATCCTGTTTACATCCCTTGAAGGGGGCACAAGTGCATGTGACCCTTGAACAGACATCAGGGTCTAGTCTGGAGGTGAGCATATATTGTTCATGGGAGGCATATGCATGAGTACCACTGGTGATCAGTTATAGAAGATATTGGGACACATGGATAATTTGGTGGTACATATGGATAATTTGGTGGAAGATCTTACCACTTCATACTTCATATTTTGGACTTTATTACTATTTTATAGTGAAGGTTTGTGGGCTGCGCAGTATCTTCTGCTGCATTATTCACTGAGGGGTGGAATGCAACCACGTTATTTTTAATTATTGATTGATATGCAATCTTATGTTTATATGTTTGATGATTTTTGTGGTATAAGGGGAAATCATGTAGTGGCTGCACTGATTGATAATTAGGTTTGCTTTTTACATTCCATAGATTTGGCACCAAGGGCTCCGATGGAAGGTGCAAAAGTTGGGATTCAATCCTATATGAAACCAACTTCTGGAAATTCAATTCCTCATGCTAAAAGCTGCCATCTGAAATATAAGTAATTACAATTATGTTGTCTATGAATACATTGCTTGAGTATGGAGTATTTTGAGAAATAAGTTATAGATATGAAATATTGGTTTCTTCAGAGGAGCTACAAAAGGAGAAGCACAGAGTCGGCATATACATATGCAGAATATAAAGAAAGAACTGATTTATTATCTAACATAGTGAGGACTGTAGGGATTGGGAGGGAGAAGAAAATTACCCCTGTAGTTTTTTTTTAACAAATACAGTACAGAGTTTTATGAAATTAAAAATCTTATAAAAACATACTTACCAGTTTAATGTAGTTATGTACTGCAGAGTGTTTGTAATAGAGTACATTTCATGGCTTAAAAAGCTCCCTCACTGGTACGACTGTTATCTCTTTGTATGTTTTTAAGCAAACAAACCTCAACTGCTTTTTTGCGAATTACTGGATGCTATAGGTGTGATGTTGCAACCTTTTAGATGACAGCAAAGTAGTAATATTGTGTGCTATGAATGGGCAATGTAGGATAAAACAACTTTTAAATATGACAACATGGTTTCCCAGTGCAAAACAGGAACCAAAAGATACAAAGATATGTACAGCAGCTGACACTACAAGATCAAGTCCTCCACAGGGCACTGAAAGCCAAAAAATAAACAACTAAACACCAAAAATACATATAGTGAATGTAATTAATTAAACTTCATGTAATAACTGTATGTTTACTAAGCAACACTGAGGTATACTCACATGAGTCACTTACACGGATGAGACTGGATGCTGCACCTTGTAGTCCCACAAAATAAACAGCTATTGCAGGTCGACTCACACCTGTGAAGCAGTACACAGAGTTGAATGGTGGAGTGATGGGAGGGAAATGCTAGTTCTCCACCAAAGTCCTGGCTGTGGACATTCTAGTTCACGGGTGTCAAACTGGCGGCCCTCCAGCTGTTGCCAAACTACAAGTCCCATGAGGCATTGCAAGATTGGCAGTTACAAGAATGACTCCCAAAGGCAGGGGCATGATGAGACTTGTAGTTTCGCAACAGCTGGAGGGCCGCCAGTTTGACACCCCTGCTCTATTGAATAACATTCTCCTAGCCAGCTCCTGAGAAGATGGAGAAAACAAAGGAGTCTCCTACTCATACTACATCAGGGGCGGACTGACCATTTGGAAATTTGGGCACTGCGTGAGGGCCCGGGGTCAGTAGGGGGCCCCATGAGATGCCCCTGGTACCTTTTTCATAGGCTTTTTTGAGTTTGGGCAAGGACACAGGGGCCCCATGATCCCCTATTGCCCCAGGGGCCCCATGAGTTGTCAGTCCGCCCCTGTACTACATACCAGTTTTATCTAGAAATTAAGTATACTGCAGAGCCTTTGCAATGGAGTACATTTCAAGGCTAAAAAGCACCCACATTAGCAAAACTGTTATTTCCGTGTACATTTTTAACCACTAGCCTACAGGGCACTTATACCCCCTTCTTGCCCAGGCCAATTTTCAGCTTTCAGCGCTGTCACACTTTGAATATCAATTGTGCAACACTGTACCCATATGACATTTTTATAATTTTTTTGTGACAGATAGAGCTTTATTTTGATGGTATTTAATCACCTCTGGGTTTTTTATGTTTTCTTAAACAAACCAAAAACCAGTGAAAATTTTGAAAAAAAAACATTTTTTCTCAGTTTTTGTTATACAGTTTTGTAAATAAGTGATTTTTCTCCTTCACTGATGTGCGCTAATGAGGCTGCAGTGATGGGCACTGATAGGCTGCACTGATGGACACTGATAGGTGGCACTGATGGGCACTGATGAGGAGACACTGGTAGGTGGCACTGATAGGCATTGACAGGCATCACTGATGGGCACTGAAAGGCAGCACTCATATATGGCACTGATAGGCGGCACTGATAGGCGGCACTGACTGGCACTGTTCGGTGGCACTGACTGGCACTGTTAGGCGGCACTGACTGGCACTGTTAGGCGGCACTGACTGGCACTGTTAGGCGGCACTGATAGGCAGCACTGACGGGCACTGATAGGCGGCACTGACTGGCACTGATAGGCGGCACTGACTGGCACTGATAGGTGGCACTGATTGGCAGCACTGATAGGTGGCACTGACTGGCACTGATGGGTGACACTGAAAGGCAGCTCAGATGGGCACTGATATGTGGCATTGATGTGGCACTGATGGACACTGACAGGTGGCACTGCTGGGGCTACACTGATCATCAGGGCACACTGATTATCAGTGCCCTGATGATCAGTGCACATGTCCCCTCTGAGGGATGCCGATTACTGGCTCTGCTCTCCTCTCCTGTCAGCGTGAAAGCTCGTGAGGAGAGAAATGCCGATAACCGGCATTTCCCTATTTACATGCAATCAGCTGTGATCGGACACAGCTGATCACATGACCGAGCCGACATCTTCAGCTCTTTCCGTTGATTAATGATCCGCTGTGTCCGATGGACACAGCGCACCACCGATCCCCACGCTGCGTGCTCCCGGTGCCACGCATGCAAAGGTTAGAATGGGACGACGTCAGATAACGTCCTCTCAGAACGAGAGAACCGCCTTGTGCCCGTCATTACACTATATGGCGGGCAGGAGGCGGTTAAACAAACATCAACCACTTGTCTTGTAGTGCGAATAAGTAATATAAGATAAAACAACCTTTGAATTATAACATGAGATTAGTTATATATGTCTTGGCACAGAGAATTTATAAAATACAATACTTGTATAAGATAAATATGAACCTTTGTGAAAGAGCAAAGCATTATTTATTGGATATCAAGCTGGATAAGAACACCAGTTGGATAAGAACACCACTTGGATAAGAGCACCAGTTGGATAACACCAGTTGGATAAGAACACCAGTTGGATAAGAGCACCAGTTGGATAAGAGCACCAGTTGGATAACAACACCAGTTGGATAAGAACACCAGTTGGATAACAACACCAATTGGATAAGAACACCAGTTGGATAAGAACACCAATTGGATAAGAACACCAGTTGGATAAGAACACCAATTGGATAAGAACACCAGGGTAACTAGACAGTGGAGACAAGTTCATGATTTTAGAATAGATTCTCTGTTGGTTTTGATCTATGTGTAGCCCTCTCTGTTCAACAAAACAACGATCATTAGACTCCATTCTGTTAAACGGTCCTGCTGGAAAACCAGCATTCACTTAGTCACTGCGCCAATGGCTTCAGCACCACTAATCAGTGTATTCTGACTTGGGGGGGTGGGGGGGTGAGTACCAGCTGTCAGAATACAATAGTGCAGCGGGGGCAGATTGTGTGGATGCAGAAATATGTGGTTTGTTTTTTTTTTGTTCAACCAGATCGTTGAAAAGAAAAACTTAGTGTACACCCAGCTTTATTTTGTTCTTGGGCAATCAACATCTGCCTTGACGCATTCCATTGTACTTGGATTAAGGTGACTGTGATACATGGGTGGAAATAAATGTATTTATTTCAGGTACTTATATAGCACCATCAATTTATGCAGTGCTTTACATATATATATTGTACATTATATTGTACATATATATATAGGGTCAGTCCCTAACCCTCAAGGAGCATATGATCTAACCTACATTCATATACTAGGACCAATTTAGACAGGATCCAGAATTTCTTCAGCATTACAAAACAAGTCCAGCCGAATGTGAATAACAACTAGTAGTTTTTACATAAATAAACTAATACTTTTTGACTTTTTTATACCTACATAAAATATAACTATATGTTTGACATGATTTAAAGTGTCATTATCCATATTTCAATATAATTATTACAACTGATAAAGAGTGAATCCACTTCTGCTGAGAACAAACAATCCACTCTGGGTGATCAATGTACATCGCAAAGATTTTAACAAACTTTGTTGCACATTTTTACCTGTTTATACTTTGAAGGAATAGCTCTTTGTTAGCCACTGCCCTGTGCTCAATGATTTTGAATATAATCTATATGAGTCTATTTCATTTTAATCAGCTGTTACACAGTGAGTGTTATGAAGTGTTATGAAGAGAAAAGCTGCAGTGTCTGCATTCCTTTAGCTGTGATTAACTCTTAAGGAGTTTCTCACTAAAAATTATATTTTTGTTTCAGAGGATGCCTAAAACCTGACTTGTATCTTAGTGTATAGTTTTTTACTCAAGCAGGAAATTACAAATTTATTTACCAGTGATCACCTGACATTCCCATTCACAGTTTCTGATGTACATCTACACTATATTGGCAAAAGTATTGGGACCCCTGCCTTTACACCAACATGAACTTTTATGGCATCCCAGTCTTAGTCCGTAGGGTTCAATATTGAGTTGGCCCGCCCTTTGCAGGTATAACAGCTTCAACTCTTCTGGGAAGGCTGTCCACAAGGTTTAGGAGTGTGTCTATGGGAATGTTTGATCATTCTTCCAGAACCGCATTTGTGAGGTCAGGCACTGATGTCGGACAAGAAGGCCTGGATCGCAGTCTCTGCTCTAATTCATCCCAAAGGTGTTCTATAGGGTTGTGGTCAGGACTCTGTGCAAGCCAGTCAAGTTACTCCACTCGAAACTCACTCATCCATGTCTTTATGGACCTTGCTTTGTGCACTGGTGCGCAAACATATTGGAACAGTACGAGGCCATCCCAAAGCTGTTCCCACAAAGCTGGGAGCATGAAATTGTCCAAAATGTCTTAGTATGCTGACACCTTAAGAGTTCCCTTCACTTGAACTAAGGGGCCAAGCCCAACCCCTGAAAAACAACCCCACACCATAGTCCCTCTTCCATCAAACTCTACACATGGTACAATGCAGTCAGGCAAGTACCGTTCTCTTGGCAACCACCAAATCCATACACGTCCATTGGATTGCCAGACAGAGAAGCATGATTGGTCACTCCAGAAAACACGTCTTCACTGCTCTAGAGTCCAGTGGCAGCGTGCTTTACACCACTGCGTCCAACACTTTGCATTGCACTTGGTGATGTAAGGCTTGGATGCAGCTGCTTGGCCATGAAATCCCATTCCATAAAGCTCTCTATGCACTGTTGTTGTACTAATCTGAAGGCCACATAAAGTTTGGAGTTCTTTAGCTATTGACTCTGCAGACAGTTGGAGACTTCTGCACACTGTGCGCTTTAGCATGCGCTGACACAGCTCTGTCATTTTACATGGCCTACCACTAAGTGACTGAGTGGCTGTTGTTCCCAGTTGCTTCCTCTTTGTTATAATATCACTAACATTTGATCGCGGAATATTTAATAGCAAGGAAATATCAGATGGACTTATTGCACAGGTGGCAACCTATCACGGTACCACGTTTAAATTTACTGAGCTCCTGAGAGTGACCCATTCTTTCACAAATGTTTGTAGAGGCAGTATGCATGCCTAGGTGCTTGATTTTATACATATGTGACCATGGAGGTGATTGGAACATCTGAATGCAATGATTTGGAGGGGTGTCCCAATACTTTTGGCAATATAATGTATTTATAATGTGCACTAGATAAATACAGCAGCAGGTAAATGTGCTTACTTCTTCACTTCTCAACCACCAGGTGAGATATGAGTAAGGAGCCTATGGTATCAACATGGCTTGTGGTGCCGCATTTGTGACCCCCTTGCCATGAGGATGCATAGCAATCTGCAGATGTGTAGGGTTTGCAAACAGGGGGTCAGACTTTTTTATATTTTTTTGTAAACATTAAAAAAATATATAACCCTGTAATTTCTGTCACAGTTAACAGCACTCCGTAAAATCAGTTATTGTATTTTTATTCTAAAACACTTTGATTTACCATCTAAGCCTGGCAAAATTTAACATGTCTTGTGAGTATCTGGAAAATGTGCAGATAATTTAAGCACCTTGTAAAATTTAAGAATAGAATGTCAAGGTTTTACAATGAAAAAAAAATAGATTGGTTCAAATGCTACTGTGAAAATTAAAATGTATATTTTGTTTACACTTTACTAGTGCAAGGATTTCTTTTCTTTCAGCTGTTTACCTCACATGTTTTCTAAGTCTGATGTCTGAACTTTTGTATAAAACAGGGTATCTATCCCGTAGAGATTGTCATGGCAGACTTCACGCTAAATGATTTACCATTATCTTACATAGTATTGTCTCTTTGATTCAGACATAGTGATTTTCAACAAACCAAAATGTTCTGTGCCATACCCCCAGATGTTTCCAGGTCACATAATTTCTATTATATTGTAAACTTCAATTTGTTGAGTAAAGATATAATTCTACAGAATACACATGTACAAAGTCTTAGATATTGGACACACAAAATACAGCCAAATCATTTTAAAGATTTCCTTTTTACCTCGATTTTTTGACTACAGCTGTTAGTGTAATATTGTGATTTGCATTTACATATCACTTGGAGCTAGATCACTATTGATTTTCAACCCCATCTACTGTCTTGTTTTAGTGAAACAAAAAAAATGTTATGGGTGATGTTTTTGAAGAGAGATAAAGAATATAATATCATACCGTAGGCAACTTTTTAACAAGTTTATATTTCAAGTTTTTGCGGCATCCTTTTTTTTTTTTTCCAAATTTTTATTAAAGTATGTCAGCAAATACAAAGTCAAACATTATCGAGTGTAAATAAGATGTTTACATTAGAACCAATGGTCAGAATCACAGAATGGGGTATACATTGCTCCATTCTTAACAAGTCAGATCTTTAAGAGGTAGAGGGCCGTAAACAACAGTAGCCCTTAAAATTGTTACAGAAAATTCAGCAGATATGTAATGGCTTGAAGGCCCCCTTATCCCGGACACTGCAATTTCTTGCTAAAGCTGTCGGAGGTATCGACTGCCATAGCGCATTACCAAGTTCAACTATTTGCATTGTGGCCAATGCTGTCCTCCCAGTATATGGCTAATCCGACAATCGGGAGACGGAAGTCAGAAAGGGGGAAGAGAGAGATATATGAAGGAGGAAAAAAAAGAGGGGGGGGGGAGGGAGAAGAGAGAGTAAGAGGAGAAGAAGGAGGTTGAGTTATCTAAGAGTTGTGTTGGAGGAGGATGAAGAGATTTGACAGAGGTCGATCTGCGGCTGACATCGGAGCCGTCCTGAAGGATACAGAAGAGGGGGGGGTACATGTGTCCCCTCGTGCACCTCAGTGTGGTCTTCTTGAAATATAGCCATCTCTTTATGTAGGAAAAAGGGGCGAAAGGCCAACTTTACAATGCCTGAATTCTGTATGTGGTGTATTCTCTTGGTTTCGATCGGTTAGGAAGGGGTGTCACGATCACTAGGATGACAATGGGTGAATGTCACTATCTGTTGGAACTCTGTGGTTGTTTGGAAATGCTTCCAACAGGCCCAGGTTTTTGTGAATTTAGAAGTAGAATCCTTAGCAATACATATTAGTTCCTCCATTTCAGCAACTTTCAACAGTCGAGTAAACCATTCTACCAGTGTAGGTGTTGTGGGAGAGCCCCAGTGAATTGGTATGCAGGCTTTGATCGCATTTATCATGTGCATCGCAAGCGAGTTTTTGTATCCCTTCAGAGGGAGAAAAGTCAGGTGTAGCAAGTATTGTTCTGGAGAGTAAGTCAAGGCTTCAGTTGTCACATTAAGAGTGATAGAGTGCATTTGAGACCAGAAGGGTTGGATCAGAGGACAATCCCACCACACGTGTACAAGTGTACCAATTGCCTGCTGACATTGCCAACACTGATCAGAGGTGGAGGAATTAAATTTGTGTAGTAGAGCCAGGGTCCTATATCATAATTTGTAGTTTGTCTCCTGAATTGAGACGTTGGTCGAGCCTTTGTGGACAACATGAAAAATTTGCTCCTATTCTTCAGAAGAGATATCCCGATGGAGATCTTTGGACCAGGCAGCACAGGCTTTACTCGTATCTGCAGGAATACTATCCCTTAGAAGGTTGTGGATTGTGGAGATTATGTGTTGTTGAGGTTGTGCCTTCAGACATATATTTTCAAAAGTTGTGAGTGGTCTGAATAGAGTGACCCTAGGACAAAAAGACTTCAAAAAGTGTTTAAGTTGTAGGTATACCCAAGGAGTATAACCCGCTTCAGGCCTTCACGTTATCAGCTGTTCTCTTTGCATAAGCACATTATATGCAAAAAATTGATGGGCTCTAGGAACCTCGTGCTGTTCGAGCCCTGCCAGAAAATGTGAGGACAGACCTGGTATAAAGTCCGGGTTCCCTTTGATAGGTGTCATGGGACCTGGAGATGACAATATGTCTGTTTTTGTGCATGTCTGGTGAAAACAACAAATGGTCAGTCCAATCAGGGGATGGTTCTGTAACACATTGGTTAGATGTGACTTTTTAAGCCAGGGAAGGGCTTTCAGTGGAGTCGTTAAAAAAGAAGCTTCAAGGTGAATCCAATCTTTAATCCCCCCATGAACGTGCCAGTCTACAATTCTTGATAAGTGACAAGCCCAGTAGTAATATTGTAGGTCCGGAAAGGCCTATACTCCCCTTTGATTTTGGAAGGTTGAGTAGACTATAGCTAATGCGTGGATGTTTGCCGTGCCACAAGAACTTAGTACAAAATTGCTGGTATGAGCGTATGAATAGTGAAGGTAGTGCGATGGGTACAGCCTGCAGGACATAAAGCAAAAGTGGGAGGACATTCATTTTAAAAATCACCGCACGGCCAAACCAGGAGAATATATGTTTGTTCCATTTGTGAAGATCTTCCTCAATAGCCTTCAGGAGTGGGAGATATTTCTTGTTATATAGCTCAGATAAGTGCTTAGGTAGTTGTATGCCCAGATACGTGATAGCGTTGTTTTGCCAACTAAAGGGAAAGTTCTCCCGACAACACAAGGTAACATTCAGGGCATGAGATTTAGTAAAGTTAATTATGAAGTTGGAGATATACTGAAAAAAGTGGAAGTCATGTGGTAAGTTAGGAAGGGTAGTTTTGGGTTCCGTTAGGAAGAGTAGGATATCGTCAGTATATGCTTCTAGTTTGTAAGTTTTATCCAATATGGTTACACCTTTGATGTTCTCATTCAATCTTAGACGCCACAGAAAAGGTTTGGGTGTTGGGTACCATTGCTGATGAAGGCGTTTGTCCATTAACCCGAACTTTAACTGTGGGTGTTGCGTAAAGTGCCATGATGAAATTCAGCAAACTATTACCTAAGCCCAGATGTTGCAGAACCGCTAAGAGGTAGTCCCACGCCAGCTTGTCAAATGCCTTCTCTGCATCTAGAGAAAGCAGAAAGCCTTGACAGTTAGGGGTGGATAACCAAAGATGGATGTTGATGGCCTTGATTGTGTTATCTCTTGCTTCTCTATCAGGTATAAATCCCACCTGATCTTTAGCATTGAGTGACTGTATGATTGGGAAAAGGCGACTGGCTATGATTTTGGCAAAGATCTTTAGGTCCACATTAAGCAAAGAAATTGGGCAGTAGTTACTGACTGCAGTGGGGTCTTTCCCATCCTTTGGAATCACTGACGAGACGTTCCTCGAGGCTGTCGGCTGGATCACCGCGGTGAACGAGGCTCATCCTGGGATTGACAAAGGCGCTTTATGCTGGTGTCGACTTAGACACCTTCTTTGTGAGTTTAATTGACATTCAATAAAAACCTATGTTTTAAAAAACGTACTGCACCATTATATTTCTTTTTAATCCCCCGAGCATTGCCTTATTCATGGAGAGAGAGAGGAGGTTCACTTGACATAAAGTTTCTTCATCCATGCTGGCTGATTGCAGAGTATTGCTCCCATACTTTTGGATACTTCACACAGATCATCTGTCACGATATGCGGTCAGGTTCAGAGACCAGTTGCTACAGCAGTTGTAAGGCTTACCTGAAACCAGCAGGATAGGTACACCAGCAGGTCCCCCTGGGAATGACGCAGGCTCACCTGAGGTGCGGGGTCTAAGTATTAACCGGTTTTCACCAGAGCTCCTAATGGTGGAGATGGATTGGGCTGCGTATTAATACCAGGTCGCAGATCTCAGGATCACCCCACCAGGGAATGAGCAAGCTGGAAGCCAATAGCGGATCAAACAGTGTAGGGATCAAACAGAAGCAGAGTCAGTCACAAGCCAAGGGTCGGTCACCAATGGTAGTAGATAGGATGAGGCAGAATCGTAGTCAGTAGCAAGCCAAAGGTCAGTAATGTAGATGAAGACAGCAGCAGGAACAGTAAGTGGGATATTGGTTGGTAAGGCACAATAATCTGGCAAGGAGGAAGTGCATGGACATGACTTTTATAAGGAAGTTCATGGGAGGAGCAAGGAGTTCAAGGTTCAAGAGAAATCAAGGCACAAGGCAGGATTATCCAAGAATTGTCAAGGGAGCTGTCCAGCATTCTAGATAGCTCAGTGAGAGGAGACATTGCCTCCCACTGCAGAAGGACCAGGTTCGATCCCAGGCTCTGACATCATTGCTCCCAGAGCAATAGCGATTATGCTGATTTATAATTTGATCAGCACATCGCTCTGGTGAGTTCATTTGGTGGTGGATTTTTTCTTCACGGTGTCTATTATTTATACAAGATTGGTACATTGTTATCACTTGATGGTGGTTGGACTTCATACAAGAATTGTGGACTTTTATATATGTTTATTTATATACAGATTGCTACATTGTTTTTCACGTTATGGTGGTTAGTCTTTATATATGAATTGTAGAGAGATGTATATTTTATTTATTTAGTATAGACATGTTATTAAAACTTCTTTTTTAAAAAATAAAAATACATATTAAAATACAAGTACACATAAAAAACACTTCGCCGCCAAGTATATAATACCGATTCCTAAATTCAAGAATCATACAATAAAAATGATGTCCGTAATTTCTCATATTTAAAGTGACAAAAAATCTACATAATAACCTTCTAATATTTCTAACAAATCAGTAGCTAATATTGATGCTCAGGACGTTCCTCGAGGCTGTCGGCTGGATCACCGCGGTGAACGAGGCTAGTCCTGGGATTGACAGAGGCGCTTTATGCTGGTGTCGGCTCAAACACCTTCTTTGTGAGTTTAATTGACATTCAATAAAAACTTATGTTTTAAAAAACGTACTGCACCATTATATTTCTTTTTAATCCCCCGAGCATTGCCTTAGTCATGGAGAGAGAGAGGAGGTTTGCTTGACATAAAGTTTCTTCATCCATGCTGGCTGATTGCAGAGTATTGCCCCTATACTTTTGGATACTTCAAACAGATCATCGCTCCCAGAGCAATAGCGATTATGCTGATTTATAATTTGATCAGCATATCGCTCTGGTGAGTTCATTTATTTCATTTGGTGGTGGATTTTTTTCTTCACGGTATTGATTATTTATACAAGATTGCTACATTGTTATCACTTGATGATGGTTGGACTTCATACAAGAATTGTGGACTTTTATATATGTTTATTTATATACAGATTGCTACATTGTTTTTCACGTTATGGTGGTTAGTCTTTATATATGAATTGTGGAGAGATATATTTTTTATTTATTTAGTATAGACATATTTTTATTTATTTTTGGTGGAAATCAATTTATTTATTTATTTTTTGGTGGAAATTATTTTGTGATACTTTAGTATTGATTAGCGCATTCCTTTTTTATTATTGATGTCTATGTCCTTAGCCTGTGCATGTGAGATTGGTTTTGAACAGTATTGAGTCAAAAAGTCATGTAAAATATCCTCTCGTGGGCAAGTGTCGCCCAGAGATCTTGGGGTTGGGGATAAATTATAGAGACCTACATAGTAAGTCTCAAATTGGGCCACAATGTCTGGAGAGGTCACCACTAAATCTCCTTTAGGGGACTGGACATGATGGATAGTATACACCGCTTTCTTGGCTTGTAAAGCTTTGGCAAGAAGAGTGCCACATTTATTGCCCTGCTCTTAAAAAAGCTTTTGTGTTAGTACATATTTGCATTTAGTTTTGTGCCCAAGTTCTTCCAACAACCTGGTACACGTGTTGAGCAATTCTGTTGAGCTAGTGTGCATTTATGGGTTTCCTCGAGTTTTTGTATTGTGTGTAGCAGGGAAGTTTGTAAAGCCTGTGCTGCCTTATTCCATGAGGCAGACAATGCAAGAAGAAGTCACCGTAGCACGCATTTATGTGTTTCCCATTGTACCGTTCTGTATCCACCACCCCTCTCTGCCAATCCCTCCACTGGCTCCCAGTTGCCCAATGGATAAAATTCAAAACACTAACAATGACATATAAAGCCATCCTCAACACTGCCCCAATTTACATAACCGATCTTATCTCTAAATATCACCCAAACTGTACACTGCGCTCTTTGCAAGACCTCTTACTCTCTAGCTCCCTTATCTCCTCCTCCCATGCTCATCTCCAAGACTTCTCCACGGCATCACCCATCATCTAGAACTCCCTACCCCAATCTATCAGACTCTCACATACTCTACTTGCCTTTAGGCGATCTCTGAAAACCTATCTCTTCAGGGAAGCCTATCCCGCCCTCTGCTAATTCTGGAATCCTCTACTCTTCCAACCACTCCATCCCCCACAGTTACTACCTACTGTACCATTCACCCCTCCCTCCTAGATTGTAAGCTCCAAGGAGCAGGGCCATCAAATCCCTCTTGTATTGAACTGTATTGTTACTGTATTGTCTCCCACTGTAATGTAAAGCGCTGAGAAAACCGTTGGCGCTATATAAATCCTATGTAATAATAATAAAGTATCAACGGGGATGTATCTGGCATGCCATTTTCCATGAAAAATTGTCACAAATTTTCAAGAATCTTGGATGCATTGACACTATCTATGAGGAGGGAAGAGTCAAGTCTCTAAGTTTTGGTGTGGTAAAGCGTAGTAGGAAATTGGAGGGTCATTGTAATCAGATGATGGTCTGAAACTAACAGTTTCAATCGTAGCATCAAGCAGTAGTGGGAGATCTCTTTGTGACAAAAAGAGATAGTCTATTCTAAAATAGCGCTGGTGAGGTGGCGAGTAGAACATGTAATCTCTAGTGTATGGGTGAAGCGTCCGCCATAAGTCATGTAGCAGAAGGTCGTGAAGCTGCATTTTAATTTGTTTGAGTGCACGAAAAGTAATTGAGGAGTAACCAGTTGATGTCAGGGATCCTGCAGCTGTGCGACAGCTATGGATCCCCTCGGGCCACGGCGGTGCGAGTGCATATGTGTGTGAGCGTGCGGGCACGCATGCGCAGGAGCGTACAAGTGCGTGCATGTGCAGTAGCGTACATGTCACCGCAGGGCGGGCTATTTAAACCTGCAATACAGTGTAATCAATGCCTTCTGGTCTATAACGTCCTGCATTCCATAACCTGATTCTGTTGCCTGTATCCTGATCTGACCTGACTAAGAAAGAACTCCGCCTGCACCGACCCCGGCTATCCCTGACTATCCGCTTGCCTGCTCCCTTGTACTTGATTTGCTCGTTTGATCCTGACCCAGCTTGTCTGACTCTGCTGCACCTACTTATGTTAGGAATGGACTTGCCAGTAATGGTGGGACTCACCTGCCTTGTGGGCTGCAGTACCAGGGCTGGCCAGCGGGTGCTCCCAGCAATCAGAGACTCAACCCTGCAGTCAGCCAAACACCTGAAACTGCTTATGCAGGTGTATTTAAGTGATGGCCAGACCTGCAGTCTTTGAGGGCGCAGATCTTTCCTATGTTGTAACGTAATGTGTGAGAGGATAGAGATTGACCTCAGCCCCATGATAGAGAATTCTATGTCTGTTTCTTGCCCTCCTCAATATTTCCTCCTTGAGCTTAAAATTCACAATGCAACAGACCACATCTCTGGGGGGATCTGTATCCCTTCCCCTAGGGTGTAGAGCTCTATGCATGCGATCCATATCAATCGGCACATCAGGGGGTCTGTCAAGCAGATCATTAAAGCTAGCTAGCACTACCTGTGGTAGACGATTACGGTCTATATTTTCTGAAAGACATCTTGTATTGCTGTGTCATGGAGGGCGGTTACCCCCTCAATATCTTCCAGCCATGATGCTACCACCTGCACATCTAATTTCAGCTTAGAAATGCGGTCGTTAATGTTTCCCTAATATCTGTGGCAACCGCCCTCAGATCTCGCGGGGCTGAAACTGCTAGTGAGGGCTGCATGTCCCGCTCGCTGCAAGGGTGCAGCCTCCACTCTGGGCTGAGTTGGAAGATCTCCGGTATTCCGTGGCCAGAGTGCATCTCTGACCCTCGGGGGGACCGGGAATGTGACGGTCTGCCTTTCCCTTGGTGCCACCGACTGTTTTCTTCAGCAGGGTATGAAGCAAGCCTCAGTGCTTAAGCAACCATCTTCCCCAGCATCCTAGCCATGTCCCTCCCCCCCTTTTTTTTTCTTTTTGCAAGTTATCTTAATCTCTCTCTCTCTCTCGGAGAGAGATTAGGCTGTCTTCTTTGTGTTTGTAATTTTAGTTTATAATGTGTGTTAATGCCTGAGTTTCATTTTAAAACCCAACTCCAGTGTATTTTTTTATTTTTATTTTTTAAATCAGTTCGCCAACTGCCAACTGTATAAAATAAATTTCAAGCAGTACTCGCCTTCCCTAGTCTACTTATGCATCCTCTGTTGTATTGCAACACTCTGCAATATTCTTTGTCCCTGTTGAATGACACCCAACACTTTTGAGCATGTCACCAGAAAAATTCTACAGACAGCAACACCATGCCATTTTGTATAGCCATTTCCTGAAGCACTCAGTACTTGCCCATAGCAGCAGGATGAACAGGAGAATGCATTAGATGAATGAGAATCTTTCTATCCCTAAACTGAAAACCCTCAAATAATAATTGAAACAGGAATAGAGAACATATCTAAAAGAATAAAAATTGTGCCTTCAATTACCTTCCCAATAGGTCCTGAAGCCAAGTAAGCTCAAACTGTCAGTTACTAGCCCTAAATCAAAATCCTCTATTAAATCTCCCTACCATACCATACATCCTTTAGAATTGATCAAATATATATCCCAAATACAAAGATCTTCTTAAATTAGACTAGTCTAGCATGAGAGAAAAAGGACTTTTACTTTTTAGCTAAGCACCTAGAGAAAACGTTTGTCACAAGACTAATCCCAACTGCAAAGAGAAATACTGTAGATCCAAACAAATTGAACATTGAACTCTAAAAAAAATGTTCTGTTAAATGTTTCTTTCATGTAGGCTACATTTGATAAAAACAGGTTTAAATTAAAACCCAGTTATTCAAGATATGTAAAAAGAATAACTTGTTTTATTTGGCAGAAAAATACCAAAGTTGTCAGATATTGAAATTAAATAAAATCTTTCTATTTGCACTAGTCAGGAAATAAGGAGGGATTACAAACCCAAAAGTCATCAAGACAGTGAGATAGATACTATATATATATATATATATATATATATATATAATATATACACAGTTGTGTTCAAAATAATAGCATTAAGACATCACTAACCTGATCAGTCACTGTTTTTGGTAGAAATGATATTTCTACATGGCAAATAATTTACTAGCAGGTGTAGTAGAGTAATGGAAATCCAACAGACCCAACAGTCATGACATGCATGCTGCTGATTCTGTGTAATTGAATCACTAATTGAAAGGGGCATGTTCAAAATAATAGCAGTGTGGAGTTCTATTAGTGAGGTCATTCATTCTTTGAAAAACAGGTGGCAATTATTGCCCTTATTTAAGGAAGGAATGCAGCAAATGTTGTACATGCTGGTTACAGTGCATTTCTCTCTGAAATTCTGAGGAAAATGGGTCGTTCCAGACATTGTTCAGAAGAACAGCGTACCTTTATTAAAACGTTGATTGGAGAGGGGAAAACATATAAAGAAGTGCAGAAAATGATAGGCTGCTCAGCTAAAATGATCGCAAATGCTTTAAAATGACAACCCAAACCTGAAAGACGTGGAAGAAAGCAAAAAACTACCATTCAAATGGATAGAAGAATAGCCAAAAATCGCAAGGAATCAGCCAACAATCAGCTCCGGGAAGATCAAAGAAGCTCTAAAGTTACCTGTGAGTACTGTTACAATTAGAAGACGCCTCTGTGAAGCCAAGCTCTCTGCAAGAAGCCCCCGCAAAGTCCCACTGTTGAAAAATAGACATGTGCTGAAGAGGTTACAATTTGCCAAAAAGCACATTGACTGGCCTAAAGAGAAATGGCGCAACATTTTGTGGACTGATGAAAGTAAGATTGTTCTTTTTGGGTCTAGTGGCCGGAGTCAGTTTGTCAGACAACCCCCAAACACTGAATTCAAGCCACAGTACACTGTGAAGACAGTGAAGCATGGTTGCGCAAGCATCATGATATGGGGATATTTCTCATACTACGGTGTTGGGCCTATTTATCGCATACCAGGGATCATGGATCAGTTTGAATACATCAGAATACTTGAAGAGGTCATGCTGCCTTATGCTGAAGAGGAAATTCCCTTGAAATGGGTGTTCCAACAAGACAACGACCCCAAACACACCAGTAAACGTGCAACATCCTGGTTCCAGACCAACAAGATTGACGTTATGGAGTGGCCAGCCCAATCCCCGGATCTTAATCCAATAGAAAACTTGTGGGGTGACATCAAAAATGCAGTTTCTGAGGCAAAACCAAGAAATAGAGAAGAACTGTGGAATGTAGTCCAATCATCCTGGGCTGGAATACCTGTTCACAGGTGCCAGAAGTTGGCTGACTCCATGCAACACAGATGTACAGCAGTTCTCAGAAACAGTGGTTATACAAAGAAATATTAATTAAGTGATTCAAAGGAAAGCAAAATCTTCAAACATTTTTCAGTTTATATAGTGAATGTTTGAGTTTGTAAAAAAGAATACAAACACTGCTATTTTTTTGAACAGTCTAATATTCACTTTTCTTCAATTTTTTTTTAGAGGAACAACACAAATTTGATATATTTTTCTTCATGTTTTGATTTGGAATAGAATGTGTAGTGTTCCCAATGCATTTGTGTGTATGGAAATAAAAGCTATTAGAAGGATTTTGAGCTTTATTCACTTTTTTCAACACACTGCTATTATTTTGAACACAACTGTATATATATATATATATATATATATATATATATATATATATACACTCACTATATTGCCAAAAGTACTGGAACACCCCTCCAAAGCATTGGATTCAGGTGTATCAAACATCTCCATGGCCACAGGTGTATAAAATCAAGCACCTAGGCATGAAGACTGTTTCAATAGCTAAAGACCTCCAAACTTCATGTGGTCTTCAGATTAGCACAACAGTGCGTAGAGAGCTTCATGTAATGGGTTTCCATGGCCCAGCAGCTGCATCCAAGCCTTATATTACCAAGTGCAATGTAAAGCGTTGGATGCAGTGATGTAAAGCATGCTGCCACTGGAATCTAGAGCGGTGGAGACATGTTCTCTAGAGTGATGAATCACACTTTTCTGTCTGGCAATCTAATGGACATGTCTGGGTTTGGCGGTTGCCAGGAGAACGGTGCTTGCCTGACTGCATTGTACCAAGTGCAAAGTTTGGTGGAAGGGGGACTATGGTGTGGGGTTGTTTTTCAGGGGTTGGACTTGGCCCCTTAGTTCAAGTGAAGGGAACTCTTAAGGCGTCCTTTTGGACAAATTCATGCTCCCAACTGTGTAGGAACAGTTTGGGGATGGCTTCATCCTGTTCCAACATGACTGAGCACCAGTGCACAAAGCAAGGTCTATAAAGACATGGATGAGAAATTTGGGGTGGAGGAACTTGACTGGCCTGCACAGAGTCCTGACCTCAACCCGATAGAACACCTCTGGGAAGAATTAGAGCAGAGAATGCAAGCCAGACCTTCCAGTCTGACATCAGTGCCTGACCTCACAAATGCGCTTCTGGAAGAATGGTCAAACATTCCCATAGACACACTCCTAAACCTTGTGGACAACCTTCCCAGAAGAGTTGAAGCTGTTATAGCTGCAAATGGTGGGCCAACTCAATATTGAACCCTACAGACTAAGACTGGGATGCCATTAAAGTTCATGTGCATATAAAGGCAGGTGTCCCAATACTTTTGACAATATAGTGTGTATATATATCTATATATATATAAATATAAATGTGTGTGTGTGAACAGTCCATACAAAGTATGGACAAATATAATCCATAAATAAGTCCACTCCACATTCAAGGTGTAGAAATGGGGGCTTATCCCTGTTGGGAAATGGAGTTAAATTAAGTTCAAAATACATTGCATTATATTTTAAAACACTGGGAAAACAAGATAGTATTGGAGCATTTGTGCCATTTCTGTCACTCCAATTTTTTCTCCTATCAGCGTGTTTCTTGGCAGAACATGATCTGGTTTATTATTTTTCCTTCTGCTACTTTTCCTCTCACACTCAAGCCTTGATTTCAGGTCAAAATCAGATGCTTATAATACTTACTTTTAAAATATACATTTTATGATGTATTAAGGATTACAGAGCTGAAATAGTTTGTGTCTAGAGTTCAGCTTATAAATTATTACTTTTATGTAACATTTATACTTACATAGATTTAGTTTTACTAATCATATATTAGTTACAAGCACAGTATGTTTGCTATTAATAGGTCTTTGGTGATAAAACATATTTATAAAGTGTCTTGGTAAATGTTAAAAAGTGATTATTGTTCAAAAAAGGGATTTGGGGAATTATAACTATGAATAGCAAGTTATCAATTCATAACACTGAAAGTTCTTTTCCACTGATTGAGAACTGTTAATATGAACACATCTTCACACTTTTGGTTGCTTGTGCCAGCATTGTTCTGAAAATGGGTTTCCTGGGAATACAAAGCTTAACAAGATTTCAGAAAATGATTTGCATGGGCTGTTTTATGAAGATTTCATGCTTTCAATTTGCAATGAATGGCATCTTTCATATATTCCATGCTTCTGTAAAAAATGTATTTAGAGTAGCTTGAGAAGCTTTGCATGTGTTTTAAGAGCAGGGGTTTATGAAACATAACCAAATAAATCAAGAATTTTTAAAGCTGAATGCACAATTGAGGTATTGGGAATAAATATCTGTATGTCCCAATGAAGAAACAATATTAACCAAGTAAGCTAGAATATACACCACTGACAACAGCACTCTATTTTGTTTTATTGGATGAGTAAGTAATTGTTTACATGACAATAGAAGATTATTTTATCTATCAAATTAATTTTAACCCTGTTCAAATATTTATGCGTTTATGATAAAAGTGAATAAATAAGCCCCTATACTCCATTTGCATGCTTTTTGAGTACATAATAGTTAAATAGCATGTCTCATAGTAAAGAATAATGAATAATTTGAATATTTGCCCTTTATTATCACACCCCTGGCAGAATTAGAGACATGGACCAAAATTGTTATTTATATTTCTCAGTATAGTTGTAGGCAGTCAGATTGAGCTCAGGAAGAAACAGATAATAGCCTTTCTTCTGTTTATTGTTGCTAGGGGCCTTTAATCTTTTAAAAGACTGTAATACATTGCTAGGTAGTGACTTCAGAACCTTCAATTCTGCTGGTAATGAGGCTGCCTAGTAAGACAGAGCCATACAATGACTGATTATGAGAATTTGAAATTGATTATTGATGTGCAAAGAAGTATTGTGTAATTAACAGCATGTACTGAAAAATTAAAAGTGTTCCAGCAGAGAATAGCTAGATCCTCTGTCTGGACTTTTTATTTACCACCTGTATCACTTATTTGGGAGGTTGTGCTTTACTTTCTGTCAGAACAGGAAATGATGATAACTTTCTACTGTAGTGAAACAGACATTTTTTTTTCAATAGAAATCAAAAGGGTTAAAATTTCTCACAACTTTTTAATGCTATCAGCGCCATCCGGTCTCTTCTGCACCACTCATTTCTTTCACCTTTTCACAATTTCGTTTGGTGTTAGACTTTAATTCCAGAACATTATCTGAATCAAAATGGTATGGAAAGGAAAATAATCACCACTAGGGCCTCTCTGTTAGCATGGAGTTCCCTATGCCACCCTCCTGTACTCTTTGCTAAGATTCCAAATGTTCGAATACAATTACTGGTGCTGTTAGTACCTGGTGGAGTTACTTATACCTCGTATATCGGTTAGAAAGTGGTATGCTGGGCAGATTAACTTTTTTCAGGCATTTCACTCAAAATGATGGGAGAGTTGGTGGGAGACTACAGGATTCCTATGTCTGAATACCTATGTCTACATTTGTTGCGTTCTGTCTATTAACCCCCTCCTTTCATACACGTTCCACCAAAAGCTTGGCAGATTTATGAATCCCCTCCAAAAGCTGATAAAGGTATTTCTTTGTATTACAACCTCTTGCAACATGAATTGACACTGATAACAGAAAATTGCAAGGAGATGGTATTTTACGGCATAACAACATAGTTGGGGACACATGGATACTATATTTTATATTTTCTGGACTTGTAATAATTTGACAAGCTTTTGGCAGCTCTTCCAGCTTCTAGTTAAATAATGGGTTATTTGACATTACCTGACCTCGCTTTAGCATTATTAAATCTGGGAATCAAAAGTTTCCCAATGAACTTCCATGCTGTTGTAGCTCATGTGATGCTGGCAGCAAAAATCACTTTAACAAGATTTTGGTGAAAGGAGCTGGCAATGAATCCATCTGATGTCTTTGCTCTGCTCAAACTACATTGCACATGTGAAAGAGCTATTTCCATTAGATTTAATTCACTAGCCACGTTTGATCGTTCATGGAAAGTGTGGGTTGACTGGTGTAAAAAATCTATTACTGTTTTCTGCTTATATACAGTATGCTGATACTGCTGTTATTGTAACTTTTTCTTAGCTTTTTGCCTTGCTCAACGTCCTGTGTGGCGAGAGTGGGACTTCCTGATCGATGTTGTGTTACTTCTGCAATCTTACACTGTTTTGTTTCTTTTATGTTTTTTTTTTAAATCTAATAAAAATCATTGAATGGGAAGGGAAAATACTCCTTTTAAAATGTCTGTAGTCACGTGGACCATGCTGCTGCATGGTCTAGTGACATGGAAATATTGCCTTCCACATGATGGTGAATGGCAGAGATGGCCATATGAGCTGCATGGTGAGAGGTTACATGTTTCTTTATACAGGTGGTGCCAAAATGGATGATTGCATTGCCACATTTGACATGGTGTGGGAAGGGACTGCAGATAATAGTTGTACAGTTTGCTGCACATATGCTGAAAAGGGTCTACAACAGGTAAGCTCTGGGGGGGGGGGGACAACAGTGCCTATCCATTTGAAGTTTTCAACTATAAACTGACCTGAATGACAACTTGCTTCACTAAGGTTGTGCTTCTCCCTCAGTTTCCTACTCTGCTCTATTGGGCACATACAGTGGGTATGGCTAGAGACTACATCATGGTCTCCTCCCTCCTCATCACTGGAGCCAACTTGACTCTATGCTTCAGCTGCAGAAACATCATTGCCAATTTGTTCTCTCTGTTGTCCCTTACCACTAAGATCCTGTTTATAAGGATTTGAACATCAGTGGCATACATTTTTTTTTTCAAATTAGTTAACATACAGTGATGAGTGATTCTCAGAGAAGCTAAGAAAAATACAAAAATGAAACAAATGCTAAAGTTTGCCTAATTAAGTGGATCAGTATGATGAACAATTTGTCTTGCCACAGATCACATTTACTTAGAAACAGAGGGTACAGCGGATTTTAGTAACAAGGAAGCAATATACATATAATGTTCAAGCACACGCAGGAGCACACATTCTAGAACACATATGACTAGTATAACAACTGTCCCAAAGTTTCTTGCTTATCTTATAATATGTTTTAATAACAATATACCACTTTGTTAGACTTGAAAATGCTATATGATTTCATTGTGACAGTATCTTAAGTGTGACTTTCAGCATGACAAATAGTTTACTTTGAAAAACTCTAGTTATTTTTCCAGACTTTGAATTGCTTTAATAACCTAGCATGTGTAATCTAAACCTAATAATATGGTATTATTGATTTAGCAACATTTTTGCCACAGTAGTGGAAATAGCATTTTTTTGCTTCAGGAATGGTCATGCTAACTTATTGTTTCATTAATCTTAATGTACACTAGGCCACTGTAAAATTAACAATAGCTAGAAAGCTTTGCACATTTGTAGCATTTTATGTGGACACATATTTTTATATATAAAGACAGATGATTTGCATTCTGCTGAACTATATATAGTTCAGAGTATTTATGTACTATTTTAAAAGTATGTTAATAGATAATAAATTGTAGCTGAAAACTGAAAATCACTGCACTTAAATCAAATTACTTGATAAGAATGAAATATAAAGCTAAATTAATCACAAAACAAGCACAATGTCAAATCCACAAGAGCAGCAAACAAACATAAAGTGTTGCAAAGCTGGCATTGCAGAATAGTGAAATATATGCTGGTATGTCAACTATCAGATATGTAATCCCTTCATGTCGCCTCCTGGTCGCCTTTTAACTGACTGTGACAGCTCAGACAGTGTGCTGGGAATTCACAGTGATTGTGCTCTCAGCATAGAACCTCAGACTGCTGGGGGCACATATGCATGGTGGCTGGCAATTAACACCCACTCTACCTGCTACCCTAGTTATACAATATGTTAAGCAACTGGGAAGAAAGATAAAATGTATATTAGGAAAAAAAAAATCTGTAAATAAATAAATAAATGCAGTACATTGCATCATCTATTCAAACATGGTTGCCCTTTTAATTGCCCCTTTAAATTATTAATTGACCATCTGTCATCCCAGTATATTAGCAACCCCCCAACATGATATCCATCCTAATCCGCTTGAGAAAGAAGCGCTACTGCCAATCCACTCACAGTGCGCATGCTTAGGAAACATGTTGTGTCAACCGGGTGATGTCATAACACCCTCACATTGCATTCCACCAGCGTTCTAAGCCTCGGTTTGGGATCTCCTCCATCTTAGCTGGCAACAGAGACTGCGACCCTGAGAGCAGCAAGCATTCTACACGTGAATAAATGGCGTCATACCACCAACACCTCCTTGCGGATAGTTTTTGATGTGCTTGATCATTTCTTCTCTAAATTGAGTTGCTAATAGTTATTTTAATACATTTCATATCCTGTAAAGTCTACACTTAGAGATGCCTTTTATCTGCTTTGTTTCTATAGTTGGGGGTAGAAAGCAAAGATGTCCTGTACAAAGTTTAGGGCAGTATACTCCCAGAGATGAATGCCCAGAACATAGACTTCTTGTTTTCTGCACATTTGTTCCTGGGTGCATGCCATAAATATTCATAGTGCACTATCCAATCCCATCCAGCTGCAGCAGCTTTAAGACTCTCAGAATTTAACAAGCTGCAAGGAGCAGAGCTGGATGGGACACCTGTGCCCTCTGCCCACAACTAAACATCATAGCCCCACAGTTACATGCCCAGCATGCATGAGGTCTATACCTTTCAAAACCCAGGAGTTTCTTTTGTGGAATGATCTCAGCCTGGCCAACTATCTGTTGTTAAACTACTGAATTAGTCAGGGATGCCGGATGATGTCACTGACCACATATTGTCATGATACATGTCATCCCTAAAGCCTAGTACATGCAATCAGAAAAGCATACAAAAAATACCGCTTTCAAAGCAATCGTATGATAATCTGATCATTTATACACAGCTGACAGGTTGTGCAAAATTATCCAATGGGACAAGCACAAAAATTTTTCTTGTACAATACCAGATCATACAATTTAATTTAATTTAATCAGTACAGTTTTTGTCTGAAACTACAATACAAATGCAATACAATACATTTCATCACTTCTGAATTTTTATTCTGTCATATGAGAATTTCTTTACTTTAGTAACATCTTCATTTTTGATATGGAGACTAGCATGCAAAAACAAAACGATCATTTGTCCAGTAATCTCATCATGTGTACCAGGCTTAAAGCAGAGGCCAGTGAGGATTTACCAGAAATATGCAAAGGCTTGCAGATTGGCCTCACAGGATTCATCTCCCATAGAATTCAACGGGATTTGAGACAGAGGTCAGGGTTTGAGGATTTTTTCAAACTTTGCATGGTTCGCTCTTCACTAACCTACATCATTGATATACCAGGTTGGAAAGTTGTTAATTTATTTCCCTGGATGAAAGTTTTTAAAAGAGTGTTGTATACTTTAATCAGGCAGTGTAAGTCCAGTTTACTTTGATCCACTCATAGGTGTTGAGTAAGCTTACTTTAATTTATAATGTACAACAGCATATGAACTTCACATACATTTAATGTTTGTCACCGCAGCTGTATTTGGACACTTGTGGTCTCAGTTTTCATTCCACCAGGCGAACATTTTAGGAACACTATTCTATTCATTGAAGTTAGCTGGAAGAGCCTGGTTATATAGCAGCCAGTGCTTAGTGGGTGCCCTTAACAGTGCCATGAGGGTTTTAGCATATTGAATATAACAACATTGTCACTTACATCTCTTGAATTTAACTATGTGGGATATCTTTGTGTAGAAGACACAGTGCATATTTTGCTTCTCTAATTTTGTAAAATATTGCTGTGATAAACTTTGTTTACAACAACCCTCTTATACCATTTATTTCCTTGTTTTGACTCAGTGCTATTTCCAATTGCCTGAGCATAGACTGTAAAATTGTGTAACTAAGCTCTATATCCCATGACCTAATTTCTAATGTCTAGGTCTAATTTAAGATTCATGTTAGTGCTCCTAACTATGATTTCTGCCTGCTAACCACCATGTCCTCTGCCTGTTTTGTACAATTTCCGTTTGTTGTCTCCCCTGACCTCTCTCTTTCTCTTCTTTGACTATATTCTCATCCTTGGACTCCATGCTTTGTTTCTTTTCTGCCTACTGTCAGCTGTTCTCAAAAGCTGTAACCTAGAAACCATTCTGCAATAAAGTCCATCATCCATGGGGGTGTTGGTGCATACTGAGGAACTCCTTAGAGTGTCTCCCCTTCTTAAGACCTGCATTATTCTGATGGAGCAGAGTCTAATACCACCATGACCCACCCACTCCCGCCTTCCTTGGTATTAGTTTGATCAATTCTGTGCTCTTTTAAAGAAATAAAAGCATCATCTGCATATTCAGTGGCTGAACTCAAAAAATTCAAGCTAGCATGTCAAAAAGCCTGATCGACTCTTGGCCTACTACTGTCCAAATCTGGTCTAAATAAATTACATTGAATGGTAATTATTGCTATACAGTATACAGTTTTTGAAAATCTATAGATATACCGCAGTGGAATCCTAAATCAATAAATCTTCCAAAAAAATCTTCATATCCATCGGATAGTGAGCAGTCCCTGCTCAAGACAATACATAAAGCATATTACCAAACACTGAGACCCCTAGATGATAGGAGATCAGATTAAGCATGTGTGGAGGTATGACAAGATAGACAGTTAAGTCCAGGCTCTCAATAACATTCGCTCTCTTTCCAAGATTAATGTCGTTTTCATTTTCAATACAGTTTTATGAAGTTTCAAGACTTATCAAGTGTACATTTCAACTGTGTGTTGTAAATAGAGATGAGCGAATCGAACTTGGCGAAGTGGAATTCGTTTCGAATATTAGGAAAAATTCGATTCGCACCGAATCCGAATTTTAGCAAACTTCGGGTGCACGAATCGAATTTTCCCCGATCAGCCGGCAAAAAGTGTCACTGCAGAGAGCTCCGCTATTTCTGACAGTTCTCTGACAGTTCTGACAGTTCATTTACAGCGGTTGAAACATTGTATCTATTTGTTTCCATTTAGGATACAGATGTTTTTATTCGGAAATAAATAGATACAATGTTTCAACCGCTGTAAATGTGAAGGAACTGTCAGAGAACTGTCAGAAATAGCGGAGCTCTCTGCAGATACACTTTTTGCTGTACTGGAATTCTTCTTCTTTTCATTCTTCTTCTTCTTTTCATTCTTCTTCTTCTTCTTCTTTTCATTCTTCTTCTTCTTCTTTTCATTCTTCTTCTTTTCATTCTTCTTTTCATTCTTCTTCTTCTTCTTTTCATTCTTCTTCTTCTTCTTTTCATTCTTCTTTTCATTCTTCTTCTTCTTCTTTTCATTCTTCTTCTTCTTCTTTTCATTCTTCTTTTCATTCTTCTTCTTCTTCTTTTCATTCTTCTTCTTCTTTTCTTTCTTCTTTTCTTTCTTCTTTTCATTCTTCTTCTTCTTCTTTTCATTCTTCTTCTTCTTCTTTTCATTCTTCTTTTCATTCTTCTTCTTTTCATTCTTCTTTTCATTCTTCTTCTTCTTCTTTTCATTCTTCTTTTCATTCTTCTTCTTCTTCTTCTTCTTCTTTTCATTCTTCTTTTCATTCTTCTTTTCATTCTTCTTCTTCTTCTTTTCATTCTTCTTCTTTTCATTCTTCTTTTCATTCTTCTTCTTCTTCTTTTCATTCTTCTTCTTTTCATTCTTCTTTTCATTCTTCTCATTCTTCTTTTCATTCTTCTTCTTCTTCTTCTTCTTTTCATTCTTCTTCTTCTTCTTTTCATTCTTCTTTTCATTCTTCTTCTTCTTGTCATTCTTCTTCTTCTTCTTTTCATTCTTCTTTTCATTCTTCTCATTCTTCTTTTCATTCTTCTTTTCATTCTTCTTTTCATTCTTCTTCTCATTCTTCTTTTCATTCTTCTTCTTCTTCTTTTCATTCTTCTTCTCATTCTTCTTTTCATTCTTCTTCTTCTTCTTTTCATTCTTCTTTTCATTCTTCTTCTTCTTCTTTTCATTCTTCTTCTTTTCATTCTTCTTTTCATTCTTCTCATTCTTCTTTTCATTCTTCTTCTTCTTCTTCTTCTTTTCATTCTTCTTCTTCTTCTTTTCATTCTTCTTTTCATTCTTCTTCTTCTTGTCATTCTTCTTCTTCTTCTTTTCATTCTTCTTTTCATTCTTCTCATTCTTCTTTTCATTCTTCTTTTCATTCTTCTTTTCATTCTTCTTCTCATTCTTCTTTTCATTCTTCTTCTTCTTCTTTTCATTCTTCTTCTCATTCTTCTTTTCATTCTTCTTCTTCTTCTTTTCATTCTTCTTCTTCTTCTTTTCATTCTTCTTTTCATTCTTCTTCTTCTTCTTTTCATTCTTCTTCTTTTCATTCTTCTTTTCATTCTTCTTCTTCTTTTTATTCTTCTTCTTCTTCTTTTCATTCTTCTTCTTCTTTTCATTCTTCTTCTTCTTCTTTTCATTCTTCTTTTCATTCTTCTTCTTCTTCTTCTTCTTCTTCTTCGTCGTGCCCCGTGACTGCCCAAATGAGTGAAGTGTGCGGTGATTCTAAGATCGATGGCACTCATCTGCATGTCATACTGACTGACAGTATTATTTCTCTTCCCCAGCAGACTCCAAGGGCATTTAAATTAAAGGTACAGTGTTCTGCACTAATATAAAGGCTCTCTGAAGCCTAGAAACCCTTTTAATAAGTTAAATTCGCAGCGAATAAATTCGCATCGAATTTCTCCCGCAAATTCGGCGAATCAGCCGAATCGAATTTTTGAATAATTCGCTCATCTCTAGTTGTAAACAATAGGAAAGTTTCAGATTGAAATCTTATTGATTGTTTCACAAAGTCTGAGCTTACTAAAGCTGTATTGCCTCTAAGGTGAAAACACACATATGTTGAAGCTAAACTCCTGATTAGAGTGACAGTCTAACAGATATTTTGAATCATAAGTATATAAAATGCGCAAGTGTATGTGGCCCATAGGTTAGAGGTCAGGTATTGACCAATAGTTTGAAACTAGAGATGATAAGACAAATGTGTAGAAAAGCATGAATAGAGTAAAAGATAACAATAGAGAAGGAAATGTATGTGTGTGATGGGGGGGATTTCATGTATTCTTAGGTGTTATAGATTTATTAGCCTTTCATGTGGGAGTGCATTATAAGGGTGATTATTCTATTTTGAGTATACAATTTTTAAATGTGCTGATTAATATGTTGGTTGTAATACAAACCACAGGTTGGAAGGCAGGTTTTTGCTAAATATTAAATTAGGATAAACAAAATTATTGGATCCATATTCTCTGAGTACTCTAAAAGGGACACTTAAAATGATTAGGTAGGTTGTATTATATGATTTATTTTTATCAATTATGTTCAGGATTGAAATGTTTGCCAGTTTCAGCCAACAAATGGCATGCACAAAGCTACCCCCATTTTATTTACCAAATTGACTTGCTAGTGACTTGCTAGTCAGCAGCTTGAATAACCAATATAATGTTAAACTCTGATATTTGCATCTATTTATAGCACAAATACAGCAGAATTATTTGGAGGAGGGACACAAATCCATTCCAGTCTGTCTATTTAGACAAGAAATAGTCCACAAAAAAAATGGAATAACTGGACTTTTTTACAAGCAAATCCAGAATGTTCTGCAAGCAAACTTTTGCAAAAGCTCCCTATATTAAAATACATATGCACTTTATTACTATTATACCCCTCCCATCACACACATAAAAATATACCTTTACTTCACACACTGCCTGGCTTGTCTTCAACCGGACAGTCAGCTTAATCTACATTGTGCTCTATAGAACATATCCTATATCCCACACACTGATAATTGTACATGCATTAGATCCTTACATAGTGTTTCCAAAGGTTATAGGCAATCCCTGGTGCATGCACCAAGCACCAATGCTATCCTTTATAGCAACATCTGGGGCATATATCAGTTACAATGTGCAGATGGCAGAATACATAGTGCTTATTCAGTATAGCTGAAGACTGCCACCAGTAGCCAGAAAATGGAGTTAATATACTTAAGACAAATACTGTAGGCTGTTCATTTTGCAAGATATATATATATACTTTGCAGTTTTTGTTTTGCTGCCCCAAGCCTGTTATTTTAAAGGAACATAAGCAGACTTATCATCTATGGATGATCAGTAGTCAGGGTAGGCTAACTCAAAACTCCAGTTGTTGTGGAATTAAAAGTCAATGAGGCATTGCAGGACACTGACAGTTATACATATAACTTTCTGAGGCATGATAGGAATTGTAGCTCACAACAGCTAAAGTTGCCTACCCCGGGCCTATTTTCTCTGTGTTCTTTTTAAGAGCATATGCACACAGCATAACTGATTGCCCGCTAGTGTCGCCCTACCCCCCAGCCTTAGCTTTACTTCACAGGGAGATTAGTGTCAAGTTAAATTCAAGTAAATACACTTTATGCATTAAAAAATGTTTGTTTTTAAATAATATATATAGTTATAACAAGCAGCACAATAATGTAATACAATGCAGAAAAATTAGCAATTGATCAAGGATCAAAGGTGAAAGAAAAGTATGAATAATTATGCTAACCTTTCTCTTTGCTGCAACATGTTATATTTACTTTCCTGGGGAAGATAAGTATAGCAAAAGGGTAAATTTAAAGCAGACTTTGTTCCTCCTTAATTGAAATGACCACACTAAAGAAAGATTTGTAGATAAATAAAATAGGTTGTTTTTAGTTATTTTCATTTGTTTTCTGTTACACGCCATCATCACTGCTCTGTATCTGCATCAACCCTCTGCAGGTTGCAAACCCAAGCTGACATTTAACCACTTCCCGGCCGACCTATAGCAGAAATACTGCTACAAGGTGGCACGGGTGCACAAATACACGTATATACGTGATTCCAGCTCCCACAGTGATCATGGGGGGAGGGGGCAATTGCGCAATCCACCAAGCCGATCTGATTTAGGCCAGTGATGTTCCCTGCCCTATCAGACATCATCATTAACCTGTGTTTACACTTACACAGGTACAGAAAATGATGATATATTCTCTCTCTGGGCAAATTCCGTCCCAGAGAGAGAAGACACATTGAGTAGAAGCACTACACTTTTACAGTTAGAATACATTTTAGGTCACATTTAACCCCTTGATTGCCCCCCCCAGTTAACCCCTTCACTTTCCCGTCACCAGTGTCATTAGTACAGTGTACAGATTTTTTGCTGATCACTGTATTAGTGTCGCCGGCGTCTTTAGATAGCATTAGTGTCAGTTAGCATCCCTCCCAGATAATGTCAGATTGCCCGTCATTACACCAGTCATCACAATTAACCCCTTGATTGCCAGGAACAAGTTCACATACACAATAAACCTCCGTTGCTAGTATAGTGTCTGAACGGATCATTATCTTTGATCAGATCAGAACTATACCAGTGTCCACATTAGTATAGTGTCCCAAAAAACTCAGCATTAGCGGGATCAGTCTCAGCACCTGCATTTAGCCCTATGCTTACCCCCCCCCCCCCCCCCCAGCAAGTGCAGTGTCAGTAGATCACTGTCACTTGATACATTGTAAAAAAACTGCAGTGTTCACGGAATCAGACCTGATCTCTGTTAACACTTGCCAGTAAGTTTTTTTGTAGCGGTTCAAGCAATCCCTGACAGCCATTTGCTCTTTTTCCAGTGATTTGCACTAGGTACTTATAAATTTAGTGGCCAAAATGTTAATCGAAAAGTACTCTAGTGAAGAGGCCTACAGGATTCTGAGCATGTCAGTTGAGAGCAAAGAGGAAGACTCACTGACACAATCAGCCTCAGAATACAAACCTGTAGATAGCAACAGCACCCTAACAGATAGCTCAGACGATGGAGAAGAGGTCCCTGCTAAGGTCAAGCATAACCGACCGACCCCATTCCCAGGTTGCTGAGATGTTACAATTGCATGATGATTCTCATATGCAGCAGAGTGCCAGTACTAGTGTCGCTCTACCTGTTGGTGAACTGGTGAGCACCTGCGGCCTAGTACAACCTGGTCTTATACATACCAGCACTGCAGTATCACTTTGTGACGTGGCGAGTCCCATAAGTGCAGCACAAGCTGGTGCGGTGGCGACCACAAGTAGTGTCCCACAGCCATCAAGAATTCGCTAACAGGTCCATAAAGCCTTTAGTATGAGCTTGCAAATCCCGATTGGCAGCCCACAAATTCTGCCACCCCCGTACTTCCCCCATTCACTGCCCAACCTGGAATTCAGGTGGAAACAGCAAATTTAACTACTCCTGTCAGGAATGAACTGGCCAGCAATAGTGGGACTCAGCTGCCTTATGAGCTGCAGCACCAGGGCTGGCCAGCGGGTGCTCCCAGCAATCAGAGACTCAACCTTGCAGCCAGTCAAACACCTGGAACTAATTATACTGGTGTATTTAAGGGACATTCAGACCTGCAGACTCTGCCTTGGTGTTGTGTTTCTCCTGGGCCCTGTATCCTGTTCCTGCTCCCTGTTCCCTGTTCCTGTCTGATTCTCTGCTGACCCTGCTCTGATCCCTGGCTTGTCTGACCATTCTCCTGCTCCTGATCCCTGGCTTGTCTGACCATTCTCCTCTGCCTGACCCTCTGTACCACGCTGCCCACTACCTGCTGAACCTGGCTTGTGACTCCGACCATTCTCCGCTTGCTCCCCCTGTACCTACCTGCCCGATTGATATTGACCCGGCCTGCCTAACGACGCTTGCATTGTATGTACTGTTATCTGTGGGTGGTTGGTTTGGTTTGTTTGCACTGTGTTATGTTTTAGTATTGCACTGCGTTTATGTTTGTATTGTTAGTGTTACTAAATTACATTGTTTATAACATATCTGAAGCCTGCGTTTCCCTGCGTCAGTCACACACCTCTGGTCATACCCGGGAGCCCTGACAACTCCTCTTGATTTTTTGGAGCTGTTTTTCATGGAAGATATGTATGCATTGATTGTGGATCAAAGCAGTTTATATGCACAACAGTTTATAGCCGTCAACCCAAGTTCAAACCTTGCCAGACCATTTGCATGGAAACCCATTACGGTTTCAAATTTTTTTGGGCCTAACCCTCAAAATGGGCATTACTAAAAAAAATAAATTGTTGTTGTATTGGTCCACAGACTCGATTCATCATATGCCCATGTTCTCTGCTGCCAAGGCCAGGCATAGATATGAGAGTATAATACGTTTTATGCATTTATACACTCTGTCGTCCTCAGGGGTGACCCTGAATTTGACTGGCTCCACAAAATTCAGCCCCTCGTCAAACACCTTACCCAAAAATTTGTAGATGTCTATACTCCCCACCAAAATATCTGCATTGATGAGTCTCTCATTAATTTTTCTGGCTGCCTTGCATTCAAACAATTTCTCCCCATGCCAGATATGGGGTCAAGATTTATAAGATCTGTGAGAAGACAACAGGCTATACATATAAGTTTCGGATTTACAAGAGAAACGTGGAGCCCCCCTGATGCCCAGACTACATGAGGAGCAGAGGCAAGATAGTTTGGGACTTGGTGCCATCCATTTTCCATATGGGGTACCACTGATACGTAGACAATTTTTATTCAAGCATGCCACCATTTAGACATTTGTACAATCTTGGAATTGGAATGTGGCACCATGCAACCTAATAGCTGGGGCTTCCCTCAACGGCTTGTAAATACCCATCTTAGAAAGGGAGAAAAAGCCTGCTTGCGAAATGAGGAATTGCTTGCAGTAAAGTGGAAGAACAAATGGGATGTTTTTGTCCTGTCTTCCATTCATGCACACATACCATCCAAATTGCCACGGCAGCTGGTGTTGTTGAGAAGCTCCTCTGTGTCCATGAATATAACCTTAACATGGGGGGGTGGACTTCAACGACCAAGCTGTACTTAGTTTCCCAAAAGGTCAGAGGCTGGTACAAAAAAGTGTCTGTTTATTTTTGTTAATTTTAATTGGCTATGTATAATGCTTTTGTACTTTACAAAGCAACTGGATGAAGTGGATCCTTTCTAGAATTCCATGAAGAGATGATCACGGCCCTTTTGTATTCAGAAGGTGCTATGGCCCAAACCCCCAACCCAATTGCAGTTAGCCGGTTGCATGAGAGGCATTTTCCCAATGCCATTCCTGATACCCCAACCCAAAGGACACCCCAAAAAAAATGTTGTGCTTGTAGCAGACATGGAGTTAGGCGTGGCACCTGATTTTTTTGTCCCTCCTGTCCTGGCCAACCTGGTCTTTGCTTCAAGGACTGCTTCCGTGGCTACCACACACTAGTTGAGTATTAGTATAAGGTACAGCATGGCACGGTTCAGGGCACATATTTGCACGGGATCTTGAAAAATGTTAGGTAGTCAGGAAACTGGCTATCACATTTTGAGAGACCCTACTGTCTGGTTAAGTTCAAGTTAAAAAAAAAATATAAAAAATAAAAAGTACAAGTACAAAAAAATTGAAAAGTGTAAAAACCAAAAATAGTTGCAGTATGTTTGTGGTTGTCGAGTTACTGTTCTACTGTTTTGATTTTACTGTTTTATTGTTACTGTTTTATTGTTAACCATAGCTGTTTTCTTTGCAGGAATGCCATTCAGCTGCAGCCCTGACCTGTTTATTCTGACAGCAACAGAAGCTTGCTCTCAGAATATACATAAGTCAGCGTTTGCAGCGCTGTTGGATGAGATTTTTCATCCGCAGTTAAAAAAGAGTATATATGCCGAAGCATGGGAGCCTGGGGCTGTCAGTGGGTGGATGGCCCCTATGCTTCGGCATATATATTTTATAATATTTTTTGGCAAATATTTCAATTAAAAAGTTGTTTTATTGAGTTACTGTTTTATTGTTGACCATTGCTGTTTTCTTTGCAGGAATGCCATTCAGCTGAAGCACCAACTTGTTTATTCTGATAGTAACAGGGTATTGCTCTCAGAATATAAATAAGTATATGTGTGCAGAGCTGTTGGATGAGATTTTTCATTCGCAGTTAAAAAAAGAGCATATATGCCGAAGCATGGGGATCTGGGGTGGCCAGTGAGTGGATGGCCCCTATACTTCTGTATATATTTTTTTTAAAAAATTTGGCAGAGATTTCTTCATCGACATGAAGATTTCTTCATCCAAATCTTCCAATGTGAATAGAGGAATCTGTTAGGTTCTTTTTTTTTTCAGCCCACGGGCTGAATGACAAAAAAAAAACATTTCATGTGTGCCCACCATTAGAAGTGGGTGGATGCAGGGTGGTATATTCTAATGGTGGGCATACCACACACTTATTCTGGCAGAGATTTTTTCTATTTTTTTTCATTCAGCTCACAGGCTGCATAAAAAAAGAACATAGCATATATACCCAACATAACCATCAACGTACTGGTACATCACTGTACTTTGAGTGGTTATACCAGTATGATACCTGCATCTGAAGGCATCAACCTGGTATCACTGCAAAATACTCACCATGCCTCTTTGTAAATTCCTTTGGGTGTCTACTTTCCAAAAAGGAGTCATTTGGGAGGGGGGGGGGGGGGGGTTGGTGCTATCCTGGCATTTCAGGGCCTCCAAAACTGTGAAAGGTAGTGAGGATGTGAAATGAGGAACTTACGCATCTCCAGGCATTCAAAGTGGTCATTGGATTTCAGGCTCCTGTATGTGGTTAGGCTCCCAACAAGTCTCACACATGTGGTATATCCATACTCAGTAGAAGTAGCAGAATGTATTTTGGGGTGTAATTCCACATATACCCATGGCTTGTGTGAGCAACATAGCATTTAAGTGACAACTTTGTGTACAAAAAAAATGTTTTTGTCATTTTCCAAAACCTTGTGGAAAAAAATTAATCTTCCATGGACTTAACATGCCTCTCAGCAGATAGCATAGGGTGTCTATTTTCCGAAAAGGGGTCATTTGGGGGTGTTTGTACTGTCCTGGTATTTTAGCATCAAATGTGATAGGCAGTCAGAAAGTAAAAGTTGTGTAAATTCCATTATCTATACCATAGTTTGTAGATGCTATAGCTTTCACACAAACCAATTAATATGCAGTTATTGGAATTTTTTTTACCAAAGACATATAGCAAAATACATTTTGGCCTAAATTTATGACAAAATTTAAGTTTTGGATATTTTTTTATGACAGAAATGAGAAAAAATATTTTTTTTCAAAATGTTTCGCATTTTTTGTTTATAACACAAAAAAACTCTATTTGTGTGAAAAATAAGGACAAAAATTGAATTTGTGTGCAGCATTGCATGACCGCACAATTGTAAGTTAAACTAGCGCAGCACTATACAGCAAAAGATGGTTTAAATTGCAGTATATATACCATAGTTTGTAGACGCTATAACTTTCACACAAAGCAATCAATATACACTTATTCGGATTTTTTTTAAAACAAAGACATGTAGCAGAATACATTTTGGCCTAAATTTATAACTAACTTTGAGTTTACTATATATTTTTTATAGCTGTAAGTAAAAAATATCATTTTTTTTTACATTTTCTGTCTTTTTGTGTTTATAACACAAAAAATAAAAACCACACAGGTGATCAAATACCAGTAAAAGAAAGCTCTATTTATGTGAAAGAAAGGACATAAATTTCATTTGGTTACAGTATTGCATGACTGCGCAATTGTCAATTAAACTAGTACAGCGCTGTATAGCAAAAAATGGCATAACTTACAGTATCTATACCATAGTTTGTAGACGCTATAACTTTCATACAAAGCAATCAATATACACTTATTGGGATTTTTTTTTTACCAAAAACATGCAGCAGAGTACATTGTGGCCTAAATTTATGACTAACTTTGAGTTTACTATATATTTTTGTAGCCGAAAGTAAAAAATGTTTTTTTTTCTAAATTTTCAGTCTTCTTTGTTTACAGCACAAAAAATAAAAAGTGCACAGGTGATCAAATACCACCGAAAGAAAACTCTATTTGTGTGAAAAAAGGACATTTCATTTGGTACAGCATTGCAGGACCACGCAATTACCAGTTGAAATAGTGCAGCACCAAATAGCAAAAAAAAGGCCCGGTCAGGAAGGGGGGTAAATCTTCTGGAGGGCAAGTGGTTAAGAAGAAAAAAACTTTGTTGGAGGCCTGCTTCTTCCTTGTATCTGTCAGCCCACTAATGACATCAGTGCCAGATCTATGTAGAAACAAAAGAATACATGGGCTTTTTAAATGGGAAAAAATATCCATTTGTTCTTTTTTCTTCTTCAACACAGGTCTTACAGTTTACCTATGAAAGTTCCCTGGAAGGCATTGGTGACATAGACTCCCTAGGGGGTAGTTGTGAAGCACTGGCTATGTCACCAGTGTGTATTGAATACCAGGAAGTGGGGGAAAATGTAAGTTGACATTTAATGTTTTCATTTTACATATCACTTTAGGATTGATGTGCAGACCTGCATGCACAGGGGATTTATGTGTTTGGAGGGAGAAAGGTCTGTTTTAAAATTAAGATTGTCTTCAGAATCCCCTCTGAATCCTAGGTATGGAGATATCATAAATTCCAGAAATGCAGCTGGTTTCAGAGGTTTAACACAGATCACTGAAATAACGTGTGCAGAAGGGAGAGGGTTAACACATTGTGGTACGGAGAGTAAGTTGCAGAAGAAAAGTCACTTGCTTTGCTCAAGGTTTAAGCCAGTTTAGCATTTGGAGGAGAACATTAGGAGATCATCCTTCTTATAATCCTTCTTCATTCCTAGTTTGGGTGCAGAGTGCAGAAAGATATGCCCACTGTAGTCACACAGCACATGATAGCCCAAGAAAATAGATCACTGCTGCTGCCTGTATACAAACCTCTCTTGCCATAGTGGCATAGATGATTTACGTAAACCAGTATTGGTTGTGCCTCATGGTGCACTAATACTGCTCAGCCATATTATAAATGGGGAGAGGGCTAATAATGTTCTAAAGTCCTACTCCATAGCGCCCCTCACTCCCTCTCTGAAAATACAGTAGCAGACAATGAACTCTTTCTGTGACATCACTGTATGAAGGACCCAACCCCATAGCTCAGCTAATCATGAAGCAGCTATGGGCTGTGAGACTGTGCATGTGCAGTACATTTGCGAACTGAACGAAGATCATTTTACTGGTGCTTGCTCATGTCTAGGTATGAGCAAACCATACATAGGTTCGGTTTGATGTAAAATAGACTAAAGTTCATGTGGTGTATACAAATCTTATTGAAGTCAAATTATGGTGCAAATGATGGATTACTCTGTTAACCATTTCAATACCGTGCAATTTTACAGCTTCCTGCCCAGACCCATTTTCAGCTTTTAGTGCTGTCGCATTTTGAATGACAATTGCACGGTCATGCAACATTGTACCCATATGAAATTTTTATCATTTTTTTTCCCACAAATAGAGCTTTCTTTTGGTGGTAATTAATCACCCCTGAGTTCTTTATTTTTTGCACTATAAACGAAAAAAGACCGAAAATTTAGAAAAAAAATAAGATTTTCTTTGTTTTTATTATAAAATTTTGCAAATAAGTAATTTTTCTTCATAAATTTAGGCAAAAATTTATACTGCTACATACCTTTGGTAAAAAAAAAAACAAATCGGTGTATATTATTTAGTCTGTGTGAAAGTTATAAAGTCTACAAGCTATGGCACCAATCATTGCAAATTGATCACACATGAAGCACTGATGGCCTATTTCATTTCTTGAGGCCCTAACATGCTAGGAAAGTACAAATAGCCCCCAAAAGACCACTTTTTCGAAAATAGACAGTCCAAAGTATTTAGTAAAAGACATGGTGAGTTATTTGAAGTTGTAATTTTTTCCCACAATTCTTTGGAAAATGAATAAATTATTTATTTTAATTTAATAATTGCCAAAATAACAAGTTATTTCTCACACCTGGCATAGACATACTTGCAATTGCACCCCAAAATGCATTATGCTACTCCTTCTGAGTATGGCGATACCACATGTGTGAGACTTTTCCGCAGCTTGGCCACATACAGAGACCCAACATCCAAGTAGCACCTCCATGCATTCTAGGAGCATTCTAGGAGCATAAAAGGGGCATAAATTACACATCTAATTTCCTGACTCCCTATCACAGTTTTGAAGGCCCTGGAGCACCAGGACAGTGGAAATACCCACAAAATGACCCCATTTTGGAAAGCAAACATCCCAAGGTATATTCTATCAGGCATAATGAGTCTTTTGAACGGGTTATTTTTTTCCAAATGTTTTTAGAAAATGTGGAAAGAAAAATGAAAACTTTTTTTTTTCACACAAAGTTGTCAATTTCTAAGATATTTCTAACACACAGCATGTACATACCAAGAATTATGCCCCAAAATGCATTCTGCTACTCCTTCTGAGTATGGCGATACCACATGTGTGAGACTTTTCTGCAGCTTGGCCACATACAGAGACCCAACATCCAAGTAGCACCTCCATGCATTCTAGGAGCATAAAAGGGGCATAAATTACACATCTAATTTCCTGACTTCCTATCACAGTTTTTAAGGCCCTGGAGCACCAGGATGGTAGAAACACCCACAAAATGACCCCATTTTGGAAAGCAAACATCCCAAGGTATGTATCAGGCATAATGAGTTTTTTGAACATGTTATTTTTTTCCACAAGTTTTTAGAAAATGTGGAAAAAAAATGAAAAAGTATTTTTTTTTTACACAAAGTTGTCAATTTATAGGATATTTCTTCTATACTCGAAAATACATTTTACTACTCCTCCTGAACATGACAATACCACAATCTGAAACTTTTTCACAGCTAAAGAAAGGATAAGCAAAAGATTACCTATGGTTTTAGGAGAGCATTGGACCAGGAAGCAGGCAACAGCAACAGGATTCAACCAGGCAGCAGGCAGAGATATGGCCAGCACAGCCAAAATATTGGTCCTAGACAACAGGCAGGAACATGGTCCATAAAAAGTCCTAGGTCTGTACAGGCAGCAAGCAGAGATATGATTAACTTGTGTTGGTTTGTATTGGTCCGTGTAAAGTATTGGTCCAGGCAGCAGGCAGGAACATGGCCCGAAAGTTTTGGGTCAGTACAGGTAGCAAGAGGAGATATGGTCAGCACAGCCAAAGTATTGGTCCAGGCAGCAGACAGGAACATCAGGCTTAGGGCCTTGATCAGGTAGGACTGGGGCACAGGGGTAGAGGCTTCGTCCCATCCAATCTCTTCGAAGCCTCCGGACAACAGACCCTATTCCGGGACTAACAAAACCCGGAGAAAACCAAAAACTGGTTTTTATCTATTCTGAAGCCCCTCACATATGCAAGACCCCTGTGTTATCTTGAATCCCACTACTGCAGTAGCAGGGCAAAAGATCAATCCAAGCAGCAGGCAAAAAACATTGTCGATTTAACAGGCCAAGGTCAGTCCAGGAAAAAGGCATAAACATGGTTGATAATCCAGACGGCAGGCAGAAGCATAGTCGATAAACAAGCCATGGTCAGTTTTGGTGAAAAGCAGAAATGTGGTGTAGAAGCAATTCAGACGGCAAGCAGAGGCATTGTTGGTAAACAGGCCAGGGTCAGTTAAGGTAGAAGGCAGAGGCATGATAAATCATGGCAGTAGGCAAAAGATCAGCACAGATAACAAAAATGGGGAAGTTGTAGGCTGTTGAAAATATGGGGAACTAATATCTTATTATAGTGTGATAACGTTTGAAGCAGTCTTCGAAGCATAGGCCTGGTTGGGAGGGACATTGGAGACAATGAACACTGGTGTCTTTCCTAATTCCCCTTCTGCTGCATACCTTACATGTTTTTCGACGTCTTCTTCCTGTTTCTGATGGTGGAATTCTCTCAGGGAAATGGCGTTCATGCAGTCTGCTGACACAATCGGAGCGAATGGTTTGTGGTGGAGATCCTTGCTGATAGATTAGGGCAGTGATGACATCTTCAGTGTATTTGAAGAGGTGGCTAGGTCTTTCAGTTGATTTTTGATAGATTATATATGAATTATAAATTGCCATGTGGAAAATGTATATTGCAGCTTTTTTGTACCAGTAGAGGGTCTTCCTTGTTGGTAAGTATGGCTGCAGCATGCGATCGTTTAAATCCACCCCCCCCATGAATTGATTATAATTGAAGATGCACTCTGGCTTTTGGACTTCCCCTCGTCTTCTATGAATGTCCACCATGATGTCATTATGGATTGTGGACAGGACATAAACATCTCTCCTATCCCTCCATTTCACGGCCAGCACTTCCTCGTTCCTAACACTTGCAGATTCCCCTTTTTGTAGAGTCGTTCTAATTAAACTTTGTGGGAAGCCCTTCCTGTTTGGTCGGACAGTACAAAAAGGGGCAGGCTTGTATAATAATTGTCAAGATAGATGTGATACCCCTTTTGGAGGAGTGGAAAGGCCAGGTCCCAGACAATTTTGCCACTTATGCCAATGTAGGTTGGGCACCCAGGGGGCTGAAGGTGGGAGTCTTTGCCTTCATACATGCGAAAGGCATGCACATAACCCGTGGCACTTTCACACAGCTTGTTGAGCTTAAGTCCATACCTGGCCCTCTTACTGGGCATGTATTGCTTGATTCCCAGCCGGCCAGTAAAGTGGATAAGAGATTCGTCCACACAGATGTTTTGGTCAGGGACATAAACTTCAGAAAATATTCTAGAAAAAATAATAATTAGGGGGCGAACTTTGTACAGTTTGTCAAAGCCTGGCTGATCTCGGGGAGGGCACTGGGAATTATCACTGAAATGCAGGAAATGCATTATCATATCATAACGTGACCTGGACATTACGAATGAAAATATGGGAATGTGATGGATGGGGTGGGTGGACCAATATGAATGTAGTACATTTTTTTTTGTAAGCCCCATGTTGACCGTAAGGCCCAAAAACAATCTAAGCTCTTCTAGTGTTAGCGGTCTCCACTCGAATGGACGGGCATAACACGAATTGGGGTTGGCTGCAATAAATTGTTGGGCAAATAGGTTGGTTTGATCGACAATTGACTGAAGGAAACTATCAGGGAAAAATAAATTTAAAAACTCAATTGGGGAAAAATTTTCTGTGTTGATCTGCACTCCTGGTTGTGCGGTGAAAGGGTGGATTGTAGCTGATCCTGTGCTGGAAGGCAGCCACGAAGGGTTTGCAAGAGAGTTTGGGAGGCAAGTTTGGGACCTGACTCTTGGGGTCTGGTGTGATATCCCAGTGCTGGTACTGGGCCTGTCATCCTGGGGTCTAGCTCTGTTGGTATTTTCTGACTGACCATTTATGTGTAATGGCACTTGTATGTTGGCGCTGCTCGTTGTTGCCTGCTCTTCAGAGCGTCTTACTCTTTTTGTAGGGACTACTTCCTCTTCCGATTCGGTCACCGATCCACTGCTTTCTCTTGGCTCGTAATCAAAATCGGAATCGGACGGTGAGAGCTCCCCGCTGCTCTCGTCCGTCATGCTCAGGATTTGGAAAGCCTCCTCACTAGAATAATATTTTTTGGACACGTTGGCAGTATGTCAGGCAACTGTAATGGGTAATGGGTAACTACAGATGGGCTGCAGTGATGGTGGCTTTTATGGGTACTCTGATGACAGGCACACTGACAGGCTGCACAGTTGTATGCGCTGACAGGTACGCGGTGATGGGCTGCTGACAGGTACGTGGTGATGGGCTGCGGACAGGTACACTGTGATGGACTGATGACAGGTACACTGTGATGGACTGATGACAGGTACACTGTGATGGGCTGCTGACAGGTACACTATGATGGGCTGATGACAGGTACACGGTGATGGGCTGGTGATGCGCTGACAGGTACACTGACAGGTACACTGTGATGGGCTGCTGACAGCTACACGGTGATGGGCTGCTGACAGCTACACGGTGATGGACTGCTGACAGGTACACGGTGATGGACTGATTACAGGGACACTGTGATGGGCTGATGACAGGTACACGGTGATGGGCTGGTGATGCGCTGACAGGTACACTGTGATGGGCTGGTAATGTGCTGACAGGTACACTCTGATGGGCTGACAGGTACACTCTGATGGGCTGACAGGTACACTCTGATGGGCTGACAGGTACACTCTGATGGGCTGACAGGTACACCGTGATGGGCTGGTGATGCGCTGACAGGTACACTCTGATGGGCTGACAGGTACACCGTGATGGGCTGGTGATGCGCTGACAGGTACACTCTGATGGGCTGACAGGTACACTCTGATGGGCTGACAGGTACACTCTGATGGGCTGACAGGTACACCGTGATGGGCTGGTGATGCGCTGACAGGTACACTCTGATGGGCTGACAGGTACACTCTGATGGGCTGACAGGTACACTCTGATGGGCTGACAGGTACACCGTGATGGGCTGGTGATGCGCTGACAGGTACACTCTGATGGGCTGACAGGTACACCCTGATGGGCTGACAGGTACACCCTGATGGGCTGACAGGTACACCCTGATGGGCTGACAGGTACACCGTGATGGGCTGACAAGTACACTGTGATGGGCTGACAGGTGGGCTGACAGGTACACTGTGATGGGCTGACAGGTACACTGACAGGTACACTCTGGCAATCTATAATGTGCTGCACTGTACTGAGCTGTAACTCACGGTTCCCCTTATTCTCCTCACACAGGATCCGTGTGTGAGGAGAAGAAGTGGTGACAACAAGTGACAGCTCTTTGTTTATACTTCTGATCGGCTGTGATAGGACACAGCCGATCGCAGGGTAAACAGCCAATTGTATTGGCTGTTACCCTAATCAGGGAAAGCGCTGTGTCCATGGGACACAGCTGGCAAGATACAGGCTCGCTGCGCCTGGGGGGCGCGCCTGGGGGGCGTGCTTTGGGGGCGTGTCCGGGAGGAAGCCAAGTGACAGCTCCTTGTTGCTACTTTTGATCGGCTGTGATAGGACACAGCCGATCGCAGGGTAAACAGCCAATAGTGTTGGCTGTTACCCTCATCAGTGAAAGCGCTGTGTCCATGGGACACAGCGGACATGAGACCGCCCGGGAGCGCGCCGCTGGGGGCGCGCTTTGGGGGCGTGTCCGGGACAACGCCAAATGGCGTGTACCCGGAAAGCTGCAGCGCTTTTCAAGCCGCCAAACGGCTATTGGCCGGGCGGCTAATGGTTAAACACATAAATTACCTACTACCTACTATGCCATATGTAGCCCTGCTGAGCCTTGAACATGTCCTTTAAAATGATTGTAAACCTTAGATATGAAATATAAACAATGCATACTCCTCTATAGTGTGTGCTTGTCCTAATCCAGAGTACTAAGTGTCATTTCTGCCTGCTGCCTTGTTCCTCTGCTAAAAGGATAAGTCACTTCTGACAGGTTTTCCTGACACCAAGAGAAAAATGATGACTGGGGAGGTCACAGCCTGTGATTGACAGCCTCAGCTCTGTTTCTGTGTACTGTGTGCAGAGGAGTGTGTCCCTTCCCTCCAATTAGTTCTCAGAGCTCTCCTGTAACTCCAGCTCTCAGCCCCCTGGTTTTCAGAGATGAGAGATCCTGTGCAAATTCTATATGGCTGTAAGGGAAAGATGGCTGCAAATAAACAGGTACAACTTGTTTTATCTCTGTGTATCAGCTGAGGCCAGTCACTTCATTGGGTATATGTACGGCTTTACAGCCACTTTAAGAAACATGTCAATGGTTTACTTCAGCAAAAGAAAAATGTTTACAAATACAACCCTTGCACCATCATAAAATAAATCTTATGCTATAATTGAATCAGTAAAATGTTAGTAAATCAAGTCTATGTGAAAATGTTTGTGCTTGAACACATGTCAAAATGAGATGTGCATACCCTTTTCACCTTATGGTGAATCAAGCATAATGTCTGCTTCATGATACAAAACAAATGGTACTAAAAAGCCTTATACTGTGACTGTACCAAGGATGGAACTAGAAAAGGCCAAAATAAAATTAGATGTGAATTTTGTAAAATACATTTTATGTAGTACATTTAGTCAATACCAAGCTGCAAATGATCCAGTCTTGAAATCCTTGTACCTTTAGGACTCAGAACATTTACTCCAGTGAGGAGGATCCAGACTGCAACATTTACTGCACTAGCATTGTTCTAACTGTTAGATACGAGCAAGGCACAAATATATATGGACAAGTATGTAATATTTACGAGGTGAGCTTTTTAGCTGTCAGATACGTTAAATCACTCAAAAGTGCTGACTGCTAAACATTAAATTATTTTGATTTTCTTCCTTCTAAAATTGCTTTACATGTTTCAGTCATTAATTTAAGTTTGATAATTTAACATTTTTACATCTCTAGAAAAAAATGGTCAGTGGGCTGACTACTGATTAATGGTACATTGAAGATAGTGTTAACATTTTGTTATTTTGCATGCTTGTAAATGCTCCACAGGCTTGCTGTCAATGCCCTCACAATTGTGGCTTAACCCTTGCTGATATTCTATAGCTGTTTATTTGACTTTTTTTTCCCTCACACCTAGAGCTTATTATCCAAGCTACCTCTTTACCCTTCTCTTGCCTTACATTTCCGATCACAGCATGTTATCCTCTACTATGCACACAGCATCATATATTTCTCACCTACTACAGCATAACACTGCTGTTTATTGATTTTACCCAAGAGTTTTTCTGCAGTCCTATTTCCACTCATTTGTTTATACTGCACATTGTCCAGCAACTTTCTTAAACACAAATCCAAGAAACAAACAAAAATAAAGTTAAAAAAGGTTCACATAAGTCAGAGATAACATGAACAATCTTTGTAGTAATTTGTCAGAATTTTGTGATAATATCTTCTGACATAATTACATAGTTACTAAAGACAAATGAACAAGACAAGAACAAACACAAATCACTATAATACATTTGCACTGTAGAATGACATAAGCATGAAGATTGTGTTCACATGAAATGTGGTCCCTAAACCTACAGTTCCAGATCAGATTTTACACTCAGCATCCAAATAATGCTGCTATTATATGTTCACCAAGCTTTCAAAATAGAAAAGACAGTGTATGCATGATTTCTTACTACTGAAAACCTGTTCAGAGGCAGCAGCCTCTTTTTTCTGGGAGGACATTCGCATTTAATATTTTTCATATGGACTTTATGAGGCCGGTCATACATGAGACATGCATAGAAAATAGCTAACAACAGAAAAGGAACAATGTGTGACGATTGCGGCGTCAGACCCCAGCCCTTCTCACCAAACTCGTGACCGAAGGACTAGCCAATCTAAAACCGCGCTGTCATGTGCATAACAATGGCACGCCCAGCTGTACCCTGCACAAAGTTTTTCCAGCTAATGGACTACAATCGATGTACCGGCAGCCTGAGAGCGATTGTTATTGGGTCAGGTTAATTACGCAATTATCCCTTCACACTGCCACCACCTCCTTTTTGTACAGAGAAAGAGGAAACTTGGCAATATTAGCAATAACACTATGATGTTTGAATAATCGTCGGTATACCACTGTCACCGCAGGCAGAGATATACCAAAGTTTAAAACACACACAGTAGCACTCTTTAGAGGCAGGAATTCATAGTTTGCATTAAAGGCTTTAGAAACAGTTCAACATTTTCAGAAAGTAAGATTTATTACTAAAAGGTCAAAAGGGTGCAATAAAAATATTTACAGAAAAAGATGTAGCCAATATATATATATATATATATAAATATACAGAGAACAATAGCACAGCAAAGAGATAACAGAGAGAAGTTGGAGGGTTAAAGTACTTGCCGTCAGCCTTGGGTTAAGCAGATCAGGTGTCAGAGCAAAGGAATTATCTCCCACTGTCAGTTTCGATGTTAAAACAGGAGATTCTTCAACTCTCACACAGCTCAACTCAGCCTAGCTTAACTTCAAGCATCACATCCTTTATCTAGGAACTTAGCAGGGTGTCTCCCTGAAGCAGAGAACCAATCACCTCATTTGGGGAGGGAGTTGTAGGTGGAGACCTCAGGCTATGACCAAATCCCTCAGAAATTATACTTTGGTCAATAACTTTTCCTAGGTACATGTAACATTCCACCCACGGGTAGATTAATACGCAGAATCGTCTGCTGAATGTCTACATATGAAATATGACATACCTGCTGGGATGGTTAAGGAGATATTATTTTCTGCTCTCCTGTTGATCTCAGCTAGGGGATATAATATATCAAACGATTTGTATTAAAGTGAGCCATCCGATATGAAATCATAGGGGAAAATGGATGTTGAATGTGGTGTCTAGTTTATGACTTATCTGGAATGTCTTTGAACTCAGTGAGGGACTCGGTTTACGCTTTTATGATTCCTTTCCAAGCAAGAGTTTCTTAGACAGAGGGGCACCGAGCTAGTGAGGTTTTATAGCCAGGATGCCCTCCCACTGAGTTTGTTGCCTGTGATCTCTGCAAACATACACCGACCACATGTCGCTCAACAGCGAGGGAGGGGGGATGATTGGAGGAGGAATCCAGCTTTGGGAGTGAGAGATGGTACAAAATGGAAGATTCTTAACAAAATGGAAGACCGCGTCCATCTCTGAGTGCATGATTGCAACACTATGGAATGTGGTAAACCCCAGCAGCCACACAAATTACCAGTGCACCCCTGATTGCACTGCACAATTAATATCAATCCAAAAAGCAGAATCAACGCTATATATACATTACATAAAAAAGGGATACAGTACTTTACCGAAAAAGTAACATATACCATTAATACAACACTCTCATATAAAGTTTCCCAATAATAAAGTGTCTTAATGATGAGTTGTGCTCCAAAAGTTCACATTGTGTAAATTTAGTTTCCAATCTCTTCTCAAATACCATCACATGCCCCATCACGACAGAGAACACACTAGAAGGCTAAGACCCTTCACTAAAGTAATAGGTCAGTAAGCACTTGTTGAAGCAGGAAACTCTGTCTCTGGAAACCAGTCTCAGGACTCAGAATTCTCCACAGAAACCTCACAACTTCAATGCACTCATATGTTAGGATAAAAGATCCACAAAAGGCACCATAATAGCGCAAACAGTTTCATATTTTACTTATCTAAAATAGCTCCAAGACTCTAAGGCCCCATGTACATGGGACACTTCTGAACGATGGAAACTGACTGCTGGAAAACATAGGTTAAAAAATGTCTGTTTAGCCGCATTTGCATAACGTGTTTATGCCCGTTTATGTGCGTTTGCGTTTAGAAGCGTTTTTTTAAAGATAAGCACAGGAGAACCTCCCAAATGCCGAGAATGCATTGAAAAGTGGTAAAATATTCACTATTTCAGACTGTTTCAGAGAAATACAGAGACTAGAATCAGAGACAGTGACGTGTGTATCGTCCAGTCCTGCCTCAACATATTTCAGTCTTTCAGGCATCTTCAGGAAACAGGGAGGATGCCATCTTTACTGATATTTACATGTTCAAACCAGAAAACATTAAAATTAACCCTAGATTTACTTAGCTAATGATTACTCTATGCAGTGTCACAGTGACATACTTCACAATAATTTTAAAACCATACAAAAGTTACACAAAAGTAAAACTTTTACCAGTTACCTTTTATGCTGTTAGAGATCCGGGTATGACCAGAAATGTGTGGACTGACACAGGGAAGTAGCAGGCATCAGGAACACAGGCGTAGTCAGGGCTGGAGAGGTGGAATGATCAGGCAGGCCGTTAGATAATGCCAGGCACCGCCCGGTGGGATCTCTAGTACCCATAGAACGGGATTCCCCAGGGTGCGGAGTCTAAGCCCCAGTCTGCCTTTTCACCAGAGCCCCTGATGGTGGGGATGGACTTGGCGCAGGACTGAGACTAGGTCGCGGCCCCTGAGTGCACCCAACTGTGGTAGAGGGGTCCGACGAGGGTATGTACCGTGGGAAAGCCTGACGTGAAGAGGCTGGCAGACCTGGTAACAGGGACAGATCCGTGTGGGATGGATGGATCGTCTGCGCAGCGTCAGGCGTAGTCAGGCAGGCCAGGTCAGCAACATGCGGGCAGCAAGGTACCGGTGGAGCAGGCAGAGAATAGTCAGGGTCACAAGCCGGGTTCAGTAACTCACGGGCAGCGCGGTACAGAGGGTCAGGCAGAAGGATGGTCAGGCAAGCCAGGGATCAAGCAGGAGAAGTCCGCAGAGGTCAGGATCAGGCAGGGTCGGCAACAAATCAGATAGTCAGCAGAACAGGAACACAGGATACCAGGTACAGGGGCTCATGGGAAACAATACACCAAGGCACTTACTGCAGGTCTGGCCATTCCTTAAATACACCTCCTGCAATCAGCCCAAGGTGTTGGCTGATTACAGGAGTGAGCTTCTGGCTGCTGAGAGCACCCGCTGGTCAGCCCTGGTACTGCAACCCACACGGCAGGTGAGTCCCACCACCAGTGCTAAGTCCATTCCTGACATGCTAAAATTAAATGCTCCTAAAATGAGGATAGCTTTCTTAATCCATGTCCTTGCCACTGCCATCTAGTGGACAATTATGACACTATCATAGATGGCACAGTCATAGATAAATACCAAAGAGTAATATATATACACATATATAATGAAAACATTATATATAATGCAGTGCATTTCACTGCACACATATCAGTGACAAAAGGGGCCCAGGTACATAGCAAAGCCAGTAGTACATATAGTCCAAAAAAGAGAGCAGCACTCACAGGTCTTGAGAGGTGAATGCACAGTGAAGATTTTAGTTTGACATTTCAACAAGCCACAAGCTCGTCTTTCTCATGAAAGAGGACTAAAAAATTTAATAGAGAAAAAAAAATACAAAATATACAGAATTCATCAATGAATAAAATAAAATACAATATTTTAAGATATTCCAAATCCCTCTAAAAACAAAACCTGATTCTTGGATACTTGCATCTAATAATTAGCTGTGAAACAATTTAAGTCTAGTTCTACTTAAGACCCTGCGGGAGTAGTGTTTGTAATTCATAAATCCACCATGTTTAGTTCCTCGAGACATCTTTTTTTACATTTGGCCCTCTCCAATGTTTCCCAATCCTGTCTATCCCATAGAAGGTCAAATGCCTGGGATCTTTCCCATGTGCCAGTCTGAAGTGGTTGGAGACACTATGCTTTTTAAAACCTTTTTTATGTGCTCCCCCACCCTCACCGCTCACTGCTAACCTTCATGTCGTGCAGCCCTCATACTGAAGTCCACACAGAAACTCCAATATATACATTACGTGTGTACTATTGCACTTAATACACTTTATAATTTCATATTCTTTCCTGGTTCGATTAGATTGAAAACTAGATTTCTTTCTTTCCTTTTTGGATGTGGTTCGACAGAGAACACAACTGCTGCACCTAAAAAAAATCAACGTCAAGCAAGAAGGTTACTCATTTTTTGGAGGGGGTCTAATATATTGTGTACAATATTTTTCCTTAAATTAGGTTTCCTAGGAAGGAACTTCTCCAAAGTTGGGTCTGTCTCTGAAAGATAGGTTAGTGTTTCTTGACAATTTTTTCCAGCTCCTTATACTCATAATTATAGCCCGTAACAAAGGATACATCAAAATATGTTGTGTTCCTTCTCTGTGTGGTTACAATAGAGTTTCTGTCCATACTACCTACTAGCCTTTCAGTGCATTCCAACCTTTATTTACAATATCCGTTTCCACAAAATTATTCATCAAATATCTGTCTAGGCTATATAATACAAATCAAGGTCACATTTATTATTATTATTATTATACAGTATTTATATAGCGCCAAAAGGTTTGCTCAGCGCTGTACATTATAGTGGGGGACAGAACATGAGACAATACATTAACAAAACAATACACGAGGGGTTCGAAGGCCCTGCTCTTTTGAGCTTACAATCTAGGAGGGAGGGCATAGTGGTACAGGAGGAAGTGGCTGTGGGGGATGGAGTAGTAGGAGGAGTGGAAGAGATCGGCTGTTAAGTGAGGGTGGGGTAGGCTTCCCTGAAGAGATGGGTTTTCAGGGTGTGCCTAAAGGTGAGGAGGGTAGGTGACAGTCTGATGGATTGGGGTAGTGAGTTCCAGAGGATGGGGGAAGTCCTGGAGAAATCCTGCAGTCGGGCGTGGGAGGAGGAGACCAGGGAGCTAGAAAGTAGGAGGTCTTGTGAGGAGCGAAGAGTACGGGTTGGGTGGTATTTGGGTATCAGGTCGGTGAGGTAGTTTGGAGCAGCGTTATGAATGGCTTTGTATGTCAATGTTAGTATTTTGAATTTAATGCGTTGGGCAATCGGAAGCAAGTGGAGGGAATGACAGAGGGGGGTGGCAGAAGCGGAGCGGTTGGTAAGGTGGATGAGTCTGGCCTCTGAGTTCAGGATAGACTAAAAAGGGGATAGCCTGTGTTGGGGTAGGCCGGTCAGAAGGGAGTTGCAGTAGTCCAGACGTGAGGTAATAAGGGAGTGGATGAGTTGTTTAGTAGTGTCTGGGGTTATGAACGTACTTATTTTGGAGATGTTGCGGAGGTGGAGTCTGCATGAGTTTGCCAACGATTGGACATGGGGTTGGAAGGACAGGTTTGAGTCTAGAGTGACACCCAGGACTTTGGCTTGCGGGGTGGGACTGATGGTGGCGTTGTTGGTCGTGATGGAGAGGACCGGGGGGGGCGGGCTGGGGGGAAAATTAGGAGTTCGGTTTTGGAAAGGTTCAATTTGAGGAAATGGAGCAACATCCAGTCTGATATGTCTTTCAGTAGGTGGGCAATACGGGCGGAGACTAAAGGGGTGAGGTGAGGGGTGGAGAGGTAAATTTGCGTGTCATTGGCGTAGAGGTGATAGTTGAAGCCGTGGGAGTGTATCAGTTTGCCGAGGGAGAAGGTGTAGATGGAGAAGAGGAGGGGCCCGAGGACAGAGCCTTGGGGGACCCCAACAGAGAAGGGGATAGAGGGGGAGGTGGTAGCGTTATAGGTAACGATGAAGGAGCGTTGGGAAAGATAGGAGGAGAGCCAGGAGAGAGCGGAGTCTCTGATGCCAAGGGAGTGTAGTTTATTGAGGAAGAGGGGGTGGTCAACTGTGTCGAAGGCCACGGAAAGGTTCGAGGAGTAGGAGGACTGAGTAGTGGCCATTAGCTTTGGAGGTTAGCAGGTCATTAGTGATTTTGAGTAGGACGGTTTCGGTGGAGTGTAGGGGACGGAAGCCAGACTGTAGTGGATCGAGGAGGTTGTTGTCAGTGAGGTGGGAGCTTAGGCGATTGTAGACTAAGCGCTCAAGGAGCTTGAATGCAAAAGGCAGCAGGGAGATGGGTCTAAGGTTGTTTAGGTCGGTAGGGTCCAGGGATGTTTTTTTGAGTATAGGGGTGATGTGCACGTGCTTTAGGGGGGAGGGGAATGCACCAGTAGAGAGGGAGAGATTGAAGATGTGGGTGAGGGAGCGTAGGATGGAGGAGGAGGGTGACCGGAGGAGTTGTGTGGGGACAGGGTCAAGGGGGCAAGTGGTGAGGCGGGCTTCTGAGAAGACCTCAGTGACCTCCTCAGTGGTAGCAAGGCTGAAGAAGGAGGGGAGAGTTGATGGGGTTATAGTGGGAGGGAGGCTAGGTGGAGAGGTAGATTGAGCATTGGCAATGTCCTTACGGATTGTGTCGATCTTATTTTGGAAGTGATTGGCAATCTCGTGGGCGGTGAGTGAGGTACTGGGTAGAGGTGGGAGAGAGTAGGGAGTTGAAAGTGGAGAAGAGCCGGCGAGGACAGGTGGAGAGGGTGTTGATGAGGGTTACGAAGTAGGCTTGGTTGGCGGCGTGGAGGGAGCAAGTGTAGGTGAAGAAGGCGGATTTGTAGAGGGAGAACGCTCGAGGGGATCTGGTTTTGCGCCAGTAATCGCTCCAGTGTGAGACTCGTTTAAGATTTTTAGTGTGGACGTTCTGCCAGGGTTAAAGTGGTCGGGGTCTAATGCTACGTGTGGTTAGGGGGTTCTAAAGAGTCTAAGGCAGCTGACAGCAAGTCGTTATACGCAGTAGTGGCCAGGTCAGGACATGACAGTGGAAGGATACTGTCGTACAGACGGTCAGGTGTCGGGTGCAGAGGGGCCGGATTCAGGTTGCGGAGGTTACGGCTGGTGATGGTTTGACATTTGGGGGGGGAGGTGTTAGAGGACAGGGAGACGGAGAACGTAAAGAGGTTGTGGTCAGAGAGAGGGAAAGGGGTGGTTGTGGAGGGTGCAAAGATGGGAGAAAACGAGGTCCAGGGTGTTCCCGTCGGTGTGGGTGGGGGACTGTGTACACTGTGTGAGTGCAAAAGAAGAGGTTAAGTGGAGGAGTTGGGATGTAGCTGGGTTGTTGACATTGATAGGGATATTGAAGTCTCAAAGGATGATGGTGGGTAGCACAGAGGAGAGGAACAAGGGTAGCCAGGCGGAAAAGTCGTTAAGGAAGCAGGATATGGGTCCAGGAGGCTAATAGATTACTGCAATCCTCAGAGGGGTGGGAGAGAAGAGCCGGATGCAGTGGGCCTCGAAGAAGGAGAAGGATAGAGAGCGGGGGTTTGGGAGGACCTGGAAGGTGCTCAGCGGTGACAAGAGCACACCGACCCCACCACCTCTACGATCGCTTGGTCTGGGTGAATGGGATCAGACGAGACCTCCATAGGAGAGTACCACAGGGGAGGTAGAGTCAGTGGCTTGACTCCACCCCCCCCCCCACATTTATGTAGATAATACATTCCATTGAAAGAAAAAACATATGGGTTAAAACAAACTTGACAGACAATATCAAAAACTCCTGGAGTCCCTTGTTTTAAATACTATAGTAATTAAAATGATGTTTCACAGCTATTGGCACTACGTAATGCAGGATTGAAGAATAGAAGAAGTCCATATAATTTGAGCCTCCCATCATAAACCACCAATGTGTTCAAAGACTGCATTGGTATTTTGAATATATCCCAGCAGTCTCATTACTAGTGGTTACAAGTACATGTAAACCCATTCACTCAGATGTACTAAAAGGGATCCTATAACTGCTACAATTTGGCATCCTGATAAAGGGACACCCAATTTGTGAACCTTGGATAAATGGTGGAAGGTTGTTGTATTAGGAGTAGCTATCTTAAAGCATTCAGCTAATTTGCTGCTGACAATATCAAGGGATTTCTCTTGAAGATCAATCAGCAGCTGCTGAAAAATTCTAGTGATATTTTTTTGAAAGGCTTGTTAATGGTGGGAATCCTGAAGTTATCTTAATATTTCCTTTTCAATCTGCAGAAAATGAGGTACTACTACAGCTCCACCTTTATAAGGTTCTCTTAGCATTGTATCTTTGTAGAGATGAGCGGATCGAACATGGCGAAGTGGAATTCGTTTCGAAGATTGGGAAATATTCGATTCGCGACGAATCCGAAGATTAGCCAACTTCGGATGCACGAATTGAATTTTCCCAAAAATGGCGGCGACATGTGTGGCGACGGAGCGGGGATCTCTGGGAAGGTGCGCAGACAAGGCGCGCTGACCCATAATGCATTCATTCATGACATGTGATCGCATTAGCCAATCAGCAGCCAGCCAGCCAGCACTGTGTAATGGTGGAGCTATAAATCGCGGCCATCTTAGAATTCTCCATTAGCCTCCGGTCATTCAAGAGAGACAGACCTATGTGTATTAGGGACAGAGTTAGGGCCACAGAGACTTTAGGGCCACATAATCGTTACTCAGGGACACAGAATCGTTACTTAGGGACACAGAATCGTTACTCAGGGACACAGAATTGTTACTCAGGGACACAGAATTGTTACTCAGGGACACAGAATCGTTACTCAGGGACATACACAGAATTGTTACTCAGGGACACAGAATTGTTACTCAGGGACACAGAATCGTTACTCAGGGACACAGAATTGTTACTCAGGGACACAGAATTGTTACTCAGGGACACAGAATCGTTACTCAGGGACACAGAATTGTTACTCAGGGACACAGAATTGTTACTCAGGGACACAGAATTGTTACTCAGGGACAGACACAGAATTGTTACTCAGGGACAGACACAGAATTGTTACTCAGGGACACAGAATTGTTACTCAGGGACACAGAATCGTTACTCAGGGACACAGAATCGTTACTCAGGGACACAGAATTGTTACTCAGGGACACAGAATTGTTACTGAGGGACACAGAATCGTTACTGAGGGACACAGAATCGTTACTCAGGGACACAGAATTGTTACTCAGGGACACAGAATCGTTACTCAGGGACAGACACAGAATTGTTACTCAGGGACACAGAATTGTTACTCAGGGACACAGAATCGTTACTCAGGGACACATAATTGTTACTCAGGGACACAGAATTGTTACTCAGGGACAGACACGGAATTGATACTCAGGGACACAGAATTGTTACTGAGGGACACAGAATCGTTACTCAGGGACACAGAATTGTTACTCAGGGACACAGAATTGTTACTGAGGGACACAGAATTGTTACTCAGGGACACAGAATCGTTACTCAGGGACACAGATTTGTTACTCAGGGACACAGAATTGTTACTCAGGAACATACACAGAATTGTTACTCAGGGACACAGAATTGTTACTCAGGGACACAGAATCGTTACTCAGGGACACAGAATTGTTACTCAGGGACACAGAATTGTTACTCAGGGACACAGAATCGTTACTCAGGGACACAGAATTGTTACTCAGGGACACAGAATTGTTACTCAGGGACGGACACAGAATTGTTACTCAGGGACACAGAATTGTTACTCAGGGACACAGAATTGTTACTCAGGGACACAGAATCGTTACTCAGGGACACAGAATCGTTACTCAGGGACACAGAATTGTTACTGAGGGACACAGAATCGTTACTGAGGGACACAGAATCGTTACTCAGGGACACAGAATTGTTACTCAGGGACACAGAATCGTTACTCAGGGACAGACACAGAATCGTTACTCAGGGACAGACACAGAATTGTTACTCAGGGACACAGAATTGTTACTCAGGGACACAGAATTGTTACTCAGGGACACAGAATCGTTACTCAGGGACACAGAATTGTTACTCAGGGACACAGAATTGTTACTCAGGGACAGACACAGAATTGTTACTCAGGGACACAGAATTGTTACTGAGGGACACAGAATCGTTACTCAGGGACACAGAATTGTTACTCAGGGACACAGAATTGTTACTGAGGGACACAGAATTGTTACTCAGGGACACAGAATCGTTACTCAGGGACACAGATTTGTTACTCAGGGACACAGAATTGTTACTCAGGGACACAGAATCATTACTGAGGGACACAGAATCGTTACTGAGGGACACAGAATTGTTACTCAGGGACACAGAATTGTTACTCAGGGACACAGAATTGTTACTGAGGGACACAGAATCGTTACTCAGGGACACAGAATTGTTACTCAGGGACAGACACAGAATTGTTACTCAGGGACACAGAATTGTTACTCAGGGACACAGAATCGTTACTCAGGGACACAGAATCGTTACTCAGGGACACAGAATCGTTACTGAGGGACACAGAATCGTTACTCAGGGACACAGAATCGTTACTCAGGGACAGACACAGAATTGTTACTCAGGGACACAGACTTGTTACTCAGGGACACAGAATCGTTACTCAGGGACACAGAATTGTTACTCAGGGACACAGAATTGTTACTCAGGGACACAGAATCGTTACTCAGGGACACAGAATTGTTACTCAGGGACACAGAATCGTTACTGAGGGACACAGAATCGTTACTCAGGGACACAGAATCGTTACTCAGGGACACAGAATCGTTACTGAGGGACACAGAATCGTTACTCAGGGACACAGAATCGTTACTCAGGGACACAGAATTGTTACTCAGGGACACAGAATTGTTACTGAGGGACACAGAATCGTTACTGAGGGACACAGAATCGTTACTCAGGGACACAGAATTGTTACTCAGGGACACAGAATTGTTACTCAGGGACACAGAATCGTTACGTTATTTTTGGGGTGCTTATTGAATTAAAGAGTATGTCAGACAACACGCAGAGGAGTGGCAGAGGAGGCAATGTTTCAGGAGCGAGCAGACGTGGCAGCAGAGGAAGGGGTCGAGGCAGCACTAGTCGCAGCCAGAGGCCAGTGCTCCCAGTGTCATCCAGCGGTCGTGTCTCCACCGGCAACCCTGCCGTCATCGATTGGTTGGCTCGGTCGTCTTCCTCTTCCCAGGTCACCTCTGACACCTACAGCCAACGGTCGGTGTGTACGTCAGACACAACCGTTAGTTGGCATGGCCCGGGAGCAAGCCCACTGAAATCACGTGTCCTCTACCTGCCCCTGTCCTTTGGTGTTCCCTCACCAAGTGAAGTATCGCATGCTGTGGGCTCAGCCCCACTGTACAGTGAGGAAGAGCTAACAGAGGGCGGTCAGGAACGGGGGGAGACATCCGCCTCTTCAGCAGCCAGGCGAAGAAGTACTGGCGAGGAGAGTGGCTCGGTAGCCGGTCTAGAGACAGGTCTGTCTCCTGACCCACACGCAGCCGAGGGGGCTAGTAGTGACGCGAAGACCCTAATTGATGATGATGAGGCTGATCGCACTTGGCAGCCTCGTCGTCATCAGGCTATTGCTTCCGCATCATCAGGAGAAGAGGGTGCCAGCTTGGCAGCGAGCAAAACAGTCGGTGGGTTGCCCAGGAGGCAGCAGGGTCGTAGCAGTGTCAGTGGAGCCAAACGGCCACGGAGTAGAGCACCAGCTCCACTGCAGCCTACCACCACGGCCAGTAGTGGTGCCGGTGTGCACGGAGGAAGTAGCAGTCAGCCAGTGAGGAGTAGCGGGGGCAAAGTTTCCTACTCGGCGGTGTGGCAATTTTTCGTCAAGCCGCCCGAGGAAGTAAACGTAGCCGTATGTCGACTATGTGGCCAGAAAGTCAAGCGTGGCCAGGGGGCCCATGTTGGGACTACAGCGTTGCGTCAGCATATGCAGCGTCGCCATTCGGTGGCCTGGGAAAACCGTGATAAAGATATGGCGGTTCTGCCTGCCCCAGCCCCCGCTCCATCACCCGCTCCGTTACTTGCTCCGTCACCCGACGTCAATCGCCCTCTATCAGCCAGTCAAGGCTCCAACACCTCTGTTGAGGGGAGTTGTCGCTCGTTGGCATCTTCCGCTCGTTTAGATGCTCCTTCTCCTGCTACTCCTCTTCACGGATTCCGTCAGCAGTCTTTCTTGGAATCCGTTTCCAAGAGACAACAGTTTGCGAGCACGCACCCAACGGTGCAGAAGCTGAACACCTCCTGTCCAAGTTGCTGGTGCTGCAGTCCCTCCCTTTCCAAGTATTGGACTCAAGACCTTTCCGAGAAATGATGGCTTGTGCCGAGCCGCGGTGGAGATTTCCAAGCCGGCATTTCTTCGCCAAAAAGGCAGTGCCAGCCCTGCATTCACATGTAGAAGAGATGGTGGGCCAGTCTTTGAGCATGTCGGTCTCTGCCAAAGTGCACGGCAGCGCCGACGTGTGGAGCTGTAACTACGGTCAGGGACAGTACATGTCATTTACGGCCCACTGGGTGAACGTGGTGCCGGCACAGCCGCACCAGCAACTTGGACAGGTCACGCCGCTTTTGCCTCCACGTTTGCACGTCCTTGGTCCAGCAAAGATGTCCGCCTCTACCACCTCTTCTTCCGCCGTGTCCTCAGCCGCCACCCCCGTGCCAAGTCCCATTACCCGACCGGCATATCACATGTGCAGGGCGCAACGGTGTCACGCTGTGCTGCACCTGGTATGCCTTGGCGAACGTAGTCACACAGGGGAGGAACTTCTGAGTGTAATGAACAGAAATCGACAGATGGCTGTCTCCGCGCAAACTGAAAATCGGAACCATGTTGACCGACAACGGAAAGAACATGGTGTCTGCTCTGCATCAAGGAAGGTTGTGCCATGCGCCATGCATGGCTCACGTGTTCAATCTGGTTGTCAAGCGGTTCCTAAAATCCACCATCCCACTGCAAGACATCTTTAAAATGTCACGTAAACTTTGCATGCATTTCAGCCATTCCTACACCGCAAAGCATACCCTCCTTGAGCTGCAGCGGCAGAACGGAATTCCACATCATCGCCTGATCTGCAACGTTGCAACAAGGTGGAATTCAACCCTACATATGTTAGACCGCCTTTACGAACAGCGAAAGGCCATCACCGATTTCCTGATGTTACAAGCGGATAAAGGTACTCCCCTGTGTAACTTCGATGTCAGCCATTGGCAGCTTGACTTTTTAACATAGGCCTCTGTATGGCCTTTAATTGAAGCTGCTTACGCTCCGCCACTCTGCCATGGGCCTCTTGGGTATCCCAGAAGCTGCTCAGTGGGTCAGGGCAATAAAGCTCCCGGTTCGCAGGTTGTTCCGTCTTATGGATGGAAGTACGACGGTATATGATCTTCTTCGCACCCACGGCATCACCTCATAGAATCTCTGCATTGCATCTGCAATCACAACAACGCTGACTTCCCGGATCGCCACTCAGCCATTGGACTCTTGATAGTCGTCTCCCCACACTGCTGCTGGGGGGACTTTTTAACCTAGGCCTGTGTATGGCCTTCAATTGAAGCTGCTTCCGCTCCGCCACTCTGCCATTGGACTCTTGATAGTCGTCTCCCCACGCTGCTGCTGGGGGGACTTTTTAACATAGGCCTCTGTATGGCCTTTAATTGAAGCTGCTTACGCTCCGCCACTCTGCCATGGGCCTCTTGGGTATCCCAGAAGCTGCTCAGCGGGTCAGGGCAATAAAGCTCCCGGTTCGCAGGTTGTTCCGTCTTATGGATGGAAGTACGACGGTATATGATCTTCTTCGCACCCACGGCATTACTTCGTAGAATTTCTGCATTGCATCTGCAATCACAACGCTGACTTCCCGGATCGCCACTCAGCCATTGGACTCTTGATAGTCGTCTCCCCACACTGCTGCTGGGGGGACTTTTTAACCTAGGCCTGTGTATGGCCTTCAATTGAAGCTGCTTCCGCTCCGCCACTCTGCCATTGGACTCTTGATAGTCGTCTCCCCACGCTGCTGCTGGGGGGACTTTTTAACCTAGGCCTGTGTATGTCCTTCAATTGAAGCTGCTTCTGCTCCGCCACTCTGCCATTGGACTCTTGATAGTCGTCTCCCCACGCTGCTGCTGGGGGGACTTTTTAACATAGGCCTCTGTATGGCCTTCAATTTAAGCTGCTTACGCTTTGCCACTCTGCCATGGGCCCCTGTACCGCCTCCTCTTGCTGCTGCCAGGTCCAGAGTGTGTCATGGGTCCCTGTACGGCCTCCCATTGCTGCTGACTTCATCGCCAGACTCTGCCATGTGCCACTTTCAGGTCTCCTTACACTGTTGGTGGGTTCCATTTTGTGATAGGGTGCTGTATGGCCTTCCATTGCTGCTGCCTCCACCGCCACCCTGCGCCATGTGCCTCTGTCGTCTGCTCACGCTGCTGACGGCTTCCGCTTTTTAACCGAGGCCTGTGTTTGGCTTCCGAATACTGCTGCTTCCACCGCCACCCTGCGCCATGCGTCTCTGTCGTCTGCTCACGCTGCTGACGGCTTCCGCTTTTTAACCTAGGCCTGTGTATGGCTTCAGAATAATGCTGCCTACACCGCCACCCTGCGCCATGTGCCTCTGTCGTCTGCTCACGCTGCTGCCAGGTCCATACTGATTCATGGCCCCCTGTACCGGCTCCTCATGAACGTGGTTCAGCGGGTTTGCATCACTTAACGGCAAATCGTTGACAAACGCTGGGATGTTCAGTGTTGTGCGCATTAAGCCAGACACCAAAGGGCAGCACAGACCTGTTATTACTCGCTCAAGCATGGCTGAACAAAACCAGTCTCTACCACAAATTGGACCCAGACCTGCCCAGGGTCTCGTAAGTAGATTGCACGGAAGAGTAGAGTTCGTTATTGGAATTAACTGTGAGGGACTTTTAAACCTAGGCCTGTGTATGGCCTTCAATTGAAGCTGCTTCTGCTCCGCCACTCTGCCATTGGACTCTTGATAGTCGACGACTATTAGTCGTCTCCCCACGCTGCTGCTGGGGGGACTTTTTAACATAGGCCTCTGTATGGCCTTCAATTTTAGCAGCTTACGCTCCGCCACTCTGCCATGGGCCCCTGTACCGCCTCCTCATGCTGCTGCCAGGCCCGTAATCTGCCACGGGCCCCCGTACCGACTCCTCATGCTGCTGCCAGGCCCGTAATCTGTCATGGGCCCCTGTACCACCTCCTCATGCTGCTGCCAGGTCCAGAGTGTGTCATGGGTCCCTGTACGGCCTCCCATTGCTGCTGTCTCCATCGCCACACTCTGCCATGTGCCACTTTCAGGTCTCCTCACACTGCTGGTGGGTTCCATTTTGTCATAGGGTGCTGTATGGCCTCCCATTGCTGCTGCCATGGGCCCGTAATCTGCCACGGGCCCCCGTACCGACTCCTCATGCTGCTGCCAGGCCCGTAATCTGTCATGGGCCCCTGTACCGCCTCCTCATGCTGCTGCCAGGTCCAGAGTGTGTCATGGGTCCCTGTACGGCCTCCCATTGCTGCTGTCTCCATCGCCACACTCTGCCATGTGCCACTTTCAGGTCTCCTCACACTGCTGGTGGGTTCCATTTTGTCATAGGGTGCTGTATGGCCTCCCATTGCTGCTGCCAGGCCCGTAATCTGCCACGGGCCCCCGTACCGACTCCTCATGCTGCTGCCAGGCCCGTAATCTGTCATGGGCCCCTGTACCGCCTCCTCATGCTGCTGCCAGGTCCAGAGTGTGTCATGGGTCCCTGTACGGCCTCCCATTGCTGCTGTCTCCATCGCCACACTCTGCCATGTGCCGCTTTCAGGTCTCCTCACACTGCTGGTGGGTTCCATTTTGTCATAGGGTGCTGTATGGCCTCCCATTGCTGCTGCCAGGCCCGTAATCTGCCACGGGCCCCCGTACCGACTCCTCATGCTGCTGCCAGGCCCGTAATCTGTCATGGGCCCCTGTACCGCCTCCTCATGCTGCTGCCAGGTCCAGAGTGTGTCATGGGTCCCTGTACGACCTCCCATTGCTGCTGTCTCCATCGCCACACTCTGCCATGTGCCACTTTCAGGTCTCCTCACACTGCTGGTGGGTTCCATTTTGTCATAGGGTGCTGTATGGACTCCTCATGCTGCTGCCAGGCCCGTAATCTGTCATGGGCCCCTGTACCGCCTCCTCATGCTGCTGCCAGGTCCAGAGTGTGTCATGGGTCCCTGTACGGCCTCCCATTGCTGCTGTCTCCATCGCCACACTCTGCCATGTGCCACTTTCAGGTCTCCTCACACTGCTGGTGGGTTCCATTTTGTCATAGGGTGCTGTATGGCCTCCCATTGCTGCTGCCTCCACCGCCACACTGTGGCTCCACACTCTGGTTTTGGCCCCGTGACTGCCCAAATGAGTGAAGTGTGCGGTGATTCTAAGATCGATGGCACTCATCTGCATGTCATACTGACTGACAGTATTATTTCTCTTCCCCAGCAGACTCCAAGGGCATTTAAATTAAAGGTACAGTGTTCTGCACTAATATAAAGGCTCTCTGAAGCCTAGAAACACCCTTTTTATAAGTTAAATTCGCAGCGAATATATTCGACTCGAATCGAATTTATTCCGCGAATTCGGCGAATCAGCCAAATCGAATTTTTGAATACTTCGCTCATCTCTATATCTTTGCATTGTCTAAGACTTTGGAATGTTGCTTGCCAAAATGTAGTGATGCCACGCTATTTGTTTATTCTTTGTTTTCAAAGACATCAGTCCTGTTCAACTAAATCCTAGAAGGCATCCAGCACTGCCTTTCTCACTTAAACTGGGTAAAAGTACTTGTTGCCCTGTCTGAGTGCACTAATCTGAGATCCATGGGCATCTAAAGACCCATACTGTAGTTGTTCTAGCATAAGCCTAGTGTGCATATCTTAAAAAAAACATTTCTTCAATATTTCCCTATTCATTTGATAGAATCCCTTGAGTCTGCTGATGTTTAAGAATCAAAATGTTTCCTAAGCAGTATGTTAGGAACAAATCTATTGACATCTGAACAAGTAGAAAATATGTCAAAAAGAAAAGTAGGAGAAAATGAAAGTCATTTAGATAATACTGATACTGTATTTAACTGTATTTACTGTACTGTATCGGCAGTCAAATTCGTGGCTGAAAAAAATTATAACATTGGTGTAATCTGTTATTTCTGTGTCAATTTCCATTGATAATGTCAATTTGCTTTTGGATCTTCCTCTTCTGTCACCCATCCTACAGCTGTTCTTTGTTTCCTTTTGTAGTTTGTAATAACTTAATCATGGATCATTTTTTGATCCCTCCATATGTGGACGATCTCATGAAAATATTGAGGAAACTGAGCTCTTCAACATCCCCAGTGCTTTTGAATCCCCTTTGTCAGAGGCTTCTGATTGTGTATCCAAGACTTCAGGAGAACTTAAGTTCACTCTTCTTTTTGATCTCTTTAATATAGATTGTGGTGTTTTTTTTAAACATTGTTTTACTTCTCCATCATCCATAAACAGTATGATCAAGATTTGTAAATTTTTCATAAATATTTTGAACTTTTGACTTCCATAATGCGTGCTTCTGTTTGTTCCATCTCCATTTCTAGTTTGGTATCTAAATCATGATATGTCGATAAATGTTTATGGATTGGCTGCATAAGGAGATCAGATTACTCATTGTGTGAGCAGCCTTTATTAATGTGTGGACTGGAGATTTGATCAAAAACCATTACCTCAGGTGCAAAAAAAATTTGTTTTTTGGATGCAATGTTGGGCATTTGGCTGGACAATTCCTGCATAAGATCCCAAAAGTTCAGATTGAATCCAAACATCTAAATGAAAAAAATTTGGTCCAAACCCTGAGCTCATCCTTGGTTAAAATGTGAAAAGCGGGGGCTGCCCTTACTTTATACATTTAAACTTTTGTTAGTTGAAAAATCACTTAGAATTTAGGTTTTTACACACCCTAAATAAGTCTTAAGTTTCATTCATATATGTCCTACATAGGGGTTCAATAGTTTTTTCAGTCCAAAACATCAAAGTTAATAGTTGTATAGTAATGCAAACATACATTTTTCTTAATTGAATGAGATTCATTCAATTGTTTATAACTGTAGAACATTTCAAGTTGTCATTTGGAATAGGTCATGTGAACAGAAGCAGAAAGTTTGTTTCAGGCAACATCCAAGTTGGATCAGCACATTGAAGTGTGTTCTTAAAACTCATAAAGGTAGCAGCAGAGGTCCTCAATGTTTTTCCATCCTATCTATATCTTCCTCACTAGAAGAAGACCCAGATAGGATCATAATATATTGTTGCTGCTGCCTATTAATTTATCAGTGGATTTTTATCCATTAATTTAACAGTACCAATGTTTAAATTAGTTGAATATAAATATAAATTTTAGCAATCATGGGATGTATTTATTAAACTTGGATGCCGTTTCTAGAAGTTGAAGCACATTGACTGTGCACTTCATATTAAAGTAGGGCAACATAACTAAGAGCAATAGATGACCTGACTTTTTTAAATGGTATACATAAGTTTCAACATTTGCACGGGGAAAAAAACAGGTTCTTAATGTGTAATTCATTTGGTCTCTAGTTATAACTTCACCTGGCTACTACTTACTAAATATTTATTAAAAAGTGTTCATTCTGACATTTTTGGTTTGTATAACCAGGGAGATTTCTTAAACTCCTGAGCATCCTCTTAATGGTACAGCTTAAACCTGGACTTTCAGCTTTAACTTACTGACAGAGCATTTTATTAAGAAGTAAAAGAAGGTGCAGCTGTGTTTACAACTAAATATGCTCTAATAAATCTAATTATTTTTGCTTAGTTGAAGAGACTAGAGTGTGTTAATAAAGGTTACACTAAGTTGTTATTCTAAATAATTATTTTCAGTATTTTTCCATGTGGTGAACACAGTTTTATGTTACACCTTTTTTGGCTGCAGGAATATAAGATAGATATATTGCCACCTAGGAGAATACAGTCTAGTATATTTTTTATTTTTTTGTCATTTTTACAATATCACTCTAGCCCCAGTTATACATTGTTTGAGATTATTAATGGTCTTTCATATGTCTTTTTACACTTAGTGTTAAGTGCTAATTAATAAGCTTCTCTTTTCAGAGACTACCTGCATACATTATTCTGAATTCGTTGGCTAATAAAGACCTTTGGGAGCTAGCATAAATGATCCACACCAACAAAATTAAAAACATTTATGGTGTTGTACATAACAGAATACAGACACAAAAATGGCAAAATAATAGCTATAGGTGAATAGCAAACAAAAACTGAAAACTGCACGCATCCCAGGCCCCCTAGCTTTCAATACAGGGTAAACATATATTTTTTCAATATTGAAAATAATCTAAAAATGTAGCTGAGGTGTACAGATTTCTTTGCTCTTATCAATTACAGTACTTGAATATTCATGATTTCCTTCACAGATAAGAAACCATAATTAGAAGCACAACTAAAACCCATATGAGAAAACTCTAGTTATAGTTAAATCTTGAACACATGCAGCTTGATTCAGTAACACAATGCATAGGTCCTCCAGGTGGGTTAATCTATTGTGCAGTGGTGTAATTTGCAATATGCTCACAAAACTGCCACTGGTGACACATAAGCTATTAATAAATCTCTGCAAGTATGCCTTGGCTGCTATAGTACCTGAAACTCATTAGGAAATATCTTGCATAACAAATGTGTATTGATCACTTACATTTGCTGTGAAATAATGAATCTCTTACATGCCTTATTTAGCGTTTTCAAAATGACTTCCTTTGAAATACATTTTGACACCTTTCCTCTTTGGCAGAATAAAGACCACATTTGCTTCACAGTTTATCATACATGGTTCACCACTACATAGGTGGTGGATCTTCATATACCTTATGCACAATCCAAACCAATATCTTAAATAAGTGTTACTATGTTGGGTAGCTATGTTGCATTAGTGCCGATCATGTGAAATTTGGTGAATGCTTGTGAGCACAGATTTGTGCATTATCACCATTGTGCAGTTTTGGTGCAATCATGATAGCTTAAGTAATTTAACCCCATTGTACCTAATTAGGGCAAACCATAAATGTTGGCAGAATAAAGACCACATGATTGGTTCACAGTTATAACGTTGTTCACCAATACGTCCATAACGTTGTTCACCAATACACAGGTGGTTGATCTTTACATGCCTTGTACATACTCCAAACCAATTTCTTAAATAAGAGCTACTATATTGGGTAGCTATTTTGGATTAGTGATGATCATGTGAAATTCAATAAATGCTTGTGAACACAAATTTATGCATTATCAGCATTGTGCAGTTTTGGTGTAATCATGACAGCTTAAATAATTTAGCCCCACTGTACCTAGTTAGGACAAACTATACATTTTGGATTATTTTCAAATTGAACAGGACCAGTAGAAAGTTAGTGTGATAACTTTTTCTTTGAACCCTTGTCTTTCCTATCTTTTGGTGGTTCGTGTTTCAATTGCCTGAAGGCATTTTCAATTCCATATCAGCAGAGTCAACTAATCTCAAAACAGTAATAAATAGAATCCTTGCCAAATGCAATGTATCAACAAAGATTGATTTGGCTGAGAGTGAGGTAAATAAGCAACTAGATAAAAAAAAAACAATGCCATGTAAACCTTTCATTGATAGACAGAGTGTATCCGTTTTTTCTATATTGTATTTATTTATTATGTTCATTAGAAAAGAATGCATTTTTTTTCTTGTTTTGATAAATCAACAATTAAATATTGCTATTTTTTAGTTGCATCAGCACCTTTTCACATGTTTTTTTTATCCCTGTGTTTATTTTTGTACAGTCTGTTGTTTGTAAAGTGCAACAGCTCAAACTGAAACAAATGAGTCAGAGAAGAGACCCCTATTTAGATGGCTCCACACAAATTCTCAGTAAGAGGTAGTCATCTTGCAAGGAATATTACTGTCTTCTCCCTTTTGGATAACCCATAATGATTATTATTCTGTATATATGCTGTAAAGGTGTGTGTGTGTGTGTGTGTGTGTGTGTGTGCGTGCGTGCGTGCGTGCGTGCGTGCGTGTGTGTGTGTGTAAAAACAGAATAAAACATTATAAACTTAATACATTAACAATTTAAAATAAAAAACAGGAATACAAAAATTTAAGAAAGATTCTCGGTAGAAACAATATTGTGATTGTTATTATTATGCAGGATTTATATAACACCAGCAGTTTATGCACAGGTTAAACACAGGTTACTATGCTTCAGTTATGAATGGACACAAGAGTGAATGGTACTGTATTCATTCAGAAAAGAAAGGGGCTGGTAAATGACATATTGTACAGGCTCTCCATCCTTAAACATCCCCAGGGACCCAGTGGCAGTAGCAAACAAGTAAGCTAAATAGCAGGGGTAGCTGTGGCAGCATATAGAGGGACCAATTCCCTCCATTTTCCTCCTACAGCTGCTAAATGCTGGCAGGAGGGAGAGGGCGAGTAGCTGACTTTCAGCAGCTGCAGGAGGAAAATGGAGGGCATTGGTTCCTGAATATGCTGACGCCACCACCTCTCCTTTCCAGGTGTAGAACCAAATTGACACGGAAGCTGTACAGACCCCCTGGAGCATGGGGTCAGGTTTCAATTGTGACCCCTGTGTCCATTATAGTTACGCCAGTGTATATAATATATATTCAAAGCCAAACTATGTGTTTATATAAAAATATCAGCTTATATTATACAAAATATAGCAGAATACTTTGACTGCAACATATCTACACAAATAATGCTGTACAAGATAAACACAAGTAATCCATGTTAATATAAGAATCATATTTCTTCACTCTCCCCAACTGTGAATAGCTGGGCTCATTCAGAAACTGTAAATCTTCCTTAAACTGTTGCACAAAAGGGCCATAGTCAATATATTTATTCCACAATATTTATACCCCTAAGCCTAGGTTCACACTAGAATGCAGTGCGGTAAACTCTCAATCTGTGAACTTTTTCCCTACCGCATTCAAATCGTACGGCCCTTGCAATCCACAGGGGGTGTCAGTACAATCTTAGCTATACCCCAAAAGCAGTTGGGGCATTATTTGCTTGCAACGGATTGCATGGTACAAAATGACAGTAGAACTCAATCCAAAATGTTTTTAATACTTGATAGAAAGGGAAGGTTTATAATCTGTTCAAGTTTTTAATACTGTTCATTGTCCCATTGGGTAGACCTCCCCTCACTTTTATGTCACATAACAGGGAGTGAGAAAAAAGGTATCAATGTGGACATAGACAGCAACAGAAGCACTTTAACTAATAGAAGGAGTAAGGATTATAACATCTGTCAAGTGTTATACTGCGTGTCTTCAGTGATATGTCATTATTTTGTACTGTGTCATTTGGGATAATAAAAAGACAAAGACAGAATGAAAAACATTCCAGAGGTTCTAACCCTGATCCACTCTATCCAAAACAACATTCTTTAGTCACTTATCACCTTTATCTTTGAATAAAAATAAGTGTCAAAATATGGATAAAATATTGAAAAAAGTAAATGGTTGTTTGTGTTTTGGAGTAGTTTGAATATTTTATAAGAGTTTCATGCTAACCATTGGTGTATTTAAAGTTTATAAATAAGTTCTTGGAAAAGAGGAAACATATTAATTTATTGCTGGATTTTTTTTAGCCCAAATCCATGTAAAACAAGTAAGAATATATTTATTGTTTCAAATTTGAATTATAGGCATGGAAAAAAAAAAGAAATGTTCTCTTGAGTGAAAGTGCAGAGACTTGTAACTCTGTTACATTATTCTTTATTAATTTAATACACCTTTACAGTTTACAATGTTTTAACCAAATATAAAGGTGATCATCGAGTCCCGGCCATGAATTGCTGTCTGGGACCTGGCGATTGACATCTTCAGGAGCCAATGACCGCGTGGTTAGGGTGGTGTGCACGCACACACCCCTACCCGGAAATGCAAAAATCATGTATATTTACGTGATTTTGAGCAGAGTGGCCACCCTGTATCAGTAAAACTGCTATAGGGTGGCAATGAATTGGTTAAGAAGCCTAAAAAAAAATCAAATTTGTACATTAAAATGTTTGCATTTGTCATGTTTGTTGACCATTCTAGACTCCTTGCTTGGAGATTCATCAAAGATATCTCCCTTCATCACTGGTTTGAAGCAAGCTTTTACCAACAGAAAAAACTCATCCTTTTCTTTTGTTTTCTTTCTAAATACACCATAATTTTTAAAACTGAACTCCAAGAATGAGAAAAAAAAGTACACCTACAGTAAAATGCCTCACACTGCAAATATTTAATACTTGTTTAGTCTAGGGGTGCAAGGATATGCCATCTTATTTACCATATTCCCCACTCAAGCAGGCCCCCTTAGCTGTCCTCAAGCTACAAGATAAGTAGTACACCCAATCCAAAACACCCCTAGATAAAATAAGCATTCAATCCATGCAGTCTAGGCAGCCACCCTACAAGGATAGATATTATTTCATTCTCAAAGTTCAACTTGAAAGGCATTAAATAATCATGACTATCATACAACCAGCTTTCTGTTATTCTCACTAAATAATAATTCTGCATAATCATTAGCAATCCTAGTTCGACAATCTTGTTTGACAGATTTGTACTAAACTATATTATTTTTGCCACATTTTCTATTTTTGACACAGGCAACAACTCCCCTTTTGAATTTATTTTTCTGTGTTCATTTGTCATGAATCACCATTATTTACCCTGCTGAAATGCAGAAGCGTTAATTTAAAGAAATGGTGCTTAGAAAAATAAGCAGGTTGCCATTGATAGCCTTTCCATCTGAAAACAGGTCTTGAACTGTCACAATGATGAACTAACTTCAGTACTTTCTTAGTCACTGACTTAGAGCAAGTGAATGGATCAGGAGTTCTGACTTTGACTTCATCTGATGCATATTTATTCCAGTTCAGTAACTTCAGAATCATGAAGTCTCAGGATCAACATAAAGGTAAAGTTGATCCAGGGAATATCCGATTGCCTCTCGGGGATCAGGAAAGACCTTTTTTCCCAGCAGGAGAAAATTGGATCATGCTTTGCTGTTTTTTTTTGCCTTCCTCTGGATCAACTGTGGGTGTAGGATTATAACTTTTTTTTTTGATGGTTGAACTGCATGGACTTTTGTCTTTTTTTCAGGCAGACTAAGTATGCATCTAAACTATGTAACATAGCTGTCAGGCAAATAGTTTTTTTTCAGAAGGAGCTAAGCCATTATATTTGTACACATATTAAAAACAAAGTAGATACATTCTGTGATAGTAACCACACATAAGTAAAACAGGAAATATGTCTGTCATTCAATTCTTCTGACAGGAATATAAGTGATTTACAGAATTCCAACAGCTCCTTTGGGTCCAGGTTAGCACAGTGGATGAATGTTTACAGAACAGTTTAACATTTATGTGCCTTTTTTTACTGTACATATGTATGTGACTGTTACATTGATATTTAAGTGAAAGCACTTTGGCAGCATTAGGTAGCTGTAGCAATTGGGAGTTGGTAACCTAGCAACAGTAGTAATGAAGGGGACTGGGAGTAAAGGGAGAACTCTGGAGGTACACAGTGCGGTGGAAAAAAGGACAGTAGATTAGACCCGTGGACTAAGAGATCAGAGCTCTTGCTGCATCTTAGTGAATGAAGATGCATTAGTAGAAATATATCAGACTTCATTGCTGACATTTTTTTGTGAGAAAACCCAGAGGTGACTGGCCTGAAGTGAGAGAGAAAACTGATCCCTTCATAGCTGCATTACAAGCAAAAACAAAGGAAAGTTTATTTGAGCTAGTAGCTTATCTGGTATACATTTAACCCAAGTACTAAATGGAATCCAAGGCTGACTAACTAACCTCCTTGGTACCTTAGTAGACTGAGGAAACTGATAATGTACTGTGTCAAGGTCCAGGAAATGAAAATTCAAGGCTTTTGATTAGGCATGAGCTGGAAGTTCAGTCCAAATCAGGGGCGGACTGACAACTCATGGGGCCCCCGGGCAATAGGGGATCATGGGGCCCCTGTGTCCTTGCCCAAACTCAAAAAAGCCTATGAAAAAGGTACCAGGGGCATCTCATGGGGCCCCCTACTGACCCCGGGAACTCGGGCAGTGCCCGAGTTTCCAAATGGTCAGTCCGCCCCTGGTCCAAACTTAGTTTCTGACCAAACTTTGTCTGTTCAGGAATTTGGACAAACACTGGAACTTTAATCCATTTGATACCCTGTACGATGGATGCTGTGCATCATGTACTATAGATCAGCAGCATTTCCATCACTTCTATAAATGACAGCTTACATGGGAAATTCCAGCTCTTCTTAAGCAAAGGGGCAGGGATAGTAGTGAGCTCAATACCCAAATATGGACATGTTTCGGTATTTACAGTTAGTCTGGCTGAAAAAAGGCAAAAGTCTATCCAGTTCAACCATTAAAAAAAAAAAAAAAAAAAGTTATAATCCTATACCCACAGTTGATCCAGAGGAAGGCAAAAAACCCCAGCAAAGCATGATCCAATTTGCTCCTGCAGGGACAAAAATTCCTTCCTGATCCCCCGACTCGATCCAGGGAGAGATATTCCCTGGATCGACTTTACCTATAAATGTTAGTATCCAGTTATATTCTGTGTATCTAAGAAAGAATCCATAATTACAAGAAACTGTACAAGAGAAAAGAAGCCCAGAACTCCATCCGGTTATTGAATAAAAGACTATAAAAATACTTATATGAAATAAAAAGAAAAATATTTTTTTAATTTTTTTTTTTTTTTTATCCATGCCATGATAAATTAGGAAGAAAAAACATGCACGAATGCTATAAATTCCCTATAATGGTAAGTCTGGATTGTCTGGTTTTAACACAGGCATAAACACAATCTGACATTAACCCATTACATACCTCCTCTGTCCTAGAGCCTAAACAAATAAACTCAGTTTAATACCTAAAGTATACAAGTCTGCAACTCAGGGCCTTATTTTCAGTAAAATTGTCAGACTCCTTCAAAATCTGCGCTACAGAGTGAATACTGTCAACCCCTGCATTGTTTGGGTAATGACTATGACAATGTGTCAATGTCAATTGTCAATCATGTCACCATGACAGGAGAGCTGTCATTTGGTTAGTGTTACTATCAGGATTGGTTGTTAGTCGGCAGATGGTCGGCATCATGATTGATGATGGATTTGCAATGAGGGATTTTGTGGCAATCTTTATTTTTTTAACATGACTACAGTATTTGGCTGTCTTTAGTTCTAGGTTACAATTTTTTTAGTGAATGGGTAGGTGTACTATGTACCCCATACTCATTCATGTAGGTGGAAGCTGGTATCTAGGGGCCCCTCATTGTTAAAAGAGGTTACCAGATACCGATAATCCCCCATCTGCAGACCCCAACAACCACCAAGCAAACATTATGGGGAAGAGGCCCTTATCCTCATCAACATGGGAACACGGTGCTTTGGAACTCCCCTATGTTGAGGGCATGTTGTCTGGCATTGTTCAGGAGGGGGGGTGGAGCACGCTCATTTTCCCCATTTCCTGGCCAGCCAGGCTGCATACTTGGATAAGGACCTTGTACGGATATTTAAGGGGACCTCATTTTTTTTTCTTTTTTTGCATGAGGTATCCGCTTTAAATCCACACCAGACTCAAAGGGTCTCGTGTATATTTTGGGGGAGGACTCTGCACAATTGTTTTTTAATTTAATTCTGGCTGTACAGGCACTAGTTCTGGCAGGCACTGATACTATTTAATGGGACTTTTACTGAATGGCACTGTCATTGGATGGGACTGGTACTGGATGTATAAGCACTAGCACTGGATGGCACTAGTACTGGCTATGCAGACACTGGCTATAACTGACATTAGTAGTGGATGACACTGGTACTGGCTGTGCTGGCACTGGTAATGGATAGCATTAGTACTGGCTGTGCTTGCACTGGTACTATTTGTGTGGGTGCTGGTACTGGATGAGCAGGCACTGGCACTGACTGTACAAACACTAGTATTGTCTGTGTTGGCACTGATACTGGATATTTCTGGTATTGGCTATGCTGGTACTAGTACTGACTGGCATTGGTACCAGATGTACTACCACATGTATGTATACACAGAGGTGTCACTAACTTGCCACTGTCACCAGCATGGAGCCTCATCCTGCACTAGTGGGACCACAATCTAAGAGGCAGAATTACAGTAGTAACTGTAACAATTCTAACTATGTAAAAAATGTCTGTAATATACACTGTCAAGCAGACAGAAATATTTCACACTATATTTACACTATAAGGAAAAATGATACATAATGAAAAATATTTACAGAAAAATATTTTACAGTAGAAAAGAATCAATAATACAATAGCAAAATAAAGGAAATTAATAATGAAAAATGCTGAACAGAGACCTCGGTTATTCAGTTTTAGCAGAGGTCAATTCTTTTAGAGCAAGCCCCGTCTGTTCTCCTTTTGATGGTAAAAGAGAGCTGTCAAGCTGCAGTTGCTACAGCTCTTGTGGACCTTCTAGAGAGTCATTAAGCTATGCCCTCCACCCAATCACAAAGGTTGAGACTGGAAGTAGGAGTGATTAAATATTTTATAATATCCCAGCAGACCCCCTCACAATGTCAATTTTTACAAATGCAATCATATTTGATCATGTCACTATCAAGTAACCCATATTTTTGCATATACTCTCATGATTGAATAAGATCAAACTTGATATTCTTCTTATGTGTATTAGCCTTATGAGGTGTAGGGTGGCTAACTAGCCTTCAATACTGCATAATTTACTCCCCACTAAAATAAAAAGCTAAAAATGTTAGAAAATATTTGCGGATGATAAATAAACTTTGCAGATGAAAGATAAACTTGACAGCTGCTGCGTGACTATCAAAGAATACTTTTGATACACTATAAGAAATCTGTGTGACATGATGCTTGGTGCTATAAAAATGTGTAATGTGAAAATAGCAAGAATCCATGTTAACAATAAAGTGCGATCAGTGCTAAATCAGCGACTAGTTTCTATAAAAATAACAAATAAATAACCCAGTGTTTAGCACTATAAAAATAATTAATGTACAAATGACAATTAATACTAAATATCACTAACACAATGGAAAAAAAATCTTATCATGCACAACATGCATAATGTGCAAATAGGCAAACAAGTATGTTCAGGTTGAGATATGCAAATGATGTCTCCCCTTTGCACATCAGGAAAGTTCACAAAAGTGAAAAACATTCATAAAATGATGTTCAAAATACCATTGTTCAAGACTGTGAATAACCCAAAGCATAAAGATGTTTTCTTATTCCTTCCACAGGTAATGTTCAGATGTACCACAGCAGTTATCTCAATGAAAACCTAGTTAATTGAATAATGTGGTCTAACAGCATTTCTAACAATTATTAAACCATGGAAAAGCAAGGAACGACTAAAAACACACTCAGGAAATAGTGCTTTCTCCTTGCACATAATTTTGGCATGTATAGAGGATGTATAGGGAAAGTCATTCCACTACTGCTGACTGTGAGTACCTCCAACCCTTTCTTTTTTTTGTTTAACAAGTAATAAAGTGATATTAAAGGTTCATTTTTTAAATAACAAACATGTCATACTTACCTGCTCTGTGAAATGGTTTTGCATAGAGAACCCCAGATCCTCTTCTTCCTGAGTCCGCCAAGGGTGCTCCTGGCTCCTCCCCCTTGACCAGTGCCCTCAAAAGCAAGCTGCTTTCTATGGAAGCACTGGTGCATGCTTGGTCCCAAGCCCCACTCTATGTGTCCAAAAAATACATAGAACCACAGCTTGTCCCCACCCCTACTCTTTCCTCACTGGCTCACTGGCACTGATTGACAGCAGTGGGAGCCAATGGAGACCCGGAACAGCTGAGGCTCCCATGCACATCACTGGATCGAGAGGGGACTCAGGTAAATATTAATGGAAGATGTGGGGGGAGCAGCACACAGAAGTTTTTTTTTAATAACTATTGTTTTTTATTGGTCATTTGATTGTTTACAACAATTAATAGTATTGTCGCAATAATGTATTACAGATTTGTAAAGGATATAGATAACAGAGTATGAGCATATCCAACATCTTACAAAATTCAGCTTATAAACAATGTGACTTTGTAGTCATTACTCTCATCAATACATTTCTTATTTTTTTTTATGAGTATGCATTATTTGTTTGAAATATTCAGTAAATCATTAGTTTAGAGAAGAAAGGAAGGTTGTGAGAAGTGGAGATTTGAGATTAGAGAGAAGTAGAATACAGAATGAGATTTGAAATTATTACATATTTCCTTTTTTGAGATAATAGGGTGATAATAATAGAGTGGAATAGCTGTATCTCTAGTGGTGTTTGATTGGTACATCTTGTAGTTTCTTTTGTAACGGTACATTGATGATCTTTGAGCCATAAGTCCCAGGGTATCTGGAATGTATCAGATGAGTTGTGTATTTAAGTACAGGTTTTTTCAAAGGCTGTGTTTTTGTTCAGGATTTCAGTTACTGTGTGAATGGATGGCGTTGTATTTTGTTTCCAAAGTCTGGCAATACTCAATCGTGCCATCAAAATATGCATTAGTACAGTTCTGGACTGTGGTGGCCAGGAGTCTATTCCTATTCCCAAAAGTGCCAGAGCTGGATCAGGAATTGGAGAGGAGTTTGTAATTGATGTTATAAACGTGAAGATATCTTACCAGAATGGAGTAATTTGTGGAAATTCCCACCATATATGGTACAGGGATCCTTATTGGTTACAGTTCCTCCAGCATAATGAGGAGTAGCGGTTGGATGAACGTGCTGCCAAATGTTGTGGAGTTATGTACTATCTGTGTAATATCTTTTGGGCTGATTCCCAATGGCTAATGCATCTGGTAGTTTTTCTAGACAAGTTTCCTGCTGTTTGCCATTGTTGAATCTGGAATTGTTTCCCAATGTCTCGTTCCCATTTATGCATCGTTGGTAATTTTCCTTGGTGACGATGTTGAAGAAGGATATTATATATGAATGAGATACCTCGTTTGTGAGAATCTATTCTTTCATAAAAGTTGGTCAAAGATCTGAGGAGAGAATCCTCTTGGTATTCCAGGTTGCGTAATGCATGACGAATTCTTAGATATTTGAAAAAGTCCTTATGAGTAATTTTGTATGTTTCAGAAAGTTGTTGAAATGTTTTTAGGGTACCATTGGCATATAGTTGGGAAAGATTTTGAAGGCCTGCTTTTGACCAGGATTTAAGTTCTAAATCAGGTGTCATCGATGATATGGAGAGTAGAGGAATGAAGCCATTAATTGTAGGGTGATTTCCCTTTGAGGTTAGTAGAATAGACAGGTGTAGAGAGTCACATTGATTGTGTCTAGGCAGTATCTTGGGGCTCTATGAGTGAGAGTAAGAGCTCCCAATGTGGCTTGAGTGTCACTATGGATAAGGGACTGTTCTATCTGTACCCATTGTTTGTCTATTTGAGGTGACCATCAATGCTGTGCCTAATCCAACACTATTGCTTTATAGTATAATTGTAGATTGGGGGCTCCCATACCTAAATTTGATCGAGAAGTGTATAGTGTCAATTTGTTGACCCGTGCCTTTTTGTGTTCCCAGATGTAGGTGTTTAATAGTGATTGTAGTTTTTGTATGGATGAAGATAGTAATGGTATTGGGATGGCTCAAAAGAAATATAAAATGTGTGGTAAGATAAACATTTTTACAATAGCAATTCTCCCAACCCATGAAATAGTGGTGTTGGAGAACGCTTTACAAAGTTCTGTTATTTTAATGAGTAGATTGGAAAAGTTGATCTTAAATGAGTTCAAGTGGGGAGATGTTCATTTTGTTCCTAGGTATGTAATTTGTGATGATGTGGCCCATGAGAAGGGGGAGATTGATGAAATTTGATTATGTAGTTTAGGTGGGATTGCTATCGGCAACATGGAGAATTTGGCTTCATGTACTTTGTACATGGAAAATAAGCTAAATTTCTATTATTGAGATGATGGGGTCAGTCATAGCAGTTATGATGACGTCAGCGTATAGTCCTATTTTATGTGTTTCGTGACCTATTTTGATACCTTCAGTGACAGGTTGTATACATATCGCTTCTGCCAATGGTTCTGAGACTCCAGAAGACCTACTAGACACCCTGCGGATCTTACAATTGCACTCCTCAGCGACGCCTTCAGAGAGCACCAAGCGGAGGTCTACATCCTGCTCACCGCGGAAGTCCCTCCCCACGCGTGCCACCGCAGGCCCTCTCAATCTCCACAAACGAGGCCGCTTTTCATCTCCGGGTCTATCTTCACAAGATACCATGGACTGAACTGTGTCTCATGTATATCCTTCTTCTCTCCACTTTATTTTGGCCACACACACCAAACGGTGTATGCCTTTGACTGTCATTACTGTCGGTGCGGTTAATACTGCCAATATCTTCTCTCCCTTTATCTGTTAAATTTTGGTTGTCCCATCACCTGGGAATTATTCGGCTCCTCCCCTCTTCAGAGCCCCATTTTAGGTCAGTTTGTTTGGGAACCTAGGCTCTGACGGCATGTGATGCCACACCCCTTCCCCTATGTTGTTTCACTGATACTGCTAATGCCGTTTGAGTTTGGGATAGCATGATCTTTACGAATGTATTTTCTTTATGTACCTGTTGGTTTTTTTTGCTTTTTTTTTCTACCGGGACCTTACTACCTTCTCTTAATCAAGTAGCTGTCATCCTCACGGACCGTGTACCTGCGCACTCCAACCTAGCCCCTGCGTTATTGGCTATTTAATAACGCTTGGGCTACTATTGTTCCCTAGCCCACCCTGACTCAGGGTGTCCTTGGGAACCCATCTTTTAGGCCTTATATGGCCTCATACACCCCCTCCTTCCTGTTACCTATCCCATGTTGTACCCTTCCTCCCTCCCTCCAACATGACTTCAGGACTCTACACAACACACTCCACAATGCCCTCATCCCCCGTCAGGCTCCACCTTGGGTAGTATTGACAGGCTATCTTAATCACTATGCGTTTTCTCCATGGGTTCATTAAATATCCTCACCCTGAACGTACAGGGCCTCAATATCCCACAGAAACGTAATAAGACCTTCCGAACCTTTGCTACGCTTAAAGCTCACGTGGTTTGTCTACAGGAAACACACTTCACTCCCAACTCCACTCCTAAGTTTTTTGGCCCCCGATATCCTCAGGTCTATACAGCCTCTGCCGCCACCAAACGCAGGGGGGTACTGATAGCCTTTCACCGCACAACACCCTTCACGTTGGGCACTGAAATCAAAGACCCGGAGGGTCGCTACCTCCTGTTAGTTGGGCAACTCTTGGACATAGATGTCACCATTGCTGTATACTATGCCCCAAACCAAAACCCTCTACCATTCCTTTCCCATATACTCTCGATTATAGACCACCATAAGCGCGGAACTTTAATTGTTTGCGGAGACTCTAATAATGTAGTATATCCCTTCCTCGATAAATCCCCTCAACTATCTCCTGCCCCGGCCTCTAAACAAACTTTTCAAGCCATACTGCACCGTTACTCCTTGATTGATACATGGCGAGAACTGAACCCGGCGAAACGCCAATACACCTTTTATTCTCACCCCCACCAGTCTTTCTCCAGGATAGATCATATTTTCCTTACCACCGCTACCACCCCCCGGCTCCTGACTTCTGAAATAATTCCAATACCCTGGTCTGATCATTGCGCAGTATTCACTGCTATGGCCTCCTTGGCCCCATCCCCTGCTGAATCCTCTTGGATAATTAATGATAACCTGCTTGCAAACCCAGCCCACTGTTTAGAAATCGAAGCAGCCCTTAAAGATTACTTTTCTCTTAACCAATCACCTGATATTTCTCCTCTTCTGGTTTGGGAAGCACATAAACCGGTTTTGCGAGGGTTTTGCATCAGCAAAGCATCCTTCCTAAATAAAAGCAGAAGGCAGCAGCGCCTCACACTAGAGCAAACCTATGATCGTTCCCATCAAGCCTTCCAGGCAGCTCCTACGCCTGCCAATCGTGAAAATCTGGAACGTTCTAGATTGGCTCTAGATCTTTTTCTCACAGATCAAGCTGAACTCTCGCTCCGTAGATCTAGACACAAATATTACACCAAGGCAAATAAACCCAATACGTTCCTGGCCCTCTCACTTCGTAGGCTTGACCAACTCACTAGACCTATACGGATACGCACTTCTTCTGGCAATCTCACTAGTAACCCAGAACACATTCTACAGATTTTCCACAAACACCTGTCGCAGCTTTATTCCTCTTCTACACCTTTTGACCCCTCGCAAGCAGATACTTTTCTAACCCCCATCTCCTTCCCAAAACTTTCAGAATGCCAGTTGGAGGCACTTGAGCGACCCATATCTCAAGCCGAAACCTCAGAGGCTATTAAAAATTTAAAACTACGTAAACGCCCAGGACCAGATGGCTTCTCAGCCACTTATTACAAAAAATTTGCTCACCTCCTTGCACCTATCCTCACTAATGCCTTTAACGCTTTATTGTCTGGCCAAATTTTCAACCATGACATGGTACAAGCGAACATTTCCATGATCCCAAAGCCAAACTCTGACGATTCGCAGTGGTCCAATTACAGGCCAATTTCTCTCCTCAATATTGACGTTAAATTGTTAGCTAAAATCCTCTCTTCTCGTCTTAACCTATGTATTGGCTCTCTAATTCTTAACGATCAAGTGGGCTTTATCCCAACTAGGCAAGCAGGAGATAACATCAGACATGCATCTCTCTTGGCTATTTTAGCTAGGTCTCGCAATATTCCTGCCTGTTTCCTGTCTCTAGATATCCGGAAAGCATTTGATACAGTCTCATGGCCATACCTCAACCATATATTGCGTCGTTGGGGCTTTGGTCCACATTTCTTAACCTGGATCTTCTCACTATATCGAGAGCCCTCAGCCAGAATTAGGTATCTGGGTCACAGGTCAGCTCAGTTCCCGATCTCCAGAGGCACGAGACAAGGCTGCCCTCTGTCTCCTCTGCTCTTTGCCCTGGCTATAGAGCCTCTGGCCCTCTTAATCAGAGCTAATCCGGATATCAGGGGACTTGAGATAGGGGGCACGCATCATAAGTTATGTCTCTTCGCGGATGACGTTTTGCTCTTTCTCACGTCCCCATTGACTTCCACTCCTTCTCTACTCCGGCTTCTTGAGGCATTTGGCTATCTCTCTGGATTGATAATAAACCCTAATAAATCAACAGCACTCAACATCTCACTTCCCCCATTAGAGTTGACGAACCTCAAGCAGATCCTACCATTCCCTTGGTCGCACTGTCATATCCCGTTCTTGGGTATTAAACTGACCCCTAAGTTATCAGACCTATACGCAGCTAATTATCTCCCGATGCTAAACCATCTTTCTGCCCTTTTGACCAAATGGTCTTCCTTACCCCTCGCATGGCCAGGCAGAATAACAGTCATCAAGATGTCTATCCTCTCAAAAATTCTATATCTATTTAGAGTCCTCCCAGTCCCAGTCCCCCCTCACTACCTCCGCACACTACAGCGTCGTATTTTTTCCTATGTATGGGGTAAAACTCGTCCTCGTATACCTCGCTCCACCCTGTACCGCCCTAAGCTCAATGGTGGTCTAGGCCTACCTGACATCAGCAAATACTATCAAGCAGCGCATTTAGCCCAGTTACCAAAATACCATGCAACCCTTGAAATCCCTCAATGGGTTGTACTTGAATCGATAGAATGTGACCCCTTATCTACAGCTAACTTACTCTGGTTGAGGCCTATAGACCGTCGTTCTATAACTAACCACATCACTTCTCACTTTTTATCCTTATGGGATAAACTGAAAACCCAATATCCCCTCCAATCGCTACACAATCCTCTGCTCTCGTTTTTACGAAACCCAGCCTTTCCCCCGGCCTGGCAGACGCCCCTTTTATTCAAAGCCTGGTCCTCCTCTAATTTGCTCCGCACACATCATTTCCTACAGAGGAATAAGTTTAAATCTTTTACCTCGCTGCGGGAAACACACGACCTCCCAGCCTCCGAGATCTTTAGATACTTACAACTACAACACTTTTATGCTCCCTACGCTACAACGACAAATCGGTCAGATGCTATGTCTTTCTTTGAACGAGCGTGCTACAAAGACCCCCATAGGCGTGGGCTTATTTCTAGCTTATATTCACTCTTCCCTACTTTTATTACCACGTCCCCCCCTCCATATACCCACAAGTGGGAAGTGGATTTAGACAAGAAACTTGACCAGTCTGACTGGGATCACATTTGGGCCAACACAAAATCATCTTCACAGAACATTGTAGCATTGGAAACGAATTATAAAGTTTTAACCCGTTGGTACTTGGTCCCAGCGAGAATCGCAAAATTTACCCCTAATTACTCGCCCAACTGTTTTAGAGGCTGCACAGACTTAGGGACACATTACCATGTGTGGTGGGAATGCCCAGTGGCCCGAGCCTTTTGGGATGAAATTTTCACCATGCTATCTACACTTAGCGCTATCACCCTACGACCTGACCCATCAACAGCCCTACTCAATCAGTGCCCCCCTGACGTCTCCAATTCGCAATTTAAGCTCCTTATGCAAGTTACAACAGCGGCTAAGCAGGTTATAGCGAAATCCTGGAAATCCCCCACTCTTAGTGTTGCTGCCATCAAAACCAGAATAACACAAGCCATGATACATGCAAAGGTGGAAGCCACAATACAAAACATGATCCCTAAATTTCTGCACATATGGAACCCCTGGGTAGAGCACTTCCTCCCACCTAACTTTGACGAATCACTCCTTCTTCCTTGATTTCTATATTGTGTGCCCAGGATTCTGTCAATAGTCCATCGTGGGCTACAAGTACAGTCTGCTGTAAGTTAGTTGATTGCACATGGAGTCACTGTTATTGTTCCTTTTCCCATACCCCCCCCGTCTGACCCCCCTCCAAACTTCCCCCTATTTCTTCAATGCACCTAGGAGATGTTACTTCAATTGGCTAGGACGATAATGTCATCTATTGTCGACTTTTTTTTTTGTTCCTGCTTTTGCTAGAATTGTATAGACATCTGTAATGTGTTCCACATTCATTTTTCTTCATTGTCCTATTGCCTCTTCAATATCCAATGTATATCAGCAAAGTCTCCTTGTTTGTGCTGTTAAAATTTCTCTCTTGTTAATAAAAATGTTTGAACAAGATGGATGGGTCTTTTAGATATGCAATTTTTGATTTGGATTGATATTGCTTAAATTGTTTTGCTAAATGTGGTCCTGCTTTATTTGCCTGCGTGTATGATATAAATTTAATTTTTTTTATCATAAAGTCATATTACTCCATGAGTTGAAGCCTTAGTTTCTCTCATAGAGAGCGTAGCTGAGATAAAATCAATTGGTCTGGGTTTTGTTTGTGTTGTGATTCCAGGAGTTTAATTTGCGATAATATGTCTGCAATTGTTTTAGCGTTCCTTTTTTTTTGTAATCCCCTAATTTGATGAGTATTCCTCTCATTTATGCCTTGTGTGCATTCCACAGAACAAAATCATCGACCTCTGTATTGTTATTGATATGGAAATAGGAGAGTAATTCCTTCTCTATTTGAGATTTATAATGTTGGTTTGTAATTAGGGCTGAGTTTAGTCTCCATACAGAGAGGTTGTTGGGGTATGGTGTTGTAAAAATTTCTGATGTGAGCGGGGTATGGTCTGACCATGTGATTGAACAAATTTCAGTTCTAGATATTTGCTGTAAAGATCTTTTATCTGTTAAAAATAAATCAATCCATGACTATGAATTTTGGGAGTGAGAAAAGTATGTATAGTCTTTTTCATCACCATGGAGACATCTCCATGTATCATATAGATCTTCTGATTCTATAAATTATGATAGAGTATGTGATTGTCTGCATAGTTTGTTAGTGGAGTTTAGGTTTGTATCTATTACTTCATTAAATCTCCGCAAATGATTAAAGCTCCTTGCCATAATTTTGTTTGATAAGCTTTGAAAAAAGGTTTTATGTCCTTTGTTTGGTGCATACACATTTACCAATCTCATTAAGAAATTGTCGATATGTGCAACTAAGATAATATATCTACCTTGTGGGTCTGAGAATATTGATTGAATTTGTATAGCTATTGTGTCTTTTATTGCAATCATTACTCCTTTGTTTTTTTTTTATTAGCATTTGCAAAAAAAGTATTGTGTGAATTTCCTATGTTTGCATGTAGGTAGGTTAGTCTTGTTAAAGTGCGTTTCTTGTACACACAGAATATCACATCTGGTTTTTAAAGATTCTCTATATAGAGATGTGCGTTTGTAAGGGCTATTAAGTCCTTTAACATTAAAAGACATTATGATGACCATTTTTGGGTTTTATATAATTGCTCTAAAGTAGCTAGTATTGTAGTTATAAATTGTAGGTACCAAGCACAGCACTGATCACCCCCCCCCCCCCCCAATGCGCTGAAGGGTATCTGGTTTTTGAGATGTATCCATCAATAGAAATGTTAGCTGAATATGAGGAAAAGGAGAATGTAATAAGCATAGTAAGAATATAAAAGAGTATAATAAAACATCAACAAAACAAAAACTTGTATGAGTGTGCATAGCAGACTCGTTATCTGGTGGAGTGTGTAGTATACCTGAGAAGTATAGGGGCTAACTCTTCCTGGCTAATGCGGAAGTAGGCACTGAGACATCCCAATAGGAAAAAGATAAAAGAGACCAAAAGTCCCAGTGTTCAGATTGTCGGGATTGTAACCCAGTCTGCGGATATTTTGGTATGCATTTCTTTACGCATATATTGTGGCTCTGGTGGTATAGCGATATTCCATGATGCCAGAATTTTTATCCCATCATTAGGGGTCAGAATTGGGATTAATTTCCCTTGAAAGTTGGCTACAATTTTTGTGGGATATCCCCACTGATATCTTATTTTATGGGTTATTAGAGCTGATGTGATGCGTTTGAATTCTTTGCGTTTTTGTGTGGTATAGGCTATGTCCGAAAATATAGCAAATTTTTCATATGGAGCTGGAATTGTTTTAAGTTTTCTCATGAAAAAAATTTATTCTGGCAATATCGTCTCTAAGGACGGACTGACCATTTGGGAACTCGGGCATCGCCCGAGGGCCCAGGGTCAGTAGGGGGCCCCATGAGATGCCCCTGGTACCTTTTTCATAAGCTTTTTTGAGTTTGGGCAAGGACACAGGGGCCCCATGATCCCCTATTGCCCAGAAGCCCCATGAGTTGTCAGTCCGCCCCTGATCAGGAAATATCTAACAGACTTGAGAGCCAAGGCTCTCGGACAATTGGACTCTGCTAAAACCAAGGACATTGCAAGTATTCTGCCTTCTGAACTCCTTTCTTTTATTTCTCTTTATATATTTGTTACATCTTTTTCTGTAAATATTATAATTGCACCATTTTGACCTTTTTAGCAATAAATCCTATTTTGAAAAGTGTTGAAACTGTCTCTAAAGCTTTTAATGCAAACTAAAGAATCCCTGACTCTGAAGAGTGCTACTGTATGTAATAATCCTCTGAATATACCTGTCTGTGGTGACGGTGTGTATTACAGACGCTTATACTAATATCATAGTGTTACTGCTAAGATTTGTGAGTTTCCTCCTTCTCTGTAAAAAGATGGTGGTGGCAGTGTGAAGGGTTAATTGTGTAATTAACCTGACCCAGTAACAATCGCTCTCAGGCTTCTGGCACATAGATTGTAGTCCCGCGAGCTGGAAAATCTTTGTGCAGGGCGCAGCTGAGAATGGCATTGTTATGCAAGTGACAGCGCGGTGCGAGATCGGCTGGTCCTTCGGTCACTATTTGGTGAGAAGGGCAGGGGTCGGGTGCTGCATTCTGTCACATGCACCAAAACTCCTGAATGCAGGAGTTTTTGGGTGGTAAAACCGTGGCTCAACCACAGGGTTTTACCTACCCCAACGTTGCATGTAAATAAGTCCAAAGGGTGCTGCTGCTGAATGCAACGAAGGGCTCATTCACAAGTGCAGCAGGCACTTCTGCTCCTCTGAAAAGCAGTCCAAGAGTGTTTCACAGGAGGTGAGGAGGCAATATGTTGCCTCCTCACCACCTGATTGAAACCCATGATTGCTGTGCAATGCATGTGCTTGCGACATGGTAGTACAGCAATAAAAGGTTCAAATCAGGTGTGAGGAGGCGACACTGTGCCAGGTAAACTTTGACTTCTCCCAAGTTGTTCACATAGATGACCACCGATTTAAGGTTGCCTACCCCTGCTTTAAACAGTTCTGAATGCCCAGGGGGCAGGAAGGATTGGCTATGATGTGATCACTGTGATTGGCTGTCATAGTGGTCACATGATGGGGAGCCAATCCCACCAGCCATTGATTGTTATTGGGGACCAAAATCTGTCTGAGGCACTTTGGTCTTTGTATTGGGAGTGCTCAGTGAAACATTGGCCACCGATTATATCACATTTATGCAGCATCTGGGTGTTAAAGTGATTGTAAACACTCACTTTGTAAAACAACCCATTCAGTTTAAAGGATAAGTTTGTCTTTTGTAACATGTTACATGTTACACCCATATTCAGATGCACCTTACCCCAATCAGTCATTTTGACAGCTAGCTCTTCTCCCCCTGCTGGCTGTCACAATCTGCAAAAAAAGTGGCTGTGCAGGGCTCTGCCCACCCGGCAGCATCATTCATTCACAGTATTCTGTGAATGGGAAAACTACAAGTTCCGACAGCCTTTGCGGCTGTCGGCTTGTAGTTCTCAATAAACTACCAGAGCACTGTTGTGCTCTCTAAGTAGTTCAGTTTGCTGTCATTGTGTAACTGCCTGCCTATATCAAAACTACAGGCAGACAGACACACAGTCTGCAGGGCCATAGCATTACACCATGATCTGCTAATCATGGGTGCGATGCTTTAAAGGTTAAATACCCCTCACTAAAAAAAAAATTAAATTTTTTTTACTTGAAAAAAATCTGATCTTTGGAGGAGAGCAGGCAGAGTTCCTAGCACATAGAGGAGACAGCAAGATAGCCAAAGCACAAATTAGTAAAAACAATGTGGCATTTATTTACCACTCCCCTTTTGGGCACTTTTACCCCCTTCCTGCCCATGCCAATTTTCAGCTTTCAGCGCTGTTGCACTTTGAATGACAATTGCGTGGCCATGCAACACTGTACCCATATGAAATTTTAATCATTTTCACACAAGTAGAGCTTTTGGTGGTATTTAATCACCACTGGAAATTTTTATTTTTTTCTAAACAAACTAAAAAAGACTGAAAAGTTTGAAAAAAAAAAGTTTTTTCGTAGTTTCTGTTATAAAATGTTGTAAATAAGTATTTTTTCTCCTTCACTGATGTGTGCTAATGAGGCTGCAGTGATGGGCACTGATAAGTGCCACTGATGGGCATTGACAGGCATCACTGATGGGCACTGAAAGGCAGTACTCATATATGGCACTGATAGGTGGCACTGATGAGCACTGATAGGCAGCATTGACTGGCACTAATAGGTAGCACTGACTGGCACTGTTAGATGGCACTGATTGGAACTGTTAGGCGGCACTGACAGGCACTGATAGGTGACACTGACTGGCACTGATACTCAGCACTGATTGGCGGCACTGATAGATGGCACTGACTGGCACTGATAGGCAACACTGACTGGCACTGATAGTCGGCACTGAAAAGCAGCTCTGATGGGCACTGATATGTGGCATTCATGTGCACTAGTAGGCACTGTTCACTGATATGTGGCATTGATGTGCACTGGTATGTGGCATTGATGGGCACTGACAGGTGGAATTGATGGGCACTGACAGGTGGCATTGATGGGGCTACACTGATCAGCAAGGCACTGATCATCAGTGCCCTGATGATCAGTGTACATGTCCCCTATGAGGAATGCCGCTTACCATCTCTCCTCTCCGCACTTGCTGTCAGTGTGAGGAGCAGACTGCTGACATCTGGCATTTCCTGTTTTTCATGTGATCAGCTGTGATTGGACACAGCTGATCACATGACAGAGTCAACGTTATTGGCTCTATACAGTGATCACTGATTTGCTGTATCCCAGGGACACAGCGCACCACCGATCACCATGCCGCGTGCCCCCGGGGGATGCGCATGCACAATTAGAGTGGGAGGACGTCATATGATGTCCTCCCAGAATGAGAGAACCACTGCCTGCCTGTCATTTCCTTTTATGCCAGGTGGGGGGGGGGCGGTTAAACAAACAGATATCCAAACTTACATTCAAGTAAGAGAAGTGCTGCTTGGACACAGAAGGAACTCATCATTCTCAGGCACATACTGTCATTTCCTTCTACGTCCAAGCAGCACTTCTTTTACTTGAATGTAGGTTTGGATATTTGTTTGTTTAATGAATGACACATTGTTTTTATTAATTCCTGCACTTTGGCTACCATCCATCCTTTCATCCATTCATCCTCGCATCCATCCATCCTTGGTCTTTATTTCACAAAACGATCATTGAGGTTGCTGAACACTTTTGCCCACTAACTTGAGCCAGGACTTCGTTATATTATCAACTATGGAGATTCCACCAATAGGAATTGGGAATACTGTAAGTATTTTCTATATTCTTTTGACTGTGGTTCATGTACTAAGCTAAGAGCACTGAGAGACTTTAGCTTTTTTATTTTCATTGGATTTCCTAGCACAATTAGAGAACTGACCACACTGTGCTCTAGTGCCTAGTGTGGTCATTTCTTAATAGCAAAGTAGAAGGACCGGCAGGAACACCAAGGTTTTCTCATAAGGAAGCAATACAAACAGAACAGGATATTTTTTCATACCAGTATATGGTACAGCAGACACATATCATGTACTGTATATGAAATGCTGGGTTTACATATTCTATAAAACACATCCCTTTGCCTCTACACATACAGTATTTGTTACACAGGCTACAGATGGCTTTTAGTCTTTAAAGCAGCATCTGAGCATCTGCATACTGAATGATTTAATACATTTAAAACTTCTCAGTTACCCTAGTGTATGTATATATATATATATATATATATATATATATATTATCACAAGAGTACATATGTCTAGAGTACAGTCTAAATAGTTATTTCTGACATTGTTTGACAACACTTTAACCACAAATGTACTTCATTAGTTATGTAATATATGTGCAAAGCCTCTTAGTCAGGAAACTAGATAATTATTCATGTTCGCTCCTACTGCTCATTTAATTGGTCTTTTGCTTCACAAAACGGATTCTAATTACAGTTAGAGATTAACTCCCTATTAGTATATCTTATAACATGCATTTTGCCACTGTAAAAGTCACAGAAGTTTAAAAAAAAATGTTTCCAGACCAAAATGTCCATAGTAAAGCGTATATTCCATTACTTTGCAGACAGAATGGCCTTGAACATCTGTTAACAATAGTCATAAGGTGAAGTGTTTTTGTTTGAGTAGAAGGAGCGACACTCCTAAAGCAGGATCCTAAGAACAGTTGACTTTTTCCACAGAGATTTAAATAGATTAATATTTTTGTCATCTGTGCAAAAACAACTGCTCCTTTTATTTTAGCAGAGTGACAGAATTGGCAGCATAGGATCAGCAAATATTCATTACAGGTAAAGTGTAAATTCATTACAGGGACAAAAATAGCAGATTTAAAAAGAGATTTCTGCTTGGTTGGTGAGTATTCTAATGTAAAATGTCCCACCCTATTTATCATATTAATCTTTGTTTCATTCTATTCCCTTTCTTAGCATTTCTGAGGTGCACAATCAGCCCCATCATCAACATAAGCACAAGGATGTGCTCTCCTGCTTGCCATTATTGAAATAACTAATTACAATAATCCTATTCATGGATTGTTTGTGCTGTAACCAAAGCAATGCCAAAACTGTTTTCCTTTTCTGTATAGAGAGACAGTTTTTTTTTTTTTGCCTAGTGTGTCTGGTAATTTCCAGTCAGTTTCACTAAATATCTTTATTTTTTCCATACGTACTTTAAATTGAAATAAATACAATCATTTCTTTTTATTCTTGTACTGAAGTCTTTTGCAGTCTGCAAAACTGCTAGACATCAAAATTTTGTCAAATTTACTTTTTTCCAAATACTGTTAAAGTGGACTTAATATCTGTTGGTTGCTTGGTGACAACAATCTGTGGATTAGTGTAATCAGCATAATGCCCCTTGCTAAAGGAAAGTTAATCTGCCTCCTATATTATAATTTAAAGCCCCCAGTAGTGTAGGCTTGGCTCCTAGTTTCAAAACCACACCTGTCACTGACAGTACTCCTATTACACTAATGACCACTGATTAAATTCCATTCATGTGGTTACCTTGACAGAAAATCTTGGGGATCACATTTTTTTTGTTTTTTTTCAACAGTCCTTTCAGTAACTTTTTTTTGGAGGAAAATTGATTAACTTCAGATCAGCTTAAATCATTTTACATCCATTTATGCATCCATCCTCCATTCAGCTCAGATCAATTTATATCAATCTACATCCATTTGCATTTCAGTTCCATTTCATTCCGTTCCGTTTTGCATCCGTTTTTATCAACTTTTTTCCGCTTCCATCCACTTTTTCATCCATCTAGATCTGTTTTTACATCAGTTTACATCTATTTTGTTTTTCACTTTTATAACAAATTAAAAATGACACTGCACACATTTGTAAAAATCAATGCATTTATTGTGCATCAATCATAATGTGATATGTCTACATGTATATTGAATTTATAATGATTGTGATTGTACGTTTCACTGTGTTAATATTTTTTTTAATAGGTATCAAGATATATCGGTTTGATAGCCTCCCCCCCCAATTAAAAAACACACACACACACTGCATTTTTTTATTCTTTTATTTCTACCAGAAATGTGGGTCATATCACAGGGTATTTCTGTCACAAATCAGGATAAACAGGGGAAGGAGACGGTGAAATCCATGAGGGAGGGTGGGAGGAACTCCCATAGCTTCCTAGGCTGGCTTTCTGGTTGAGATGAATCATAAGATTGTAAAGGGAGGTTGGAGGAACTACACTGGGTGGCCTGACTTGGTGAGGAGTAACCAGGCGGTCACTGTAGTGAGCTGTGTGGCTTGAACTGGTGCTGCTGTGGATAGCTTTGTTGGTGGTGTTGCTGTGGATAGCTTTGTTGATAGGGCATAGTTTGAAGCAGTGGACCTTCAAATTGGCCTTGCCAGTATGGGGGATCAGCTGTGCCTATAATTGGTAAAAAATTTCCTAACATAGCAGCCCTTACACAAGCACCAGTATAATTGTAAATGGCCATTTGGACTTCCATCTGCCTCTCGCTAGGTGTTTTAGCTAGCAGATGATATGTAATTTGAAGGAATGCAGCATTGGCATTCTGGCAATCATTAAAAGGATCCCTTCTCTCCTCTCTGCAAGAGCTTCTCATTTCTTCCATGAAGGAGATCATGGCTGTGTACGTTTTCTCACTTTGTTCTCTCACTCTTCTTGGTCAGCAAGAGGCTCTAGATCAGCTTGCTCTCTGATAACGAGCCTGTGGATGAAAAAAAATATAATTAGCCCATATGCTGATGTTCTAAGCATACACATTTTCACACTGCAAATAAGATTTTTTTTTATCAATGTAATGATGCCTTGGCTAACATTTTCAAATGTCTCTTGTGTCTAGGATTCTTACTTGCACTTGAGGTCTTTCCCTTCCTGTTACCTGGGAACCTCCAACAGGGGGTTCCTGCTGCTGTGCTGAAACAGACTGGCCATCTTTCTCCACGGATTGTCCATCTCCCTCTGTTGCTTCTGGATCAGCTCCTTCTTCATGTTCTTTTTTTCCTTCTGACTTGTTTGATGTGGTACTATAAAGAAGAATGGTCGATATATATGATATCCATGTTAAATGCTAAAGTGACCATACTGTGGGGAAAATAATTATTTGATCCCCTACCAAGCAACAATAATTCTGGCTCCCACAGACTGGCTATGTGTTCATGTGGTACAGAAATTAATCCTGTCAATTTAAGAATGAGCTCCTAATGACAACTCGTTATGCGTATAAAAAACACCTGTCCACAGAATCTTTTTCTAACTTTCAAACCTCACCATCATGGGCAAGACCAAAGAGCTGTCAAAGGATGTCAGGGACAATATTGTAGGCCTGAACAAGGCTGGAATGGGCTGCAAGGTCATCAGCAAGAAGCTTGGTGAGAAGGAGACAACTGTTGGAGTGATTATTTGCATATGGCTCAAATACAAAATAACCATCAAGTGGCCTTGGTCTGAAGCTCCATTGTGATCGTGATGATCGTGAGAAAAGTTAGGGATCAGCCCAGAACTACACAGGAGGAGCTTGGAATGATCTCAAGGTAGTTGGGACCACAGTCACCAAGCAAACCATTGGTAAAACACAATATGCCATCATGGATTGAAATCCTGCAGTGCCCGCAAGGTCCCCCTCCTGAAGAAGGCACATGTACAGGTCCGCCTGAAGTTTGTCAGTGAATTGAACATCTAAATGATTCAGAGAAGGATTGGGAGAAAGTGCTGTGGTCAGATGAGACCAAATTGAGCTCTTTGGCATTAACTCGACTGGTCATGTTTGGAGGAAGAAAAATGCTGACTATGACCCTAAGAACAGCATCCCTACAGTCAAGCACTGAGGTGGAAGCATTATGCTGTTGGGGCAACTACCAAGAAACCTTAAAGACTGAGAGAAAATCTGTAAAGAAGAGTAGACTGAAAGTCCTCCTGAGATGTGTGTGAACCTGGTAACCAACTACAAGATACATCTCACCTCTGTGCTAGCCAACACGGGCTTCTCCACTAAGTACTAAGTCATGTTTTGCTTGGGAATCAAATACTTATTTTACTCACTGTAGCTGGATCTAAATTTGGTTGTTTCATGACAGAACGTCCAAATTTAGTTCAAGTTGTTCTGGATTTCAGAGTGTGAAACTTACGATCTAAAGTCCATGACCATTCTTAAGAATTCCAGCATTTCAAAGTATACACTTTTCTTTTTTTTTCGAATGTCCTGCACCACTGTGACTCTCCATAGACTCATCATTTAGTTCTCTGCAAAAACGCAGATCGCCATCTTTTGACAATATCTTTTGCTGTAGGACACAATAAAGTAAACATGTTCCTGTATATTAGGTAATGTATACAAAGACCCCTAACCCTAATTCTAACTCTATCGCTAACCTTAACCCTAACTTCAACTCTGTCCCTAACCCTAACTCTAACTCTATCCCTAACCTTAACTCTAACTCTATCCCTAACCCTAACTCTAACTCTATCCCTAACCCTAACTCTAAAAACGAAATGTCGGCAACAAGGTGAAATAACACATTTCTTCTTTATTGTATGAAAAGAGTAAAATATTCCATAAAGCAACCAATGCTAACGCATTTCAGTCAAGAAAAGACCATTATTCATTGGCTATGAATAAGGTCTATTCTTGACTGAAACAGATACTCACCTTTGCCAGTGAATAAGTAAGAGATACATGAACCCCTGGGTTACTCATTCACAAAGATGATACAAAACTAAACACACAACCCATTTGACAAAGTCCTTAAACAAAAAATGCCCTGTAGTGTAAATCCATCATCAGTAATGTTACCTAGCAGTGTAGAACCACAGCGATCGTGATTAATGATGCCTGCCGAGTCATCAAAGCAAAACATGCCGAATGCCAGAGACAATGCACTCTTGTCAGATACTGGCAAAGAATGACATTTCCCCACCCAGCAGCTGAATCTAAACAAAGGGATGGGGGTATCCCAGGGGATATTGTTGCCTGATCATAGCCATTTGCGCTGTGTGTTTATTTACTAGCTATTTTTCATAAATGAGTAACCAGGGGTACTATAATTTACCCTTTACCTTCACATAAGAGTGGGATGGATATCCGAGGCCCTTTAAGTTATTGGAGCTTTAAGATTTTGATAAGTCTACCTCACAGGCCCCCACATATCCAGGCCAGAGATGAAGGGAAGGAGCTCTTATCCTCAGAAACACGGCAGAAGTTGTCCATTTAGTTGCAGTAGTAATACCACCACTACATTAATGACTTCTATATGCAGAGGCAGCAAAAGGCTCATGAGGGTTATCAGGCAAAATCTGGCCATTTAGTTCACTAATCAACCAGAGTAACTGATTCCTTAGACCCCGTTTTGTGTAATGGGGAAGGCTGGGATAGGATAGTTGTAAAAGAATATCATATATAGTAGTTGAGTAACTACATGAGTTAGAGGAGAATCTTGTAAAAGAAAGTAATCAAAAACAGTGTATTAGGACAGCAAGAAGGTGTGGTGAAAAGGTGACATCAAGAAAAGATCAGATCTGTCAATAAACCAGCCATTTGGATGTCATGTGTGGAGTTCTCAATAGCTTCAATTTTAATGGGGTTAGTTCGACTCTTGAAAGAATTTGTATCATTCCATGGTCTGAAGATTTGTTCCATACTTATAATTTAGACCAATGCATAACCAAAAGAAAAGCAGGGTTATTGAAAAGAGGTATTAGATGACTGAGGTAGGAGGAGATGGCCAAATTACTGACTCTGCCATCCCAAGCTTGGAGCATAGACCTTTCTTATGGCAATGTTGAAGAGAAGACAGATATTGTTGTAAGGCCACCCACAGTTTAGATGACTTGTCACATTATTATTCTTGTCAATGTTGAGCTTGGGTGATAAAGAAGTGTAGTTCCCTAGATTAATTTTGTGAATATGTATTGTAATTTTCTGTGTAACATCTTGACGATGGCTATTTAAAAATGTCTGAAAAATGTAAAAAAACATTGATGTGAAGTCCATTTAAAGACTGTTTATATGACCTAGCCAGGAAAATAGTTATCAGTCATATATATTGAGGTCTGCTACTGTTTTATGTAACAATGGCAAGTAACCTAGAGAATATAACTTTGAGGTATTAGAATTATGACCCCAAAATTCTTCAAGGAAATTGGGCATATTTTAAATTGGGAGTTTTCCTTAAAGCTGAACTCTGGGCAAAAACTTGATTACATTTGTGTAAAGGTGCTTTCCTACCGTTAACAATTTAGCATGATATGTATCTATGCAATGAGAAACCCATATTTTTCTTACTGATGTAATAGCCCCTGTCTCCTTAACAACCATTTAATAAAATAGGTGGCCACTATGCCCTCTGGCCACTTGTCTTGTAATTTCCCCACTGTGGTTCTTCTTGCAGCAAGTGGTGGAGTAATTATCCTCCCTCTCATTGTAGTGAGCAGACCACAGAGTCTCAGGCTCACAGCCTAAACAACCCACTGAAAATTCTTCATTTACATCCACAAGGTTGTATGCTGCCTTCTATCTGCATTTGCACCTTCTGCTCACTGTTCTGTTAGCACAGCACCCTTTCTAAAAGGCCACATGTAATTCTTGCATTATTGTGAGGGTTTAGGGTGGAGGTATATAATTGCCTTATTTAAAACTGACCACAAACATCTTTGACAGCTGTCATTAACATCTTCTTTGTTTTCTTTGTTTGAGGGTTTTTAATGCCACACAAACCCCCCTAAGGGTCTGCTATGTACTGTATTTTGGAGGAAATTTGGAGGGCTTGGTGTATTTTTTTTTTTCCTAAAAGAAGCTGACAATTAATTCCATTTGCTGCAAGTTAAGCTGTTTTATTCATTCTTGTTCTTTGCAAATATAATTTTTGCACATCCTACATTCAGAATGAAAAAAAAATGCAGTGTTTCACAAACATGCACACCAGACCCTATGAGTTGGTTGTGGAGTTTAAGGGGGCACCTCACACAGAAAAATAAAATGCATGAGGTCTCGCAGGAAATCCATACCAGACCATTTGGGCCCTGTACAGATTTTAAGGAGGACTCCATGCAAAGAAAACAAACAAGTGTGAAGTTGCCTTACAAATCTATATCAGACCCTTAATCTGAGCATGCAATTTAACTTACCAGGAAAGGGCTAGGAAAATGTGCAGTCCCCCTGAACAATACCAGGTCACATGTTCTCAGCATGAGGAGGTGCCTTGCCAGGTGGGGTCCCCTTGAAAAACACCTTGTCCTCATGTTGATAAGAAAAAGGCCTCTTTCACACAACAATTGGTGGGTGGCTGTGAAGGTTTGTGGGCTGGAGGTTTATCAGAATCTGGAAGCCCCCTTTAAAAATACGAGGGCACCCAGATGCCACTCCTCCACCATGTGAATGAGTATCGGGTACACGATATCCCTACTCATTTAGAAAAAAGGTTGCAACCGCGAAATAAAGACACTCAAATGTTTGGCAAGTCCTTTATGAAAAAATAAAAATCGTCAAAAAAATGTCCCTTGCTGTAAATTCTTCATCAATCACATTGTTCAATGATGCAGATACACGTCAATCTCTATGCCTGATGGTCAACAACACACTGAAAGAAAAAGAAAAAAAAATACCACTGCCAGGACATGTCCCAATCATTCATTTGTCACCCACTGAAAGGTAAGTATGGCAGATGACAGCTCTTATATACAAGGGGAATCTCCTGGTTACATAGTTGACCATATGAACATGAATAAATATGGTCAGTGATGTCACTGGGAACCTGTCCCTTTACTTACATGGTGGTGATCCCTGGCCATGCAAGTGAATGGGGCCATATATAAGGTGTAACATGTAACATTCTCCCAATCACCTGCTTCCCACCTACAGAGCATCCCTTTTTCAACATGATTCTATGGGGCTCTTTCTTCACAGTCACGTCATTCGTTACACTATTGGATCTACATAACCAATGGTAGACAAGAAAAAAAGGAAAAATGTTAACACAACAAACAATATATTTTGAGTTTTGGTGCTTTCATCACATTGCTATCCTAGTTGCACCAGTTAATTGGGTACAGGCTTCTACAAAAAAGGACTAGATAAAAGGATAGATACAGTAAATAGACAGATAAATAGAAAGATAAAGTGATGGGGGGAGAGAGAAAGAGAAGAGGGAAATAGTCTGATTACCGTTTTAACTTTTAGTAAATATTTTATTTACTTCCTTTGATACTGTAACTTCTACTTAAGTTCGTAAAAGTATGGTGATTATTTTTATAATGCAATGTGCATCCTGCTTTAAAATGAGTTGCCAAAATGACATGAACTGTGACATTAGTTTAAGTTTGTATGCATTATAAAGTGTTATCTGCTGACATGAGGGATTTCAATAGAAATTGAGATTCCATTTGAGCCTGAAAATGAAATCACTGCTGGATTTCCTTTAATCTATTTTCCTGAATGTTTGCCTTCTTTATAATTCAATGCCAATCTCGCAGAATGCAGAAGATGCAGAGTAAAATGTCTGAACGAATCTGCCGTCTTGTTAAAGAGAGCCAAGTAGTTTAACTGGAAATGACTAGTATCACATTTAATGGTTCTTTCACATATGAAGAAGCAGCAAACCATGAGCACACAGTATGTTGTGCAAGAACAACATAATTGTTCTTTATCTTTCATTTTTCTTTGTGTTTAAATGGAAACAACCATGTTTTATTTTGCCATGCACATACACAGCTGAATCATTGACATCTCAATCAGCTTTTATTATTCTGGAAACACAGTATGATGCCTTTTATGTAGACTGTAGTGACTACAGATGAATTGATTTCCATTTGTAGAGGAGTCAGAATAGAAAACACAAATATAAAAATCAGGAAAAAGCAAAGAGGAACATGTGGGCACATTGCAGAGTTGTGGAATTGGATCTAATTTCAATATGTACAACCAGACAGAAGCAGAATGCAAAGTTCATTCTCCCTATTATATGCCCGATAATCAATTTCCTTTCATACATTTTCTGGAAATTATATCACAAAGGTCATGTGTGCAAACGGTAGAAAAGTGGATTATCAGCAGGATTGCTTGAATGAACCTTTCTGGTAGCGTGAGAAACATGGCAGCTTGGGAGTGCCAAGTATTGGCTGCCTTTCTTAACTCCAGAAAATTCAGGTGAAGTGATTTAGACATTTTGAGGTGATACATGCTATGACGAAAACTTAAAATATAAGTAATACTTGTGAGCTAAAATGTGGTATTTCTAATATAAAAAAATCAAATTTACATTACCAAATATCAAAGAAATTGTGGTGCATCAACACTAAACACATACTCATAAACTGTGCAAAAATGAAATTATAATTATATCTATGTGTGCCGCGCTCCACAATATATATTAAATATAGATATATACCATCTGATGATGTGAAAAATACAAGAATAAATCAATTGATTTATATATCCATAAGAAACAATAGTGCAAGAAAAAGTGCTTCTAACAGTGCAAAAACTGTGCAAAAAGACATATAATTATATAAAAATATATGAAAAATCATGAAATATCAAAAAGTCCACTCTGTGCTTCAAATCTTACTAGTGCCAATAAAAGTGCCATGCATCACTCTCGGTGCTAAAGAATATGTGTGTGCTCATCTCACCTATTAGCCAAACTAAATGGCTACTATCGTAGGACAGAATGGTATTTTCCATGCTGAGCAGATGTTTCCAAGTTAAGGATGGATGAGCTGTACTGCCAACTTTCCCCCACTGGGGGTCTCCCTCACTCCTTTCTAACCACACTGTGCCTTAGTGGATGGATGAGGTACAACTCCCCTCTTCCTGTACAGGTTTGCTACCACCTCCCGATGTTTTGGGATATCATGCAAAAGGAAGTATAAATAGTGCCTTATCCTTTTTATAAATTGGTGCTTCATTAAAATAGAAATACGCACTCACATATTATAATACAAATACAAGCTTAATATAGTGTGCCCAGATCCTCTGTTTGTACTTGCCGCAATCCACATTGGCGTCCTGACGTCAGAGCCCCTCCCCTATGCGTTACGCCACAGGGTCACGTGGCTTCATCAGGGGGAAACTTGCTATGATGCTTTCTCTTAAGCTATACTATGTACTTCCAAGAGCCCCAGACCACACCTAGGATTTACTGGTTGTATTATATCTGTCATCTGGCTTGAGAACATAATGAAACCCCACAGGAAAGAATAGAGTTTTCAGCCAACAAAAATGACATTTTGAATGACCTACTGTATATAGTGGTGAGCAGAATTTTAAATTAATGTAGTTGGCTTATCCAGTTGTCTTTAAGTATATAACTTATAGCTATAATGTTCAGCGCTGGGGGTCTTTAGTTGAAATATTAAACCGGCATGGTTGTTTTCTCACTCAACAAGATCTTTTCAATATAGCACATCATCTACAAAATGCACAGCAAGCTCTGCAGTCTTGATGACATCAGAGGAACTTGGACCACAAGAGCACAAAGGAGAAGAGGCTGTGGGGACCAGTTTAGCAGCACAGTGGAGCCTGCAGGAATGGAGGATTGGGTAGGTAAAGTTGCTTTCATGGTCCCCTAGACATAAAAAAGCAATTAACGCTTGCAGTGTGGGCACATCCTCAATGCATGGGAGGACTCTTTAGTTCCTAGAGAATTTTAATTTAATTTAATTATTGGTAATTATGCACTGTACAACATTGCAACTTAATTTTTGACTATTGTAAAAATGTATCCTTGTCAGTTTAAAGCTAAATATGTAGCTTGCCATTACTTACCTCCCACTGAAAATGCTAACTGGTGGGTTGTCTATGTCTTTATTACTGTCACTGACCTGGAACAAGCATGTGACAAGTGAAGCCAGAACTGTGATCTGTATACTTGTTTCAACTTAGTGACTCTACGAGATCAGTATGACAGCCAGGAAACAACAGTCTATGTGGTTTTCTTAAAAACATCTGTCATTGTCAATACTTCTCACATCAAGCTACAGTCTTCACATCCTGAATATTCCTAGATTGACTATGGAAAGTAAACAATTATACTGAGATAATTTTTCACTTTGATCTTAAAGACTGCCCTATTCTAAGAGATGTTGGCTCTCAGTAAAATGTTTGTTTATTGTTACTATGGTAACTTTTGGATGATTGTGAGTATATAAGCTTGCTGAAGTGGTGGGGCACTCTTACCTCTGATGAAGTCCCACCCAGGGACACAATGTGTTAGATGGAGCTCACCCCTACTGATGTCAACACACTACTGACTGATGTTCCATGAAACCCACCAGGAGCTCTTTGTACAGCAGTGTCCTGTTTGTGATTGCATTTAGCAAGTGCTGGAATTGGAGCATATGAAGAGCATTATATTCTTCTTATCTTTTGCTTTCACATGGAAAAAAATTTAGCAAGTAGATCTATATATAGAGAGTCCTGAATGATACCAGTATTTAAGAAGGATCATGGAAGAAGATAAAGATTGACACGTGTATGGTGTGCTGTGAGAATGCCTCTAAATTGACCTCTTATAATACAGAGGTCTTTTTTGGGGGTGTACATATAGGAAGTACACTGTGTAGAGGTGTTGGAATGGGAGAAAGCTTTTTTTGGTTCACAATTTTAAGCAAAAGTGGATTTTTACCATTTTTCACAGTTGTTCTTTCACATTTATTGCAGTGTATGGTTACATCTTGGTTATAAAGTCGTGGATATTTTTTTGCCAATTTTTTATGCTGAAGTTTTAGATTTGGACAGTTAATATATACAATTATTTGATTTATTTATTAACTTTGTTATGATTTTGCACATAGTTCATAGATTTTATTTAAGGAAATAATTTAATAATATAACGTTTGAATTTGCTTATGACATTCATGTAGATATATATATATACATACATACACACACACACATATATATATACAGTGAGGAATAGAAGTATTTGAACACCCTGCGATTTTGCAAGTTCTCCCACTTAGAAATCATGGAGGGGTCTGAAATTCACATTGTAGGTGCATTCCCACTCTGAGAGACAGAATTTAAAAACAAATTCAGGAAATCACATTCTATGATTTTTAAAGAATTTATTTGTCTTGCATTGCTGAACATAAGTATTTGAACACCTAAGAAACAGCAAGAATTCTGGCTCTCAAAGACCTGTTACTGTGCCTTTAAAAAGTCCACCTCTACTCCACGCATTAATCTAACTTAGTAGCACCTGTCTGAGCTCTTTAAAGACACCTGTCCACCCCACAGTCAGTCAGACACCAACTACTACCATGGGCAAGATCAAAGAGCTGTCAAAAGACACCAGAGACATTATTGTGGACCTCCACAAGGCTGGAAAGGGCTACGGGGTAATTGCCAAGCAGCTTGGTGACAATAGATCAACTGTTGGAGCAATTGTTAGAAAATGGAAGAGGCTAAAGACGACTGTCATTCTCCCTCTCACTGGAGCTCCATGCAAGATCTCACCTCGTGGGGAATCACTGATGATAAGAAAGGTAAGGAATCAGCCCAGAACTCCAAGGGAGGAGCTGGTCAATGACATGAAGAGAGCTGGGAACACAATTTCAAAGGTCACTGTCGGTAGAACACTACGCCGTCATGGTTTTAAATCATGCATTGCATGGAAGGTTCCCCTGCTCAAGTCATCACATGTCCAGGCCCATTTGAAGTTTGCCAATAACCATCTGGATGATCCAGAGGAGGCATGGGAGAAAGTCATGTGGTCAGATGAGACCAAAGTAGAACTTTTTTGTCTAAACTTCACTCATCGTGTTTGGAGGCAAAAGAAGGATGAGTTGCATCCCAAGAACACCATCCCTACTGTGAAACATCATGCTTTGGGGGTGCTTTTCTGCGAAGGGGACAGGACGACTGCACTGTATTAAGGAGAGGATCAATGGGGCCATTTATTGTGAGATTTTGAGCAACAACCTCATTCCCTCAGTATGAGCATTAATGATGGGTCGTGGCTGGGTCTTCCAACATGACAACTAGAGATGAGCGAATCGAAGTAGGCGAAGTGGAATTCGTTTCGAATATTAGGAAAATTTCGATTTGCGTCGAATCCGAAAATAAGCAGACTTCGGATGCGCGAATCAAAATTTTTCCTAAAATGGCGGCGACATGTGCGGCGACGGAGCGGGGATGTCTGGGAAGGCGCGCAGACAAGGCGCGCTGACCCATAATGCATTCATTCATGACATGTGATCGCATTAGCCAATCAGCAGCCAGCCAGCCAGCACAGTGTAATGGTCGAGCTATAAATGGCGGCCATTTTAGAATTCTCCATTTGCCTCCAGTCATTCAACAGAGGCAGACCTGGCTGTATGCAGGGAGAGAGTTAGGGACAGAGAAACGTTACTTAGGGACACAGAAACGTTAGTTAGGGCCACAGAATCGTTACTTAGGGCCATAGAAACGTTACATAGGGCCACAGAAACGTTACTTAGGGCCACAGAATCGTTAGTTAGGGCCACAGAAACGTTACTTAGGGACACAGAATTGTTACTCAGGGACAGACAGAATTGTTACTGAGGGATACAGAATTGTTACTGAGGGCCACAGAATCGTTACTTAGGGCCACAGAAACGTTACTTAGGGCCACAGAATTGTTACTTAGGGACAGACACAGATTTGTTACTGAGGGCCACAGAATCGTTACTTAGGGCCACAGAATTGTTACTTAGGGACAGACACAGAATTGTTACTGAGGGACACAGATTTGTTACTGAGGGCCACAGAATCGTTACTTAGGGCCACAGAAACGTTACTTAGGGCCACAGAATTGTTACTTAGGGCCACAGAATTGTTACTTAGGGACAGACACAGAATTGTTACTGAGGGACACAGATTTGTTACTGAGGGCCACAGAATCGTTACTTAGGGCCACAGAATTGTTACTTAGGGACAGACACAGAATTGTTAGTGAGGGACACAGATTTGTTACTGAGGGCCACAGAATCGTTACTTAGGGCCACAGAATTGTTACTTAGGGACAGACACAGAATTGTTAGTGAGGGACACAGATTTGTTACTGAGGGCCACAGAATCGTTACTTAGGGCCACAGAAACGTTACTTAGGGCCACAGAAACGTTACTCAGGGACAGACAGAATTGTTACTGAGGGATACAGAATTGTTACTGAGGGCCACAGAAACGTTACTTAGGGCCACAGAATTGTTACTTAGGGACAGACACACAATTGTTACTGAGGGACACAGATTTGTTACTGAGGGCCACAGAATCGTTACTTAGGGCCACAGAAACGTTACTTAGGGCCACAGAATTGTTACTTAGGGACAGACACAGAATTGTTATTGAGGGACACAGAATTGTTACTGAGGGCCACAGAAACGTTACTTAGGGCCACAGAAACGTTACTTAGGGCCACAGAATCGTTACTTAGGGCCACAGAAACGTTACTTAGGGCCACAGAAACGTTACTTAGGGCCACAGAAACGTTACTTAGGGACACAGAATTGTTACTCAGGGACAGACAGAATTGTTACTGAGGGATACAGAATTGTTACTGAGGGCCACAGAATCGTTACTTAGGGCCACAGAAACGTTACTTAGGGCCACAGAATTGTTACTTAGGGACAGACACAGAATTGTTATTGAGGGACACAGAATTGTTACTGAGGGCCACAGAACCGTTACTTAGGGCCACAGAAACGTTACTTAGGGCCACAGAATTGTTACTTAGGGACAGACACAGAATTGTTACTGAGGGACACAGATTTGTTACTGAGGGCCACAGAATCGTTACTTAGGGCCACAGAATTGTTACTTAGGGACAGACACAGAATTGTTATTGAGGGACACAGAATTGTTACTGAGGGCCACAGAACCGTTACTTAGGGCCACAGAAATGTTACTTAGGGCGATAGAATTGTTACATAGGGACAGACACAGAATTGTTACTGAGGGACACAGATTTGTTACTGAGGGCCACAGAAACGTTACTTAGGGCCACAGAAACGTTACTTAGGGCCTCAGAATCGTTAGTTAGGGCCACAGAAACGTTACTTAGGGACACAGAATTGTTACTCAGGGACAGACACAGAATTGTTACTGAGGGATACAGAATTGTTACTGAGGGCCACAGAATCGTTACTTAGGGCCACAGAAACGTTACTTAGGGCCACAGAAACGTTACTTAGGGCCACAGAATTGTTACTTAGGGACAGACACAGAATTGTTACTGAGGGATACAGAATTGTTACTGAGGGCCACAGAATCGTTACTTAGGGCCACAAAAACGTTACTTAGGGCCACAGAAACGTTACTTAGGGCCACAGAATTGTTACTTAGGGACAGACACAGAATTGTTATTGAGGGACACAGAATTGTTACTGAGGGCCACAGAACCGTTACTTAGGGCCACAGAAACGTTACTTAGGGCCACAGAATTGTTACTTAGGGACAGACACAGAATTGTTACTGAGGGACACAGATTTGTTACTGAGGGCCACAGAAACGTTACTTAGGGCCACAGAAACGTTACTTAGGGCCACAGAATTGTTACTTAGGGACAGACACAGAATTGTTACTGAGGGACACAGATTTGTTACTGAGGGCCACAGAAACGTTACTTAGGGCCACAGAATTGTTACTTAGGGCCACAGAAACGTTACTTAGGGCCACAGAAACGTTACTTAGGGCCACAGAATTGTTACTCAGGGACAGACACAGAATTGTTACTGAGGGATACAGAATTGTTACTGAGGGCCACAGAATCGTTACTTAGGGCCACAGAAACGTTACTTAGGGCCACAGAATTGTTACTTAGGGACAGACACAGAATTGTTATTGAGGGACACAGAATTGTTACTGAGGGCCACAGAACCGTTACTTAGGGCCACAGAAACGTTACTTAGGGCCACAGAATTGTTACTTAGGGACAGACACAGAATTGTTACTGAGGGACACAGATTTGTTACTGAGGGCCACAGAAACGTTACTTAGGGCCACAGAAACGTTACTTAGGGCCACAGAAACGTTACTTAGGGCCACAGAATTGTTATTTAGGGACAGACACAGAATTGTTACTGAGGGACACAGATTTGTTACTGAGGGCCACAGAAACGTTACTTAGGGCCACAGAATTGTTACTTAGGGCCACAGAAACGTTACTTAGGGCCACAGAAACGTTACTTAGGGCCACAGAATAGTTACTCAGGGACAGACACAGAATTGTTACTGAGGGACACAGAACCGTTACTTAGGGCCACAGAAACTTTACTTAGGGCCACAGAATTGTTACTTAGGGACACAGAATTGTTACTCATGGACAGACACAGAATTGTTACTGAGGGATACAGAATTGTTACTGAGGGCCACAGAAACGTTACTTAGGGCCACAGAAACGTTACTTAGGGCCACAGAATTGTTACTTAGGGACAGACACAGAATTGTTACTGAGGGACACAGAATTGATACTGAGGGCCAAAGAACCGTTAGGGCCACAGAATTGTTACTCATGGACAGACACAGAATTGTTACTGCGGGATACAGAATTGTTACTGAGGGCCACAGAAACGTTACTTAGGGCCACAGAAACGTTACTTAGGGCCACAGAATTGTTACTTAGGGACAGACACAGAATTGTTACTGAGGGACACAGAATTGATACTGAGGGCCACAGAACCGTTACTTAGGGCCACAGAAACGTTACTTAGGGACACAGAATTGTTACTCAGGGACAGACACAGAATTGTTACTGAGGGACACAGAATTGATACTGAGGGCCACAGAACCGTTACTTAGGGCCACAGAACCGTTACTTAGGGCCACAGAAACGTTACTTAGGGCCACAGAATCGTTACTTAGGGCCACAGAAACGTTACTTAGGGACACAGAAACGTTACTTAGGGACACAGAATTGTTACTCAGGGACAGACACATAATTGTTACTGAGGGACACAGAACCGTTACTTAGGGCCACAGAAACGTTACTTAGGGACACAGAATTGTTACTCAGGGACAGACACAGAATTGTTACTGAGGGACACAGAATTGTTACTGAGGGCCACAGAACTGTTACTGAGGGCCACAGAACTGTTACTTAGGGCCACAGAAACGTTACTTAGGGCCACAGAAACGTTACTTAGGGCTACAGAAACGGTACTTAGGGCCACAGAATCGTTACTTAGGGCCACAGAATCGTTACTTAGGGCCACAGAAACGTTACTTAGGGCCACAGAAACGTTACTTAGGGCCACATAATTGTTACTCAGGGACAGACACAGAATTGTTACTGAGGGATACAGAATTGTTACTGAGGGCCACAGAAACGTTACTTAGGGCCACAGAAACGTTACTTAGGGCCACAGAATTGTTACTTAGGGACAGACACAGAATTGTTACTGAGGGACACAGAATTGTTACTGAGGGCCACAGAAACGTTACTTAGGGCCACAGAAACGTTACTTAGGGACACAGAATTGTTACTCAGGGACAGACACAGAATTGTTACTGAGGGCCACAGAACTGTTACTGAGGGCCACAGAACTGTTACTTAGGGCCACAGAAACGTGACTTAGGGCCACAGAAACGTTACTTAGGGCTACAGAAACGTTACTTAGGGCCACAGAATCGTTACTTAGGGCCACAGAATCGTTACTTAGGGCCACAGAAACGTTACTTAGGGACACAGAAACGTTGCTTAGGGACACAGAATTGTTACTCAGGGACAGACACAGAATTGTTACTGAGGGACACAGATTTGTTACTGAGGGCCACAGAACCGTTACTTAGGGCCACAGAAACGTTACTTAGGGACACAGAATTGTTACTCAGGGACAGACACAGAATTGTTACTCAGGGACACAGAATTGTTACTGAGGGACACAGAATTGTTACTGAGGGACACAGAATTGTTACTCAGGGACACAGAATTGTTACTGAGGGACACAGAATTGTTACTCGGGGACACAGAATTGTTACTCAGGGACAGACACAGAATTGTTACTCAGGGACAGACACAGAATTGTTACTGAGGGACACAGATTTGTTACTGAGGGAAACAGAACCGTTACTTAGGGACACAGAATTGTTACTCAGGGACAGACACAGAATTGTTACTCAGGGACACAGAATTGTTACTGAGGGACACAGAATTGTTACTGAGGGACACATAATTGTTACTCAGGGACACAGAATTGTTACTCAGGGACACAGAATTGTTACTCAGGGACACAGAATTGTTACTCAGGGAAAGACACAGAGTTGTTACTGAGGGACACAGAATTGTTACTGGGGGCCACAGAACTGTTACTTAGGGCCACAGAAACGTTACTCAGGGACACAGAATTGTTACTCAGGGACAGACACAGAATTGTTACTCAGGGACACAGAATCGTTTATTTAAAGAGTATGTCAGACAACATGCAGAGGAGTGGCACAGGAGGCAATGTTTTAGGAGCGAGCAGACGTGGCAGCAGAGGAAGGGGTCGAGGCAGCACTATTCGCAGCCAGAGGCCAGTGCTCCCGGTGTCATCCAGCGGTCGTGTCTCCACCGACAACCCTGCCGTCACAGAATTGTTACTCAGGGACACAGAATTGTTACTCAGGGACACAGAATTGTTACTCAGGGACACAGAATTGTTACTCAGGGACACAGAATTGTTACTGAGGGACACAGAATTGTTACTCGGGGACACAGAATTGTTACTCAGGGACAGACACAGAATTGTTACTGAGGGACACAGATTTGTTACTGAGGGACACAGAACCGTTACTTAGGGACACAGAATTGTTACTCAGGGACAGACACAGAATTGTTACTCAGGGACACAAAATTGTTACTGAGGGACACAGAATTGTTACTGAGGGACACATAATTGTTACTCAGGGACACAGAATTGTTACTCAGGGACAGACGCAGAATTGTTACTGAGGGACACAGAATTGTTACTGGGGGCCACAGAACTGTTACTTAGGGCCACAGAAACGTTACTCAGGGACACAGAATTGTTACTCAGGGACAGACACAGAATTGTTACTCAGGGACACAGAATCGTTTATTTAAAGAGTATGTCAGACAACATGCAGAGGAGTGGCAGAGGAGGCAATGTTTTAGGAGCGAGCAGACGTGGCAGCAGAGGAAGGGGTCGAAGCAGCACTATTCGCAGCCAGAGGCCAGTGCTCCCGGTGTCATCCAGCGGTCGTGTCTCCACCGACAACCCTGCCGTCATCGATTGGTTGGCTCGGTCGTCTTCCTCTTCCCAGGTCACCTCTGACACCTACAGCCAACGGTCGGTGGGTACGTCAGACACAACCGTTAGTTGGCATGGCCCGGGACCAAGCCCACTGAAATCACGTGTCCTCTACCTGCCCCTGTCCTTTGGTGTTCCCTCACCAAGCGAAGTATCGCATGCTGTGGGCTCAGCCCCACTGTACAGTGAGGAAGAGCAAACAGAGGGCGGTCAGGAACGGGGGGAGACATCCGCCTCTTCAGCAGCCAGGCGAAGAAGTAGTGGCGAGGAGAGTGGCTCGGTAGCCGGTCTAGAGACAGGTCTGTCTCCTGACCCACACGCAGCCGAGGGGGCTAGTAGTAAAGCGGAGACCCTAATTGATGATGATGAGGCTGATCGCACTTGGCAGCCTCGTCGTCATCAGGATATTGCTTCCGCATCATCAGGAGAAGAGGGTGGCAGCTTGGCAGCGAGCAAAACAGTCGGTGGGTTGCCCAGGAGGCAGCAGGGTCGCAGCAGTGTCAGTGGAGGCAAACGGCCACGGAGTAAAGCACCAGCTCCACTGCAGCCTACCACCACGGCCAGTAGTGGTGCCGGTGTGCACGGAGGAAGCAGCAGTCAGCCAGTGAGGAGTATCGGGGGCAAAGTTTCCTACTCGGCGGTGTGGCAATTTTTTGTCAAGCCGCCCGAGGAAGTAAACGTAGCCGTATGTCGACTATGTGGCCAGAAAGTCAAGCGTGGCCAGGGGGCCCATGTTGGGACTACAGCGTTGCGGCAGCATATGCAGCGTCGCCATTTGGTGGCCTGGGAAAACCGTGATAAAGATACGGCGGTTCTGCCCGCCCCAGCCCCCGCTCCATCACCCGCTCCGTTACTTGCTCCGTCACCCGACGTCAATCGCCCTCTATCAGCCAGTCAAGGCTCCAACACCTCTGCTGAGGGGAGTTGTCACTCGTTGCCATCTTCCGCTCGTTCAGATGCTCCTTCTCCTGCTATTCCTCTTCACGGATTCCGTCAGCAGTCTTTCTTGGAATCCGTTTCCAAGAGACAACAGTTTGCGAGCACGCACCCGACGGTGCAAAAGCTGAACGTCCTCCTGTCCAAGTTGCTGGTGCTGCAGTCCCTCCCTTTCCAAGTGGTGGACTCAGCACCTTTCCGAGAAATGATGGCTTGTGCCGCGCCGCGGTGGAGAGTGCCAAGCCGTCATTTCTTCGCCAAAAAGGCAGTGCCAGCCCTGCATTCACATGTAGAAGAGATGGTGGCCAGTCTTTGAGCATGTCGGTCTCTGCCAAAGTGCACGGCAGCGCCGACGTTTGGAGCTGTAACTACGGTCAGGGACAGTACATGTCATTTACGGCCCACTGGGTGAACGTGGTTCCGGCACAGCCGCACCAGCAACTTGGACAGGTCACGCCGCTTTTGCCTCCACGTTTGCACGTCCTTGGTCCACAAAAGATGTCCGCCTCTACCACCTCTTCTTCCTTCGTGTCCTCAGCCGCCACCCCCGTGCCAAGTCCCATTACCCGACCGGCATATCACATGTGCAGGGCGCAACGGTGTCACGCTGTGCTGCACCTGGTATGCCTTGGCGAACGTAGTCACACAGGGGAGGAACTTCTCAGTGTAATGAACAGAGAAATCGACAGATGGCTGTCTCCGCGCAAACTGAAAATCGGAACCATGTTGACCGACAACGGAAAGAACATGGTGTCTGCTCTGCGTCAAGGAAGGTTGTGCCATGCGCCATGCATGGCTCACGTGTTCAATCTGGTTGTCAAGCGGTTCCTAAAATCCACCATCCCACTGCAAGACATCCTTAAAATGTCACGTAAACTTTGCATGCATTTCAGCCATTCCTACACCGCAAAGCACACCCTCCTTGAGCTGCAGCGGCAGAACGGAATTCCACAGCATCGCCTGATCTGCGACGTTGCAACAAGGTGGAATTCAACCCTACACATGTTAGACCACCTTTACGAACAGCGAAAGGCCATCACCGATTTCCTGATGTTACAAGCGGATAAAGGTACTCCCCTGTGTAACTTCGATGTCAGCCATTGGCAGCTCATGCGTGACACCTGCCGCTTGCTGAGGCCCTTTGAGGAGGCCACGCTATTCGTGAGTCGGCAGGACTATGGGATGAACGACGTCATTCCTCTGTTGCACGTCCTGGAACAAATGCTGTTAACAATGGCTGGTCAGGGTGCGGTAGACGTGGCGCACAGATCTCAACGCCACATGACCCCTGTGGGGGCAGGACAGGAAGAAGAGGAGGAGGTAGAGGAGGACATTTGTGCTCAGGAATTATTGAGTGAAATGGGTGGTTTTTCCACTCAGCGGACAGGAGTGGAGGAGCAGGAGCATCTGGTAGAGGAGGAGGAGACAGAGGACCCAGACGCACCGTGGCAGTATGCTGTGGAGATGGAGGCAGGGAGTCCCTCGCATTCCTTGGCACAAATGGCCCATAGCATGCTCGCTTGCTTGCGTAGCAACAGCCGAATAATAACCATCAGACAGAGGGATGACTTTTGGCTGTCCACCTTGTTGGACCCTCGCTACCGTTCAAAAATGGTGGCCTTTTTCACACCTGCTGAGAGGGAGGCCAAAATAACGTACTATAAAAACCACCTATGTAGTCAGTTGGTCTCTGCCTTTGTGCGCCAACGTCCATCCTCAGACACTGTGGGCCCTATGCGCTCGCGTTCCGCTGCCATGGCAGCAGGGGAGGGGTGGGGTGGTAGGAGCAGTGGTAGCTCCACCAGCAGCGGCTGCCTCAGTCTGCAGTCGATGATGAGTAGCTTTCTTCACCAGCGCAGTGAGGAAACTACTAACCAGCCGCAGCAGCAGCAGCATCAGGTGGACCTGGAGCAGGACCTCAAACAACAGGCTTGGGCTTACTTGGACAGCACCCTGCCAACCGAGGTAGACAATCCCCTTGACTACTGGGCAACGAAACTTGACCTTTGGCCCCAACTAGCTGAATTTGCCCTTGAAAGGCTGTCATGCCCGGCCAGTAGCGTGGCATCGGAGCGCGTGTTTAGTGCGGCAGGAGGTATTGTAACTCCGCGGAGGACACGACTGTCCACCCAAAGTGTGGAGAGACTCACGTTTGTGAAAATGATTCAGGCGTGGATTAGTCTGGATTTCAAACCACCAGTTCCTGACACAACTGACTAAATCCGCCATGAATCATGCCCCTGCCATGTGCCACTTTCAGGTCTCCTCACACTGCTGGTGTGTTCAATTTTTTGACATAGGGTGCTGGCAGATTACGGGCCTCCCATAGCTGCTGCCAGGCCCCTAATCTGCCATGGGCCCCTATACCGCCTCCTCATGCTGATGCCAGGTCCAGAGTCTCTCATGGGTCCCTGTACGGCCTCCCATTGCTGCTGTCTCCATCGCCACACTCTGCCATGTGCCACTTTCAGGTCTCCTCACACTGCTGGTGTGTTCCATTTTTTGTCATAGGGTGCTGGCAGATTACGGGCCTCCTATAGCTGCTGCCAGGCCCCTAATCTGCCATGGGCACCTATACCGCCTCCTCATGCTGCTGCCAAGTCCAGAGTCTGTCATGGGTCCCTGTACGGCCTCCCATTGCTGCTGTCTCCATCGCCACACTCTGCCATGTGCCACTTTCAGGTCTCCTCACACTGCTGGTGTGTTCCATTTTTTGTCATAGGGTGCTGGCAGATTACGGGCCTCCTATAGCTGCTGCCAGGCCCCTAATCTGCCATGGGCACCTATACCGCCTCCTCATGCTGCTGCCAAGTCCAGAGTCTGTCATGGGTCCCTGTACGGCCTCCCATTGCTGCTGTCTCCATCGCCACACTCTGCCATGTGCCACTTTCAGGTCTCCTCACACACTGCTGGTGTGTTCAATTTTTTGACATAGGGTGCTGGCAGATTACGGGCCTCCCATAGCTGCTGCCAGGCCCCTAATCTGCCATGGGCCCCTATACCGCCTCCTCATGCTGCTGCCAGGTCCACAGTGTCTCATGCCATGTGCCACTTTCAGGTCTCCTCACACGGCTGGTGTGTTCAATTTTTTGACATAGGGTGCTGGCAGATTACGGGCCTCCCATAGCTTCTGCCAGGCCCCTAATCTGCCATGGGCCCCTATACCGCCTCCTCATGCTGCTGCCAGGTCCAGAGTCTCTCATGGGTCCCTGTACGGCCTCCCATTGCTGCTGTCTCCATCGCCACACTTTGCCATGTGCCACTTTCAGGTCTCCTCACACTGCTGGTGTGTTCCATTTTTTGTCATAGGGTGCTGGCAGATCACGGGCCTCCTATAGCTGCTGCCAGGCCCCTAATCTGCCATGGGCCCATGTACCGCCTCCTCATGCTGCTGCCAGGTCCACAGTGTCTCATGCCATGTGCCACTTTCAGGTCTCCTCACACTGCTGGTGTGTTCCATTTTTTGTCATAGGGTGCTGGCAGATTACGGGCCTCCTATAGCTGCTGCCAGGCCCCTAATCTGCCATGGGCACCTATACCGCCTCCTCATGCTGCTGCCAAGTCCAGAGTCTGTCATGGGTCCCTGTACGGCCTCCCATTGCTGCTGTCTCCATCGCCACACTCTGCCATGTGCCACTTTCAGGTCTCCTCACACTGCTGGTGTGTTCCATTTTTTGTCATAGGGTGCTGGCAGATTACGGGCCTCCTATAGCTGCTGCCAGGCCCCTAATCTGCCATGGGCACCTATACCGCCTCCTCATGCTGCTGCCAAGTCCAGAGTCTGTCATGGGTCCCTGTACGGCCTCCCATTGCTGCTGTCTCCATCGCCACACTCTGCCATGTGCCACTTTCAGGTCTCCTCACACACTGCTGGTGTGTTCAATTTTTTGACATAGGGTGCTGGCAGATTACGGGCCTCCCATAGCTGCTGCCAGGCCCCTAATCTGCCATGGGCCCCTGTACCGCCTCCTCATGCTGCTGCCAGGTCCACAGTGTCTCATGCCATGTGCCACTTTCAGGTCTCCTCACACGGCTGGTGTGTTCAATTTTTTGACATAGGGTGCTGGCAGATTACGGGCCTCCCATAGCTTCTGCCAGGCCCCTAATCTGCCATGGGCCCCTATACCGCCTCCTCATGCTGCTGCCAGGTCCAGAGTCTCTCATGGGTCCCTGTACGGCCTCCCATTGCTGCTGTCTCCATCGCCACACTTTGCCATGTGCCACTTTCAGGTCTCCTCACACTGCTGGTGTGTTCCATTTTTTGTCATAGGGTGCTGGCAGATCACGGGCCTCCTATAGCTGCTGCCAGGCCCCTAATCTGCCATGGGCCCATGTACCGCCTCCTCATGCTGCTGCCAGGTCCACAGTGTCTCATGCCATGTGCCACTTTCAGGTCTCCTCACACTGCTGGTGTGTTCCATTTTTTGTCATAGGGTGCTGGCAGATTACGGGCCTCCTATAGCTGCTGCCAGGCCCCTAATCTGCCATGGGCCCCTATACCGCCTCCTCATGCTGCTGCCAGGTCCAGAGTCTCTCATGGGTCCCTGTACGGCCTCCCATTGCTGCTGTCTCCATCGCCACACTCTGCCATGTGCCACTTTCAGGTCTCCTCACACTGCTGGTGTGTTCCATTTTTTGTCATAGGGTGCTGGCAGATTACGGGCCTCCTATAGCTGCTGCCAGGCCCCTAATCTGCCATGGGCCCCTGTACCGCCTCCTCATGCTGCTGCCAGGTCCACAGTGTCTCATGCCATGTGCCACTTTCAGGTCTCCTCACACTGCTGGTGTGTTCAATTTTTTGACATAGGGTGCTGGCAGATTACGGGCCTCCCATAGCTGCTGCCAGGCCCCTAATCTGCCATGGGCCCCTGTACCGCCTCCTCATGCTGCTGCCAGGTCCACAGTGTCTCATGCCATGTGCCACTTTCAGGTCTCCTCACACTGCTGGTGTGTTGAATTTTTTGACATAGGGTGCTGGCAGATTACGGGCCTCCCATAGCTGCTGCCAGGCCCCTAATCTGCCATGGGCCCCTATACCGCCTCCTCATGCTGCTGCCAAGTCCAGAGTCTGTCATGGGTCCCTGTACGGCCTCCCATTGCTGCTGTCTCCATCGCCACACTCTGCCATGTGCCACTTTCAGGTCTCCTCACACTGCTGGTGTGTTCCATTTTTTGTCATAGGGTGCTGGCAGATTACGGGCCTCCTATAGCTGCTGCCAGGCCCCTAATCTGACATGGGCCCCTGTACCGCCTCCTCATGCTGCTTCCAGGTCCACAGTGTCTCATGCCATGTGCCACTTTCAGGTCTCCTCACACTGCTGGTGTGTTGAATTTTTTGACATAGGGTGCTGGCAGATTACGGGCCTCCTATAGCTGCTGCCAGGCCCCTAATCTGCCATGGGCCCCTATACCGCCTCCTCATGCTGCTGCCAGGTCCAGAGTCTCTCATGGGTCCCTGTACGGCCTCCCATTGCTGCTGTCTCCATCGCCACACTCTGCCATGTGCCACTTTCAGGTCTCCTCACACACTGCTGGTGTGTTCCATTTTTTGACATAGGGTGCTGGCAGATTACGGGCCTCCCATAGCTGCTGCCAGGCCCCTAATCTGCCATGGGCCCCTATACCGCCTCCTCATGCTGCTGCCAGGTCCAGAGTCTCTCATGGGTCCCTGTACGGCCTCCCATTGCTGCTGTCTCCATCGCCACACTCTGCCATGTGCCACTTTCAGGTCTCCTCACACACTGCTGGTGTGTTCAATTTTTTGACATAGGGTGCTGGCAGATTACGGGCCTCCCATTGCTGCTGCCAGGCCCGTAATCTGCCATGGGCCCCCGTACCGACTCCTCATGCTGTGACGTTGCAACAAGGTGGAATTCAACCCTACATATGTTAGACCGCCTTTACGAACAGCGAAAGGCCATCACAGATTTCCTGATGTTAAAAGCGGATAAAGGTACTCCCTGTGTAACTTCAATGTCAGCCATTGGCAGCTCATGCGTGACACCTGCGCTTGCTCAGGCCCTTTGAGGAGGCCACGCTATTCGTGAGTCGGCAGGACTATGGGATGAACGACGTCATTCCTCTGTTGCACGTCCTGGAACAAATGCTGTTAACAATGGCTGGTCAGGGTGCGGTAGACGTGGCGCACAGATCTCAACGCCACATGACCCCTGTGGGGGCAGGGCAGGAAGAAGAGGAGGAGGTAGAGGAGGACATTGGTGCTCAGGAAATATTGAGTGAAATGGGTGGTTTTTCCACTCAGCGGACAGGAGTGGAGGAGCAGGAGCATCTGGTAGAGGAGGAGGAAGAGGAGACAGAGGACCCAGACGCACCGTGGCAGTATGCTGTGGAGATGGAGGCAGGGAGTCCCTCGCATTCCTTGGCACAAATGGCCCATAGCATGCTCGCTTGCTTGCATACCGACAGCCGAATAATAACCATCAGACAGAGGGATGACTTTTGGCTGTCCACCTTGTTGGACCCTCGCTACCGTTCAAAAATGGTGGCCTTTTTCACACCTGCTGAGAGGGAGGCCAAAATAACGTACTATAAAAACCACCTATGTAGTCAGCTGGTCTCTGCCTGTCTGCGCCAACGTCCATCCTCAGACACTGTGGGCCCTGTGCGCTCGCGTTCCGCTGCCTTGGCAGCAGGGGAGGGGTGGGGTGGTAGGAGCAGTGGCAGCTCCACCAGCAGCAGCTGCCTCAGTCTGCAGTCGATGATGAGTAGCTTTCTTCACCAGCGCAGTGAGGAAACTACTAACCAGCCGCAGCAGCAGCAGCAGGAGCATCAGGTGGACCTGGAGCAGGACCTCAAACAACAGGCTTAGGCCTACTTGGACAGCACCCTGCCAACCGAGGTAGACAATCCCCTTGACTACTGGGCAACGAAACTTGACCTTTGGCCCCAACTAGCTGAATTTGCCCTTGAAAGGCTGTCATGCCCGGCCAGTAGCGTGGCATCGGAGCGCGTGTTTAGTGCGGCAGGAGGTATTGCAACTCCGCGGAGGACACGACTGTCCACCCAAAGTGTGGAGAGACTGACGTTTGTGAAAATGAATCAGGCGTGGATTAGTCTGGATTTCAAACCACCAGTTCCTGACACAACTGACTAAATCCGCCATGAATCATGCCCCAAACATGTGCCACTTTCAGGTCTCCTCACACTGCTGGTGTGTTCCATTTTTTGTCATAGGGTGCTGGCAGATTACGGGCCTCCCATAGCTGCTGCCAGGCCCCTAATCTGCCATGGGCCCCTGTACCGCCTCCTCATGCTGCTGCCAAGTCCAGAGTCTCTCATGGGTCCCTGTACGGCCTCCCATTGCTGCTGTCTCCATCGCCACACTCTGCCATGTGCCACTTTCAGGTCTCCTCACACTGCTGGTGTGTTCCATTTTTTGTCATAGGGTGCTGGCAGATTACGGGCCTCCCATAGCTGCTGCCAGGCCCCTAATCTGCCATGGGCCCCTATACCGCCTCCTCATGCTGCTGCCAGGTCCAGAGTCTGTCATGGGTCCCTGTTAGGCCTCCCATTGCTGCTGTCTCCATCGCCACACTCTGCCATGTGCCACTTTCAGGTCTCCTCACACTGCTGGTGTGTTCCATTTTTTGTCATAGGGTGCTGGCAGATTACGGGCCTCCTATAGCTGCTGCCAGGCCCCTAATCTGCCATGGGCCCCTATACCGCCTCCTCATGCTGCTGCCAAGTCCAGAGTCTGTCATGGGTCCCTGTACGGCCTCCCATTGCTGCTGCCAGGTCCAGAGTGTGTCATGGGTCCCTGTACGGCCTCCCATTGCTGCTGTCTCCATCGCCACACTCTGCCATGTGCCACTTTCAGGTCTCTTCACACTGCTGGTGGTTTCCATTTTTGTCATAGGGTGCTGTATGGCCTCCCATTGCTGCTGCCTCCACCGCCACACTGTGGCTCCACACTCTGGTTTTGGCCCCGTGACTGCCCAAATGAGTGAAGTGTGCGGTGATTCTAAGATCGACGGCACTCATCTGCATGTCATACTGACTGACAGTATTATTTCTCTTCCCCAGCAGACTCCAAGGGCATTTAAATTAAAGGTACAGTGTTCTGCACTAATATAAAGGCTCTCTGAAGCCTAGAAACACCCTTTTATAAGTTAAATTCGCAGCGAATATATTCGACTCGAATCAAAATTTTTCCACGAATTCGCCGAATCAGTCGAATCGAATTTTTGAATACTTCGCTCATCTCTAATGACAATGACCCGAAGCACACAGCCAGGATAAACAAGGAGTAGAATAGAACATCTTTGGAGGGAGCTGAAACTCTGTGTTGCTCAGTGACAGCCCCGAAACCTGACAGATCTAGAGGACATCTGTGTGGAGGAGTGGGCCAAAATCCCTGTTGCAGTGTGTGCAAACCTGGTCAAAAACTACAGAAAACGTTTGACCTCTGTAATTGCAAACAAAGGCTTCTGTACCAAATATTAACACTGATTTTCTCAGGTGTTCAAATACTTATGTTCAGCAGTGCAAGACAAATAAATTCTTTAACAATCATACAATGTGATTTTCTTTTTTTAAATTATGTCTCTCAGAGTGGGAATGCACCTACAATGTGAATTTCAGACCCTCCATGATTTCTAAGTGGGAGAACTTGCAAAGTCGCAGGGTGTTTAAATACTTCTGTTCCTCACTGTACACACACACACACACACACATACATTACACTTCTGTTTTTTTTTCAAGGAATTATTATGTCAATGCTGAACCCTTGATACATACTGTATATAGTTTTTTTTTTTTTTCAGTTGACAAAACGATTGAGAAATTGGAGCATACAGTTACCCATTCCTAGTACTTTGTTGCAAATGTATTTAACATTTTCATAGCAAGGGACATCTTACATTTTGAATTTTAAATTCGTACTGCATTCACAGGGGTTAATAAACACTTTTTTTTTTTAATACAGTACAAGATATAGGTAGGTTCAGAGACAACTGAGGAAAGGATTTCAGGTCTTTTACACAAACTTGTTCACGGTCCCAAAACCCAATGGTTGTGTGCATCTCATTTTGGACCCTAAGGTCCTCAACAAATATTTGAGAATCTGGAAACTCTGCATGAAATCCACCGAGCTGGTCATCACCTCCTTTCAACAAGGGGATTTTTTAACTATATCATCAGATAGAAAAAAAACGTAATTAACTCACTCATTTACTATTGCATATACAGCATATTGTTGCACATTTCCTAAACATAAGACTGAATTTAGAATCAAGAAGAACAGAGAAATCAGATTGCTGCATTGATCATACTCAGCAAGTACATGCTGCCCTTTGTAATTTCTTCTTTTCATAAGTAAATAATGTCAGTTATTTGATTCATTCTCTCTGCCACTTTTTACTCATCGTGTTTATTTCTTTTTCTAAGCTCCATGTTTTCATTGCCAAAAATGTTTACATTTCTCTTATTCTCTTATTTTTACTTTTAGGAAATTTTCAAGAAGCAAACATCTGACCCCAGACAGACTAAAATGAATAAACGCCTTTGTTTCACCATCTTTACAACTGTAAAGCTCTACTGTAATGCCTTAACAAGGTCTTCTGGACAAAAGGCTATCTGAGCTGCCAAAATTAGAGAGTATAACAACCAGACTTAAAGCTCAGATTTTATTTTATCTTAAATGTCAGCACAAATCTTGATAAAGTGGAACTACACTGCATCAGAGCACAAAAAAACAAAAAAATTATTTTTAATATTCAAAAAGCAAACTCTTCCATCCATGTCTCCATGATTTATTTTGTTGGGAAATCTATTTGAAAAACACCCCTTAGCATTTCTGCCCATGGTCATCTTGAGTAAGGGCAGATGATTAATGTAGCACTTACTTCCTGAAATTCATCTGCCCTTAGCTCAGGCATGCAGGCAGGAGGGTTTGCTTAGCTGAGAAAACCCATCCTCCCATCCTAAAGACTCCTGGGATGTATAAAATCTTTTACCTAGGTCTGGAAACCAGGAGTTAACTTAAGTAACTTAAGTTAGCTTAAGTTAATTTATGTAAAAAAAAAAAGTTTAAACAAGTAAATACAATATTCTTTCCTATCTATTTACTAATGCTAGTAGCAAAAGGATTAAAAATAGTCACTTATGACTGAGAGAGTGAAGTTCCAGTTCAAATTGTTAATTATAAATTGTAATCAAACACATTTTAAACCCATAATAACTTTTATAATCCCATGTAACTTCAAACTCCTATGATGAGGGAGCAGGGGCATGACTTACTGGCGCTGTATGTGTCTATGGATGCACATAACATGGCTTGGGAGCACATGTGCCACCTGTTTGCCAAGGAGGCACCCAGAGGAGGGACACAGACAGCAAGGGCGTAAGGGACTACAATGTGCAATATCACTGAACAGTGTGGGTAGGTATAACATAATTTTTATTAAAAAATACCCTTAAAAATCAAATTAATTTACTGAAGTAGCAGAAAAATTTTGCAAAACTTGGTGAGAGCAGTGAAGAGATGCCCTCTATAAATGCCCAATCAAGAGATTTTGGCTGTGCACATAACTGGACGAATGAAACATCATAATTGTACTTTATTTACTATGGTATTTCTTTAGTGAATCAACCCTATTATCTCTGAAATTGTGCCGAAATGTTTTTTAACATTCACAATCCATATGCTGTAACCTCATTAAATAAGATCAACCAAAACTTTTATTTTATTAAGAAAGAACAACCCTCTCTAGGTAAACATTGCAAGCATCCTAGCAAACATAGGACATATTTCTTAAGCACTTGTGTCCCAGGATCTTTTTCTCTCTAAACCCTCTTGAGACCCTGGAGCACTTTTTATGTTTTGGCAAGGTCTCATTTCCACAAGTTATACCTTTTAACATTTGTAGTATATCCTAACATATTATACATTTTTCTCATACATGTTTTTCAGGGATAGTTATGGTTCTAATTTGGTAGAAAATTTGAATATCTACATATTTTTTTTCTTTGGTTTTTATAAGGAATATGTATAAAATAATTAGAAAATAAAGTGTTCTCTAATTTTTTCCCAGCCCAACATTTATGTAATTTGCAGACCTCTATATGTTAACCATGAAATCTAATCACGAAAGTCTGCTAAATATAATCATTTCACATTAGTGTGACTTTTATGTACCCAGCAGAATGGTAAAGCTCAAAGTGAACATATCTAGTAGAGATTTATTGCTATGCAAAAATATGTGAAAGACACAGATGTTGATGGGGAAGAACGACAGATATACAGTATGTCCTAAATGTATATAAAGAATGGGTGCTATTAGTATGTTATACCATTGGAGGGTGTCATCCCTATCAGAAATACAATAGTAGAAGAATACCAAATAATGGGACTTTAAATACCTCTCCAATGGTCAAATATGCACATGAAACACTTATTAAAAAATATTCCAAAACTGTATTCCAATGAATTAAAAACACATAATGTCCATTAAAAGTAATGATAGAAATGGGATGTAGGTGCTACCACTTGTCTCCCATATACAATGATGGAGGGACTGTAGCATACAGTTCTTTAGAGATCTGAAGGGTAGGTTGACGCATTTTGCAGGATGCCCGCTTCCTCAGGACCTTAGATCTCAGAAATATGGACATAGTAATCACTACAACAACATCTAACGAATATATGTAAACATTAAAAATCAAATCATTCCACAAATTACAGATATAATAAGCCTTAATAAGTAACTAATTGCAATGGAAGGAAGAAAAAAAGGAAAATATCATAGAAATAAATAAATTTTAATACATTGTATATATATATACACCCTTAAGTATCTTATATGGTCCAAATGCAATGGCACTCAAACATGGGCAATATATTCAAGGGTCAATGGAGAACCTTAGCTTAGTATGTCCTGTCGGTCCATATGAAGACCACCCCCAGGAAGGAATAATGAACTAATAAAGGAGGAAAAAGGGAGAAGCAATACACAAATAAACAATATCAAATAATATCAAGATATGTCTAAAACACTAGCGGAAACCCCGAAATTGTACACTGCTCAAAGAAACTTAAAGGAACACTTTGAAAACACATCAGATCTCAATGGGGAAAAATATCATGCTGGATATTTATACTGATATGGACTGGGTAATGTGTTAGGAACATAAAGATGCCCCATTGATGGAAAAGAAAATGATCACCCTACAGAGGACTGAATTCAAAGACACCCTGAAGATCAAAGTGAAAAAATGATGCAGCAGGCTAGTCCATTGTGCTGCATTTTCATTGCAGCAACTCAAAATTGTACTCAGTAGTTTGTGTGGCCCCAAAATGCTTGTATGCATGCCTGACAATGTCGGGACATTCTCCTAATGAGAGGATGGATGGTGTACTGGGCTATTTCCTCCCAGGTCTGGACCAAGGCATCACTGAGCTTCTGGACAGTCTGTGGTGCAACCTGGCGGCGTCGGATGGACCGAAACAGGAGATCCCAGAGGTTTTCTATTGGATTTAGGACAGGAGAGTGTGAGGGCCATTCAATTGTATCAATTATTTCATTCTCCAAGAACTAACTGCATACTCTCGCCACATGAGGCCAGGCATTGTCGTGCACCAGGAGGATCCCAGGACCCACTGCATCAGCATAGGGTCTGACAATGAGTCCAATAATTTCATCCTGATACCCAATGGCAGTCAGGGTGCCATTGTCTATCCTGTAGAGCTGTGTCCCTCAATGGATATGCTTCCCCAGACCATCACTGACCCACCACCAAAACGATCATGCTGAACGATATTACAGGAAGCATAACATTCTTCATGGCTTCTCCAGACCCTTTCTTGTCTGTCACATATGCTCAGGGTGAACCTGCTCTCATTTGTTAAAAGCACATGGCATCATTGACGGACCTGCCATTTCTGGTGTTCAATGACAAATGCCAATCGAGCTCTATGGTGCCGGGCAGTGAGAATAGGGCCCACTAGAGGATGTCGGGCCCTCAGGCTACCCTCAGGAAGTCTGTTTCTGATTGTTTGGTCAGAGACATTCACACCAGTGGCCTGCTGGAGGTCATTTTGTAGGGCTCTGGCAGTGCTCATCCTGTTCCTCCTTGCACAAAGGAGCAGATACTGGTCTTGCTGATGGGTTAAGGACCTTCTACAGCCCTGTCCAGCTCTCCTAGAGTAACTGCCTGTCTCCTGGAATCTCCTCCACGCTCTTGAGACTGTGCTGGGAGACACAGCAAACCTTCTGGCAATAGTACATATTGATATGCCATTCTGGAGGAGTTGAACTGGCTATGCAACCTCTGTAGGGTCTAAGTATCTCCTCATGCTATCAGTAGTGCCACTGACCCTAGCTAAATGAAAAACTAGTAAAAAAACCAGTCAGAAAAGAAGAGTAGGGAAAAAAAATGTCATTGGCCACCACCTGTAAAACCATTCCTGTTTTGGGGGTCATCTCATTGTTGCACATCTAGTGCACCTGTTAATTTCATTAACACCAAAGCAGTTGAAACAGATTATCAAGCCCAGCTGCTACTTAACTGACCAGATCAATATCCCAAGTCTTAATTGACTTTATGCTATACTCTGAATAAAAAGTGTTCCTTTTGAGCAGTGTATATAGGAATAAAGAGAATCAACCAAATGGATAACTGAATGATAAAGGAGATCCCTTATTGAAAAGGTGGGGAGGGGCAGAACAAGGGGAAAATGAAAATTGTATTATCTATATATAAAGAGACTGTTTTTGTTATTACATGTCTATGAGACTACACAATCATACCAATGGTCAGTATCCCAAATTACCCCCACATACAGACAAAGTCATTAAAGTGAATAACAACAGGAGCCCCAGGCAAAATAGAGCCTCAAACTGAGCTTACCTTAGATGGTTGCAAATTGTTAGGTGTATTTTCTAAATATATATACCATATATCCAGCTACCCAAAGGGAATCAAGGGGAACAAGGCATCAACCCCTGAAACAATATAAAATGTAATGCTAACCATATGCGCCAAACAATGCCTTCGATGCTATTTAAACAGAGAATTTTAAAACATTTGTTTATCTCTGGTTATTATGGAAAATACACATATAGGAGTACACAAGCAAGTATAATAAAACAAATGCAATCTTCATTATAAATGGACTCACCATACAAGCCTGAGGACAAAAGTGCACATACTACATGGATTCAGCAAACAAACGTCCTAGAAAATCCATTTGAAAACTGCCCCTTATATCTCCCTCTCATGGTGGGTAGTACTAACCGGTGGTCACCCACACCCTCAAGGTGGGGATCAAATGAAAGGTCCCAAAGTCCAGGTGGTGTGGGAAAGCACCTCCCCTAGCCAACACCAGCTCCTATGAATGGGGCATATAGAGTTCAATACAATAATTGAGACAGTTAGCTGAGCCACCCACACAGCCGTGCACTTCCGGGAACGACCGTGGACCGCAAGTAACACAACATCAAATTGACGTCACATCCAGATCAGGCATAGGGGCGGTTCACAATGGAATGCAAGCAGGTAGCACACCACATCACCCATAAGACAGGATCCACATCCCTGCATGCCACAGAAGAAAATGACTGATAACCCCAAGAGCACACGTGACCCAGAAAGTATAATCCCCAATCCTGTTGCATGTGATCAAAAATGATCTATTTGGCAGGTGACATGAGCCAGCAGAAAAAAGACCTTCAAGCAGGTCCTCCATATTTAGTCCCTTCAAAACCTAGAAAAAACTAAACTAAATGAATGAATGCAATTATATGCAAAAACCTTTTGCCTGCTTAATTGATGAAGAAATAAAAGAAGGAGTAGCCCACACCTTGCCATCATACAGCTTTTGATTCAATTGTCCAATTACTTTTGGTCCCTTGAAAAAGGGGGGGGGGGTGGCTACTACTCTTAAGAGCTGTAATTCCTAAACTCCAATTTGGATGTACATACTCCCAAATTAAACCTGAGAGTGTGCACTTTCAGCCCATATCAATGATACAACTATAGCTTGAATATGTTTTGGTAAATACCTGCAAAATCTAAAATTGAGCCTATATATATATATATATATATATATATATATACACATGCATATACACACACACACATATACATACATATATACACACACGCTGTATATGGACCTAACTATGCCTTTTATAGGGATTTATGGCTATACCCCCTATCAAAAAAAGAGTTGTCATAGCACCATTGCTTGTCTCTCAAAATCATCTTCCCCACTGTAATTGCTTCTTGCCCTTAAGCATTGACCCTTTGGAATGGAATTTATCAAATGCAATGGATGGGCACTCTTATAGCAAAGTAACAAATTCCCTGCCGTTTTTTTATGGAAAAGATCAGTACTTATAAGGACATCTTGTTCTTTCTTCATGTAGATATCAAGAAAGGGAAGGCAGTTCTCATACCATGACAATGTAAAGTTCAAGTTGAAATCATTGGTATTAAGTCCCTCAACAAAAGAAAACAGCAAGTCACTAGATCCTGTCCAAAAACATAAAATATCGTCAATATATCTGCGCCAGAGAAGTATATGGCTCAGATAACTTGACCATTCATCCGAGGAAAATAAAAGGATGCCACCCACCAGGTACAGGTTTGCATAAGATGGAGCACACGTGGTCCCCATCAATATGCCCTGTACCTAGAGATAGTGGGAGTCGTCAAAAGCGAAGGCATTGTGTGATAAAAAAGAAAAGTATTTCCAGGGCAAATTCGTTGTAAGGAGCGGACTCCACACTTCTTTCTTTTAATAACATCACTACCATGGAGATTCGCTTATCATGAGGGATAATAGAGTATAATGCTTCTACATCAAAGGAAGCAATGATAGTTCGTAATTAAGTAGGGGGATTCTTAAGGGTAGGGAATACATGGATTCTTATACCAATAGGAGTAATTTTTTTGTCATTGTAAGACTTAAAAAAATGGCTATGCCAATTAAAAAATGGGATATACTGTATGCTCCAATGATTTCCTCAGATGGAAGAAATTGACTGTTATTTGATTAGTTTCTGCATTTTCCCCTGGCATTTCTACTTTGATTCTTTGCATATGATTTTGCCATGTGGCACCACAGTAATCAACCATAGTTATATAACAACCAAATAAATATTCACAAAAAGAAATAAAAAAGGGGAAAAAAAAAATATTATATACAGATATATGTAATGCAATATTTGAAAAACACTCATAAAAGGCACCCCTTCTCTGCAAAATTGGAAGTATTATCCTCCCTCAATATAAGAAAGCCAAAAATGTATATAGAGAATGGATGTTATTAGTATGTTAAACCATTGGAGGGTGTTATCCCTATCAGAAATACAATCGTAGAAGAACACCAAACAATGGGACTTTAAATACTTCTCCAATGGTCCAATATGCACATGACAAACTTATTAAAAAATATTCCAACACTTTATTACAGTGAATTAAAAACAACTAATTTCCATTAAAAGTATTGATGAAAATAGTACGTGGGTGCTACCACTTGTCTCCCATATACAATGATGGAGGGACAATAGCATACAGTTCTTTAGAGATCTGAAGTGTAGGTTGACGCATTTTGCGGGATGACCTGCTTCCTCAGGACCTTAGATCTCATAAATATGAACATACTAATCACTACAATAACATCAAAAGAATATATGTAGAAATCAAATAATTTAAAAAATTACAGATATAATAACCTTTACTAAGTAAGTAGGAAGGGGGAAAAAAAAGGAAAATATCAGAGAAATATATAAATATTAGTAAAATTGTATATATATATATATATATATATATATATATATATATATATATATACACACACACACACTCATAAGTATCTCATACAGTGCAAAGGCACTCAAAAATGAGAAATATATTCAAGGGTCAATGGAGATCCTTAGCTTAGTATGTCTTTGTCAGCCCATGGGAGGACCACCCTCAGGAAGGAATAATGAACTAAGAGAAGAGGAAAAAGGGAGACTCAATACACAAAGAAAAAAATATAAAAATATATATAACAAGATATGTCTACAGCACTAATGGAAACCCCCAAATTGCATACTGGAGTAAAGGGGATCAACCAAATGGATAAATAAATGACAAGAGAGATCCCTTATTGAAAAAGGGGGAGGAGAAACAAGGGGGAGGGGGGGGAGTGTATTATATATATAAAAAGGTTGTTTTTGTCATTGCGTGTCTATCAAACACAATCATACCAATTGGTCAGTATCCTAAATTATCCTCACATACAGACAAAATCATTAAAATGAACAACAACAGGGGCCCCAGGCAAAATAGAGTAACATACTGATCTTACTTTAGATTATAGCAAATTATTAGGTGTATATCCTAAATATATATCTCATATATCCAGTTACCCAAAGGGAATCAAGGGGAACAGGGCATCAATCCCTGAAACAATATAACCATTAATGCTAACCATATGTGCCAAACAATGCCTCCAGTGCTATTTAAACAGTGGATTGTAAAACATTTGTTTATCTCTGGTTATTATGGAAAACACACATATAGGAGTACACAAGCAATAGGCTTTCTGCATTCCTTTTACAGAATAGAGTTGATTAATATAAAGCAAATGTATTTTTTCAATTTCATATTGAGCTCCTAGTGGGATTATTTAAACTAGAACATGATGATACAACCATGTTTAAAATTACAGCAGAGAATTACCTTCTATTTACTCTCCAAGAGTGCAAACAAGAAGATAATTTGTACTGAATGTTTTATTATATTTTTACTTTTTAACAGGGTAGTGTCTGCATGTTTTCTCATTCTGTTTATTTATTTAGGCTGTTTTGTCAAGTCAAAGAAGAAATTCTTCAAGTAGTTTTGTTAAACAATGAAAAGTAATTCAGAAAAATGTTATACTACCTTGTACCAACACACAGAGATATTTCTTTTTCGAAACTGCAATATATATGTCTGGAATCTTAGACATTTTACCAATAATTATTGGATTTTAAACGAAAACCAAACTGCTGAACTGTACATAAGATAATGATACATTCATTTATAAAGATGAGTTTGATGTGAATTTTTATTTATGTCTGCTTTGATATCTTATTCTAGCTCTTTACAGTATATCCATTAATGAATTTCATACAAACAATATGTATTCATTAGAAAATAGAAACAAAACAAATATATTAAGAAATCATTAGGTTGGGGGAGGGGGTCTTACCATGACCATAAGCAGACACACATAAAAGAGTTATGATAATTGCATTGAGTATTTATCCATCCAACAAATCCCTGACACCTGATCTCTCATATGTTGAAGTGAAAAGGGATACAAGTACTTTCTCATACCTCATTAGGCAAAGGGCTATGCACTTATTTCCTCTTCTACTCTCACACAGCAGGATCGAGGAGTACTTTTATACCTGAAGAAGGATCCTTTGAGAAAGACAATAGGACAAAAACTAGTCAGGAAGTGATGTCAGACGTGGCTGGAATCAGAAGTACCCTGTTGGCCATCTTGAATATGGGCTTAATATAGTTTTTCCTGCATGCAGGCATATTGATATACATTAACAGTTTGGGAGACTTATATGCTGCACTATGGTCCATTTTTTAATTTCTTTTGCACTATACTCTTGAAAGGGAAGCATTGAGGTCTGGAGGTTGAACACATGGGATATTGATGGTTTTTATGCATTTAAAAAAAAAACCTAAAATGTGAGCATGTGTGCTTTTGACACAATGACACCTATGGGAGGCTCCTAAAGGCCTATATTAGGAAATTTATTTATAAAACTTTGGTCTAGACTCAAGAAAGTCAGGTCTGAATGTTTCAACTATCTAATGAATGATATTCTGTACATGGAAGCCATACAAAAAGAAACCTTGTCTCACTGTTCACTAAGTGAACTAAATGAATTCACTGTTCTCCAAGAACTTCTGAAATCCCTCAGCCTTTATAACACAAAGCCAATGTATATAAAATGTAACTATACCTATTATAAACAGGTAGATAAGTTTGGAAAACTACTAGCTTGAGCTCTTAGGATGCAACTTGAACATTTATACATTCCCGAACTACTTACTCGCACAGGTAGTAAGAATCACAAGTCTTCTGAGATTGCAGAGATATTAAAGGAGTATTATTCCTTATTGTATGACCTTTTCCAATCCCGATGCCATATCTCAACAAACAGCCTGTACAGATAAAATCATTCAACTCTCCAGGGGGTGCTCCTTGTATCAAAAGGATAGGGAAGGTAGAAAAGGGGGAGAGGTGTGTCTGTATATCAAAAATGATTTGCTAGTGAATGTGAGAGAAGACATTGCTAATGGGGCAAAGGTGGAGGTGGGTTCCTTGTGGCTGGAGCTTCAAATCGAAGAAACAAATGGGAAATGAATAGTGGGTGCATGCTACAGGACTCCTAACTTGAAGGATGAGGAGGATTCAAATCTCCTGTCACAGTTAGCAATAGCCTTGAGGCAGGGCAATGTTATTATAATAGGGGGCTTTCCAGATATTGACTAGGCAGAAAGAACTGCTCACTCATTTAAGGCTTGCCATTTCTTAAATGCTTTGCAGGACAACGTCATTGTCAATTAGTGGATGCCCCAACTATAAATAATGCTCTGCTAGATCTGCTTATTACAAATAACAAAAATATGATATATGGAAATGGAAATATGTGACAACTTAGGAAACAGTAATCACAGAATAATTACATTCAACCTAATTCATAGGAAAAGGAGGCATGAGGGTAATGTAAGAATACCAAATTTCAAAAAAGCCAACTTTTCTAAACTGCGCCCCATACTGTAACATATTAATTGCTTCCTATCCAGCCTATAGACAAAAGACACCCGACCAGGAGCTTTCTGGTTTTGAGTGGATGTCATATGATGTCCTCCTAGTCGTGCACCTTGAGCGCATCCTAGCATCTGCATTGCCATGTAATCTCACCTGCTGTGTCCACAGGACACAGCGGATGGCAGATCATTGTATTGGGCCAGTCCTGGTACCATGTGGTTGCTGTTACCACTGTATGGAGTGAATGTCAGAGAACTGTCAGAAATAGCCTATTTCTGACAGTTCTCTGACATTCACTCCATACAGCGGTTGAAACATAGCCTATGTTTCAACCGCTGTATCTATCTGCAGAGCTCCGCTAAGTGTATCTGCAGAGCTCTGCTATTTCTGACAGTTCTGTGACATTCCCTCCATACAGCGGTTGAAACATTGTATCTATTTGTTTCCATTTATGGAAACAAATAGATACGATGTTTCAACCGCTGTATGGAGGGAATGTCACAGAACTGTCAGAAATAGGCTATTTCTGACAGTTCTGTGACATTCCCTCCATACAGCGGTTGAAACCGCTGTATGGAGTGAATGTCACAGAACTGTCAGAAATAGCGGAGCTCTGCAGATACACTTAGCGGAGCTCTGCAGATACACTTTTTGCCGGTTTGGAATTCTTCTTATTTTCATCCTACTTCTTCTTCTTCTTCTTCTTCATCCTCATCCTCTTCTTCTTCTTCTGAGGATGAGGATGAAGAAGAAGAAGAAGAAGTAGGATGAAAATAAGAAGAATTCCAAGCCGGCAAAAAGTGTATCTGCAGAGCTCCTCTAAGTGTATCTGCAGAATAGAGGAGCTCTGCAGATACACTTTTTGCCGGCTTGGAATTCTTCTTATTTTCATCCTACTTCTTCTTCTTCTTCTTCATCCTCATCCTCAGAAGAAGAAGAAGAGGATGAGGATGAAGAGGAAGAAGAAGAAGAAGAAGAAGTAGGATGAAAATAAGAAGAATTCCAAGCCGGCAAAAAGTGTATCTGCAGAGCTCCTCTAAGTGTATCTGCAGAATAGAGGAGCTCTGCAGATACACTTTTTGCCGGCTTGGAATTCTTCCTTTTTTCATCCTACTTCTTCTTCTTCTTCTTCATCCTCATCCTCAGAAGAAGAAGAAGAGGATGAGGATGAGGATGAAGAGGAAGAAGAAGAAGAAGTAGGATGAAAATAAGAAGAATTCCAAGCCGGCAAAAAGTGTATCTGCAGAGCTCCTCTATTCTGCAGATACACTTAGAGGAGCTCTGCAGATACACTTTTTGCCGGCTTAGAATTCTTCTTATTTTCATCCTACTTCTTCTTCTTCTTCTTCTTCTTCTTCATCCTCATCCTCAGAAGAAGAAGAAGAGGATGAGGATGAAGAGGAAGAAGAAGAAGAAGAAGAAGAAGTAGGATGAAAATAAGAAGAATCTGACTTTCACATTTACAGCGGTTGAAACATTGTATCTGTTTCCGAATAAAAACATCTGTATCCTAAATGGAAACAAATAGATACAATGTTTCAACCGCTGTACATGTGAAGGAACTGTCAGAGAACTGTCAGAAATAGCGGAGCTCTCTGCAGGGACACTTTTGCCGGCTGATCGGGAAAAATCCGAAATTTTTCCTGAAATTCGAATCGAATTCCACTTCGCCTGGTTCGATTCGCTCATCTCTAATCAATAGTATGTAAACTATTAGAGGGAATGATAAGGGACTATATACAATAATTTGCTCACAAAAATAATATCATTAGTAGTTATCAGCAATGATTTATGAAGGATTCTTCTTGCTAGACCAACCTTTTACCACTCTATGAGGAGGTGAGCTGATATTTGGAAAGGGCCTGTAGATACAGTGTATCCTGATTTAGCTAAGGCATTTGATACAGTACACAATATATAAGCTTATATAATACTTATAGTTAAGTTAAATGTAAATTCACTACATGTACAAATAAATATTTTAACTCTGCAAAAAATAATATGCATGTGTTTTTAAATGCAAATAAAAGTGGTAACTGTGAAAAGAAAATTCCACTGTTGCCACTTTCTGCTAATATAAATGTTATCCAAAACACCTGACATCTAATAAGTAATCAGATATGAGATGGCAATGTAGGACAATCCATATGCATACAATCACTCCAAACAACCTATCAATACAATTAATCCACTCAAATAAAAAAATATAAATGAATAGAACAATCCACATATAGATAAAACGTTCAATCCACTCCACCAGTGCTAGTGTCATAAGTCCTATGTGAACTTGAAAAAATTAGGCCCACAAAAATTGAATATCCACGTGATAAATATCACTCCACCTCATGTAATGCATGCAATCCACTCCTCAACATTCATGAAACTCACGGAATCACATTACCTTAATTTTATTACAGGCAATAACGCAAGTGGGATGCATGGATTCAATCTCTTGTAATGGTCCACTACAAGACAATGATCTTGCATATCTCCTGGTCTCTTTCTCTGTGACTTCTACTGCGTCAAATGGAAGTGATGTCAGGGTCCCCCGAAAGTGATGTGGCAGAAGTCACGGAGGAACGAACCGGGTGAGTCACCGATCACTTGGCTGAGGAGTGGGTTTATACCTGACAGTCCATATTTGTGGTTTTGATTGGCATTAATATTTGGATGTTTGTGCATAGATTTTTAACTGGAGAATGAAAAAAGCTAGTGGTCATATGGTTTTACACTATTAGCAGCTTTCTTTTTTTTGTTATGCTGCCTGAGTGACTCCTTAGGAGAAGTGAAGTGCATATATGTAATCCATTACAAGATGTGGAATTCATGCATTCCACATGCATTATTGCCAGTAAAATGGCAGTAAATTATCCATAAATGAAGGCAATGTGAGTCTGTGAGTCCGTGAGTTTCCTGAATGTTGGAATGGATTGAATCATTACACAAGTGATATATATCACGTGGATCTTCAATTTGTTTGGACCTAATTTTTATCAAGTTCACATAGGACTTTTGACACCATGACACTGGTGGAGTGGAAATGCACTTTATTCATTTATGTTTGTGTATATTATATTTTTTATTTGAGTGGATTCATTATATTAATAGGTTGTTTGGAGCAGAGCAATAACTTAGCAACAATATATAACAAATTTACAAGAAAATGTAGATAAAATAGAAGGGTGAGCAGCTAAATGGCAGATGAGGTTTAATGTGGAGAAGTGTAAAGTAAGGCATTTAGGAGACAAAAATATTGATACAAGTAACTAGCTGGGAAGAGAACATCTGGGTGAAACAAGGATGGAAAAACAACTGGGGATCCTAGTAGATCACAGACTTAGCAATAACATGCAATACCAAGCTGCAGCAAGCAAGGGCAGCAGACTATTAGCATACGTTGAAAATGGAATTTACAGTACTTAAGAGTGAAAACTATAATTCCACCGCTTTACAAATTCTGGTTCGGCCACATCTTGAGTATGCCATCCAGTTTTGGTCATCAATCCTCAGGAAGGATGCGCCTAAACTGGAGAATCTCCATAGAATGGCAAAAAAAGCTAACAGGACTGGAGGACCTCAGTTCAGAGGAATGACTGTCAATATTGTCGTGGTGGTTTATGTAAGGATATATATTATTTATAAAGGGCGTGTCCCTTTCCCTTAGATGAAATATTACGGTGCCTCCAGCCGTTAAAATACGGCAAATATTTAGTAAACCAATAATTTGGACACCTTGATAATTTGATCACCACTTATTATTATACCTTGAATTCTTTTAGCCAATATGATTTCGTACCATACACACAAAATTTGCCTTATAATAGATAAATATAAAAATTTATTTATGTACAAAAATTATATATACATTAACACAAAACACAAAAGACTGGTGATACATGAATATTGGTACACACGATCAAAAATATATCCTACCAATGTAAGACACACTAATAAGGTCTCTAACTAATTTCATCAATCACAAATTTTCAATGATATGATTATTTATTAAATTTATTAATAATTAATAATTTCGAATATCTCAAAGGTTATATTCTCGCACGCCGTGGCCATAGGATTGCAAGAAGTAAGCCCTTGATATGTGATACTCTGGTTATTAATATTCAATAAATTATGAAATATGGAAAAATTTATAATATGGCAATAAACAATTTTTAACAGTAACACAGTATCTGACTACAGATATCTAACTACCCAATATTGTTGTAATACACTAAGGTAATTTTATGATTCTACACAACAGAGAAAGTAATTAATACAAAATCAAATAAACATCTCACCACACCCGGACGTCAGACTAGGCAACTCTCCCGTGGATTTAGCTGGCAGTGGAACGCCTTTAGACTGATATATAGGCAAGTGATAGATTCAATAGGGGAGAATGTAGGAAGTTATAAGTTTAGAGGTTTAAAGTTTTAAGAAGTTGAAAAGATGGAAGAGTAGTTATTTCAGCAGAGATCTTCTTCAGATGTCAGGTCTTTCCATGAGGTCTTTATGAGGGTTTTTTTTTTTTTTTCTTAAAGCACATGGGCTTTTATATCCACTAGTCCATTGTTCTAAGATACCTTCCCACCAGGCTTCCTGATTGGCTAGTTGAGAAATGTGTGTACATAAGCTATTTCTCACCTGCCCACCAGGTGGCGGTCATGTATCACAGAACAATGTGAGTATTTGAGATGACTCATACCTTGGGTGGAATCTTCAGGTAATTTCAGGAATAAAATATACGGCTCTATCCAGATATAGCAGTGATACCTATATTATTCTAAATAGGGACCATGGAATATAGGTGTATATTCGGTTATTCCTACTTGAAATATCATCCTGTTTGTTTCCTGATAAGACATGTAACTAATGCTAGTTTATAATACATCTTACTTCCCATCATCTCAATACTCAAGTTAGTGATATATAGTTCCCATTGCTGAGTATTTAGTGGTGTTTAAAGTCTCTGACATCTTATTTATAATCTGTTTTTGTAGTACATTTTTGTAATGATATACAGTGAACTTTTAGACTTAAATGTCCTGAATTTCACCCCTTTGTTTCAGAATCAACATTTTTCTCTGTGTAGGGAAAAAACTCTCTATTTGCATGGCCCTTGTATTGGACTCATGGTAAACATCTGTTAATGCCTTCACCCTTGGTGAACAATAGTATATGGTAATAGTTTCAGAGGTCTGTTGGTTCATCACACTCTACAAGGTTTGGGTAAGCTCTCAGACAATCAGTTTGGTTCCTCTATTGTCATGTCCAGACCTTGTATATGTTTACCTGCTTATTGAAGTCTGAATAATGGTGTTTGATCACCTGTAGAACTTCAAAATAGTATTGTCTCTAGGAGGAAAGAAAAACAATCCCTTCACCCATTCTCTCCAGTTCTTTAACTAGAATTCTTGGTGGTTCAACCAAGACAAAATTAACTCTTAACATCCGGTTATGCTGATCTGTTTGCCATATAATATTATGTCTTGATAAAAGTCATATTCTTGAGACATGATTCAAAAGCCCACAACAAAATCCCCCTTTGTTTTTGGGGTATAGGCACGCGTAGAGGGGTGTCTGTATCGAAAAACATGAGTGGGGCTTTTGGGTTAGAGTGATCGTTCGTCTTCTCTGGTGAAGGGAATGAAATTCAAAAAAAATTTTTCGATAATAAAATGGCAGCGGTCATGCTGGTTGTTCCTCAACTTGACTCGGCGTCTTTAGATGGACACTTCCGATGACGATCCTGGTCTTGTGATGAGGCCGGCCTGGCCTGGCACATCCACCTTGGGGTCCATGGGTCCTCCGCACGACAGGTCTCTTAGACGGTCTCCTAGGCGGGTCTTTTCCTCTGGACTGGCCCTTGGTGGCCTGGGACATCAGGTTATCGTCTCCGGATCGATCTCTGGCATTTGGTCTTTCCCACAGGACATTATAGCTTCCTTCTAGGGTCTGGTCATTGACACCTCCGATCGCCGGTCTGATCACAGTCTGGGCCTTCCTTTCTAAATTATTAAAATGAACAGTTTGAGTAATGGATATACATAAAATTATATTACTGGATCCTGTAAGGCAAAAGATGAATTATATGTTTAAAGGAAATTTAATAATGATCTCAATATCTCCAGATAGGAACTGGTGGGTTAGTCTTCCAACAACTGCAATTGAGACTTTGGATGGCAAGCACGTAATTGATTGATGTGCACCCATCTATCACTGATTTCACCATACCGGGTAACCTGTAATTTATATGCGACCGGAGAGATTTTATCAATGATAGAGAACGGACCTTTCCAAGATGGAAGGAATTTCCGTTCCTTGATCTGGTCTCTTGCAAAGTTGTATAGATAGACCTTGTCACCAATCTCATATTCCTTCTTGGAGGTTTTGAGATCATAGTATGTCTTAGCACTAATTGCAGCTCTTTCCAAATTTCGCTGGGCAAAGGCAAAAGCATATTGCAGATGTTTACGTAAATCCTCTATGTATTGGTGTGTGGTGGTAGCATTGATCAAATTTTGATCTGTAGTGCGATACAATAAGTGCTGGGGCAGTACCATCCGTCTACCTGTCATCAGTTCAAAAGATGACATTTTTGTAACTGTATTCGGAGTAGCCCTCAACGCCATCAGGACCAGTGGCAGTTTGACATCCCAATCTTTGCCTGTTTCCTTAACAAATTTCTTAAGGACATTAACGATGGTCTGATTGTATCGTTCTACACCACCACTAGAGGCTGGCCGATAGGCGATATGCAATTTCCTTTTAACCCCCAAAATTTTCCACAATTTGGCCATCACTTCGCTAGTGAAGTGCGATCCTCTATCAGACTCTATCCTCTGAGGTAAACCAAAACGTGAAAATACATGATTTATTAGCAATGCAGCACATGTCTCGGAGCTGTTATTTGGTGCTGGTATACATTCGACATACTTGGTGAATAAACATGTAACTGTTAACATATACCGATTTCCTCGTGAAGATTTTGTTACGGGCCCAATAAAATCCATCTGAAGGTCTGACCAAGGCATACATATCCCCCTCTTCTGGAGAGGTGCTCTGTGAGTTGGCTTGGTAGGTTGAAATTGGGGACATATTAGGCAACCTTGGCAGTACTCCTTCACATCACGTAACATATGAGGCCAGTAGGCATAATCCCGCAGGATCTCATACGTGATCTTTTCCCCACGATGACCGGAAGTGGGAGCATCATGGGCATGCTGTAGCATCAAACCTCTAAATTTAAGTGGGACGACCCATTGTTGTACGCCACCCTTTGAGGTTCGTATCAACAATCCCTGGTATAAAGAGAATTGGGATTTGGATTTCATTAAGATACGTAAATCCTCCTTCCCACTACATACTTCCTTATTTATGGGATTTTGGTTGGGATCTTCTATATGACTATAAAACAAGCCAATTATTGGGTCTTCTTTTTGGGCAGTAATTAAATCCTCACTAGGAGAATCGTGACTCCACTGTAATGCATTCGGATCACCAGCTGTTCTGGCCTGTTGCCTGGTGACAGCTTCAACCTGTACGGTACCTAAAAATTGATCAATGTCTAACAGTTCACCGGTGATTGCCCCTTCCTTGGCTAGAGAATCGGCCAGATCGTTCCCTTCTTTCTCGGCACCTAGAACCTTGGAGTGGCCTTTGGTCTTCTTGAAGTGCAGGGTGAGATCATTGGACCTTACCAGTTCATCGATGTGACAAAAGAGCTTACCATGTTTCACGGGTTTGTGATTACTCTTGTTCATGTTGTTTCGCTTCCACCTAGGGAAATACTCCACAAAACTATTCCTGACATAATTGGAATCGGTTATGATGGCACACTCTCTGATGTTGAACTCTATAGCCATCTCAACTGCTCTAAGAATTGCAGTAAGTTCAGCAACCTGACTGCTTTTTGGTCCAAGTTTGTATCCCACAGAAATTGGGGTGACACCTTGGGTCCAAACGATTCCAATACCTGCCACTAGTTGGGGCTGTTCCCCATCCTTGTGATGAAAAGCACAACCATCCACATATACACACGGCAGCTGTTTACAGTATTCTTCATCGTAAACCTTGTAGGGAGAGAACAGTTGTTCTTCCAGAAAGTCAGTGTCCGGGCCCTCCATAGTAGGCGTAGTTGCGGAACAATCATGGAGCTCGGCTAGGCCCTGGGCTACTGGACTTTCCTTGTTCTGTTTGTACCGAATTTCAAGAGGCCACCCTTGCAAAGACAAAGTCCAAGCAGTGATGCGGCTATTAGACACATTTCCTCCCTTGATACGTTCACTCTTTAAATACTGTAAAGGCTGGTGTGCCGTTTCAACAATGGTTCTCTCTCCCTGAATGTAACTGCGAAAATTCTGTAATGCCCACACGGTGGACAATAGAGCTTTTTCACAGTCACTGAACTTTACTTCAACCGGGGACAAAGTTTTACTGGCATAGGCAATCACCTTACTGACATCATCACGTTTCTGGTAAAGAACAGAACTCATACTTACCTGCGTAAACCCTGTCTCTAGATAGAAATTTTTACCCCCTTCGGGATATCCGAGACACGGAGCTTGTGTGAGACGTTCCTTTAATTCCTTCATGGCGTCCTCCTGTTTCTTACCCCACGACCATTCGACATCCTTCTTCAGTAGGTGAAGCAGTGGCTTGCTTATCTCGGCGTAATTATCAATAAACTTACGCGAGTAGTTTACCATACCTAGGAATGATCTCAATTCTTTAAGGTTAGTAGGGACTTTACAATTCAGAACCGCCTCAACTTTCTTCTTTTGTGGGTTCAAACCTTCAGCAGTAACTTCATGGCCTAGGAAGTTTACCTTCGTGCGACACCACTGGGCTTTTTGTAAGGACAGTCTTACTCCTGCTGCTTTTAATTGGCCCAGGACATGCCGAAGTTCTGTAATGTGTTTGGCCATATCAGTACTTTTGATCAGGATATCGTCCACATATGCCAACGTCCCCCTTTCGAAGGCGTCTGGCATGGCCTTGTGCATGAACACAGCAAATTCATGTCCGGAATTTATGAATCCGAAAGGCATTCTCACCCAACAATATTGTCGATTCCCAAAACTGAAGGCCAGTTTGTATTGGTCTTCCTCGCTCACCTTTATGGTCCAATACCCCTGTGCACAATCCAAGGCTGTGAAAACTTGGGATCCTTGGAGCTGGGCTAGACATTGGTCTATGTATGGGACAGGCCATCCTGACATGTACACACGCTTGTTTAGCTGACGGAGGTCAGCGCACAGACGCCATTGTCCATTGGGTTTTAAAATACCCAGGATCGGGTGGTTGTAGGAGCTGTGGATGGGCCGAATTATACCCCTTTCATGTAACTTCCTAATAATCTCAGCTAGAGATTCATAGGAAGCTAATGGTAACCTATACTGTCTTACGAATACTGGTGGGGCATCTGGATCTGTTTGGATCCTAGCGATGTGTAGGTCAGTAGTCCCACAATCGTAAGAATCCTTGGCAAAGATCTCTTGGAATTCAAGGAGAAGCTCTCGGAGCAATTGTCGGTCGAGATCACTGGCACACGCGTCGGCGAGGGCCACCATCTCTTCCACTAACTCCTTGAATCCAGGAAAGCTTTCCGGCTGACCTATCTCATATGCCTCCTCAAGTTTCGCGGTGAGGTCATTGGGTATGTGATGTGTGTGTGTGTTCTCTTGCCATCCAGGTTCTATGGGGTACTCTTGTTCTTTGATTGGGTGATCAAAGACAATTGATGTCTCTTCGATTCGACAGGTGCCATCTTTAGAATCGAATGGATAAATGGACTCTATGGTGAAAATACCCTCTGGTAATGAATGGAATGTTTGTTCAATTAATTGTTCCTCCGACAAATATTCATCGGGGATGAGTCCAATCACCTGGTTAGTGACCCCAAAGGTGTAATATTCAGTCTCTACCGCTAGACCAATAAGGGTCTCTTTGGGTAAGACGATGTCCTGATTGGACAGATTATGTATGTAAATGTACATTGGGGATTGATGTGTGTTGACTAGGGGCGTGTGTGTAATGTTCAGTCCCTCCCCCTGCATTTTATGGGAGAGGCATACCAATGCATCTGACCCCTTCAGTCTATGTCCCTTTTTAACTTGGATGGGGAGTATGAAATTATTTATGCCCTTAGGAATTGTAATCTTCTGGGCTACCTGGACTTCAACAGCATAAGGCATCTGTTGCTGGGATTTTAAAGCTAAGTCCAGATTTTGGTATTTTTCGGGGTCCCCCTTTAGTCGACTCCATAAACAGTCATTAATTAGGTCGACTTGCATTGCAAAGCGATGTAATATATCGTTGCCAAAATAAATTTTAGTTTGGGGATTATCCAAGACTAGGAACACATGGGTGGCTGTTTTGTTTCCTACAGTGACGTTTAAGAGACACCTAGCCATTGAATTGTGATCATCAGAGTCATCAAGGGAGTCTGAAATCCAATGACGCTGAGGTGTGGAGAAACGGATCATTTCCATTTCGGTCAGGTGTTTTATCAGCCCATGGCTTACAAAGCTGTGTTCCTGTCTCAAATCTAGTTTGGCATATTTTGACCTATTAAGACCATTTATCCGGATGGGGATAAACAAGTCGCTGTTAACCCTTTCAATACCTGTCAAGAATTGGGTGTGATCTCCCCCTTTTCTTGGTTTATCCTCCTGATGAAAAGATATCGTAAGGATGTCATCTTGGAGGGAAATATCTTTTATTTTATCTTGGGGAATTCTAAAAATGTGTTCCTCATCTCTTCTGATAGGGTTATGGTCATCAGGTTTGATAACCGTTACATCAGGAAGTTGGCTGTTCCTGAAATGGATTTCTAATGATCCAGGCCTTTCTTCCACCAGGTGGCAGTGTTGTCGGGAATGGGGAGTTTTAAGTTTCCCATATTTAATTGGGGTATTTACCTGTGACCACAGGACTTGGTTCACACAGTCAACTATGGTGTTCAGCCTTTTTAGGAAGTCCATCCCAATTATCATGTGGTGCTGGGATATGCTAGCAATGATGATGGGGTGTCTCAGTTCCTTATTACCCAGTTTCAGTTTAAGCCAGGCGGTACCCATGACTTGTAACGGGTCTCCACCTACACCAATCGATGAGCTGTCAAAACTTTTAAGTCTCGGCTTGGTGGGCATGACATTCGCCACTTTGTCAAAATGTTCCTGTGACATGATGGTTGCTTGGGATCCAGTGTCTATTAAACCGACAATCGAAAGATCACTGGCATCCTGCACCTGTACTGTGGCATAATATCTCCCATCAGATTCAGTCAGCTCACACATGAAATTAGTGTGGTTGAAGATCTGTGGGCCCTTCAATAACCTATGACTAGCTCTTATCTCACCGCATGTGGTGGACACATCACCCTTATCCTCCCTGGTGGGATTCTTGGACTGTCTCAAGACAGAAGCACAACTAGAAGTTGGTGCTCCGTCTGGCTTGTCAATCCTGATGACTTCCGATGCCGCGACTATATTAGGGGCAATAGATGGACACTGAAAAACAGGAGAATCATTAATAACCAACAAATGGTCCCCCTTTGCCTGAGAACTAACTTCTCCATTAGTAGGCGTGTCAGGGACGGGGCACACATCTCCTGTCATTTGACTCAGTGTCCTCCCCTGTTGGTTTAAGGCTTGGTTGCCTGTTAATTCTGTGACCCTTGGTTGGTCACAGGAGCTGCTCCTAAAAAAGGATTGGATGGAAATTGAGTGACAAGCCTGTCCATTTGTTCAGCCATTTTGCTGACCTGTGCCTCTATTTGTCCAATACGCTCAGAGGAATCATTCTGTTGATTCTCCCTTTTCCTATACTTGCGCTTGTATTTTGGACGAGACTGGTAATGAGACTCAGAGTCAGAACTACTGCTCTGATCCCGACGCCATTGTTCTCTCTGAGGTTTTGGGGTCTCCCTGTTATTAAAGGGAGCCTGGGGTACTGTATCCCCCCTTTGAGCCTGAGGGTGTTCTTGGCGTGGAGGAAATCTTTGGAAGTCGGAGTTTTTATTAAAATTGGGATTCTTATTGTAATTATGGGGCCTGTTGAAATTGGGGTTCCCATAAAAATTCCCATGTTGGTTTTGGCGAGGATAATAGAACCTCTGAGGATACCATTGCCTCCTTTGGTTCTCATCACTATACTGGCCCTTACCATACTTTTTATTCTTCTCACTTCCACTACCGTAGTTCCCTGGCTTTTGTCTATCCTTTCTCACCCACTGGTTTTGGGGTGCAAAGTTATGGACCTCCTTCACTTGCTGGGCTTGAGGTACAAATCTAGGGGAACCATTGGTTTTACCCCCACGGACTACTTCCGCATATGATTTCTTCTCTGCCTGCAAATTTGGATTTGGAGGGGAAACGGTAGTGGCTGCTACTATCTTGGGGCTATTTTTAGGTTCTCTTTTTATCCCGCCCTCACTGGACTGTTGGATCGAGAATAAATAGTCACTCTCTCTCACCAACCAATCAAGAGAGCATCCCTTTCTGTAATCCTTTGCAAGTCCCAATTTTATGTAAGCAGGTAATGCTTCATAGAATAGTGTCTTGAATTCTGGCTGGTTAGGATTGGGATCCTTTTCAGCCAGGAAATAGGCATTTCTGAGGACAGCCAGAAATTCTGCAGGGCTTTGGTGAGGACCACACTTTAAATTGTAGGCCGCAGCCTTGGCAGAGGTTACAGTTTTATAAGGCCCAAATTCCATGTGGCACTTATGTTTAACCTCTCTCCAGGACTGATTGGAATAGGCCCTCAAAGTCTCAAAGAATTGCCGGTATTTCTCTTCAAACACCCATGGCAGCAATTTTATTTTGGTGTGGTCATCTCTAATGCCCAGAATCTCTAACGTCTGTTCATATGTTCTTATGTGTTCGGTGACCTCAAGGGACCCTTTCTTAGAAAACATAGGAACAGTGTCCTTCAGGAACTTAATAACCTTTGGGGTGTCATATCTCCTGAATGACCCCTGGGATTTCCCTTCCTGCCTATATGAAACCTCATATTTTTCTTCAGAGCGCTCTGGAGTGTATCTTGAAAGCCTAGGAGGTGACCTATATTCTGACCCTGACTCACTATCAGATACTTCGCTGTGATGCGGGTATCTCCGCTCATCAGCCTCTGGCTTGACTGGGTTGGTCCGTCTTTGGACCCCAGAATTTATTTGGGCCGTCAACCTTATAATCTGCTCCTCCA